>NC_039253.1:10954255-11266755 GCF_003368295.1 Carassius auratus
GTTGAGGAACAATGCCAAATAATGATCAGTCCACCAATGAAATGTGACAGAAATGCCAAAGTTTGGACTCTATGGATGTAGTGTACGAGCTGACATCCGATCATAATTTAAACCGTTGTTCCCCTCAAACAAAAGACCTCCAGCTGCCAGAAACACCTCCAGATGTGAAACAGTAGAAACACAGCACTGCATCGTGCCTGTTGACTTTGTTAGAGTTGCTTGAGTCACATGTTGATCTTCTCGCTTACACATCCTCGCCAAGCGCTGCCGATTAGACCACTTCCACTTAATTGTGGGTAATATTGTGGAAATATTGCACTCAAAATATCATTGTCAGGATCCTGCATCAAAGTTGTCAAATGCGAACACAATTTGTCTAGCCATTAGAATCTATTCATGTTAATGGGTGAAGCGCTGCTTAAACGTCTGAAATGGTTCTATTAGATGGTTGGAAGTTTCGATGTGATGGCAGGAAACTCAGCACGCTGCCTTGCATGTTTTATGTCTTTTGTTTAGTACCATTAAATGAACAGACCAGATAGTTTGGCCACAGCTGGACGTAATTACTCAATTAGAATATTTTAGCTGCGTATTGAACGTATGACCTCCGAGGAAGGATCATATGGAGAGACACAATTTGCAAAGAAACTCCAACTGGGATTTGAGATATTACACAATAGAGCATTTTATTTTGGCTTGCTATTCATTGCCTGTTTTTGTTGAGGCATACTGCACCATTTTTGTTCTCTGTACTGTTTATTTTTTTTTATTTAGATGTCAAATGTTTTTTATGTCCCCGTGGTACAAAATTTCAATTAAGCTGACCACAGTAGACTGAGCATTTTCTACTTTGCAAAATGGATAATAATGTTTATTCGCAGCAGTAAGGCATTCCCACCTGGCTGTGTTTTGTTACCAGGCGGAGGTTGTCACGAAAATGTAATGGTTTGGACGCTCTGCCACAAATTTGTCACCTTCAACAGCAGCAGGTGTTTAGCGGAAGAATTTAAAGCTGCCGTCTTGCTGTGCGTGTGAGTGTGATTCAGTATCCGTCCGCTGTGTTTGCTTGTTGCCATGTTCCCTCACAGGAAGTGCAGTTGTGAAGCATGAACTAAAGTAGCCAACTAATGGAGACGTGGCCAATGGGAGCACTGGGCGTTACAGCAGGCTTGTAAATTGGAATAGTTTTGCTGTGAAAGCGTCATGCTGTTGGTCAGCTGGTGAGGTGAAGGACATCTCTCCTGGGTTGCTTGAATGGTTAAGATGCATCTGTGCTGTTTGTTCCTGGGACTAAAAGCCCGTTTTTAGCAGCTTCCTGTTTGTTTATGATATATCTGAAACAGTGTTCGTTTTGTGTCCTAGGCTCTCGACCGGTGCATTAGGCCCATCAGAATTTATTTTGTAGCCCGGAATATTTTTAAAAGGCCGCAAGAGTTGTACGGCATACTGGTACTAGACTTTTTAAAATTGGCATTATATATATTTGTATATATATAAAAAATTGTACATCGAGTTTATAAAAGCAATAATAACAACAAAAAAACGTGTGTTCAGAAATTATGAAGTAAAACGTATGTTAATCAACAATATTCATTAAATGTATATTATATTATATTATATTATATTATATTATATTATATTATATTATATTATATTATATTATATTATATTATATTATATTATTGTTTTGACATTATTTTGGTTATATACATTTCTTTAAAAAAAAATTTCTCTAAATCAAGTGAATGAAATCCTAAATTTTACCAGGTTAAGAACAAAAATTACTATTTAGCTCATATTTTTTTATATTATATTTGAATTATACATCTTACTCTTTTTTTTCTGAATTAAATTAATTTTTCTTTTACTGGGCTCCTGACTCTTTTGCGGTTTTTATATATATATATATATATTGTTCAGAAATATATATTGAGTTCCATATAAAGCTCATTCTTTTTCAGCACTGGATTAATCATTATTTTGTGTGTGTCTCACCTTCACAGGCTCTTATGGCTCTTTTTTATTGGACGCAAAACATAATTAACTTGTCTGTGTACTTAACACTGACTCATCCATAGATTGACAGTCAGTCTACTCGGTCACTGCCTCTGACCTTTCCTCTAGTCTGAACATTCCGTGTGATATTGGCTAGAATCAGCACTTTGCACATTTCCATATTTGCACATCAGAACAGGATGTGAGATTGTATGGGTTGAGGGAGGCCAAGTCACTGCTGGCCTGCCAGTTTGTAAGTGCATACAGGAGACAATTATCTCACTAGTGTTCTCTTTCACTCTCTCTCTCTCTTTCCTCTACACCTCTAAATCAACATGCTGTGGCGTTTCCTCTACACAAAACTTTGACTGGCACTGAGCCTCCCAGGCCACCATTCAAAGCCGCGGTCGCCATAGTCACTCGGCATCCATTCTGTGAACTTGAATAAAAGGGAGGTCAGCATGCTTTTCTAAGGCCATAAGCACGAACAATTCAGCAACCGCTGTTCATTTCTCAATGCGCTCATTCAGAACAGTTCAATTAGGACTGAAATATTTGCTAGCGGACATTACAGCATTTTTATGCTTATTAGTGGTGGAGAATTTAACCCATTCCAGTGGTTTAAAGTTTTCTATTTACTGGAAGGATTTATTCTGATTTGATTCATTCAGAGCACTTTCTGTAGGTAGCACTTTCTGTAGGTTACACGCAGTGTTGGGGGTAATGCATTACAGGTAGTAATAAAGTAACTAGGGGGGTAACGGTACGCAAAAATCATGGTTCGGTACGTACCTCTGTTTTAAAGTCACGGTTCGGTTCATTTACGGTACAGTAAGGGAAAGAAATGCAAACATTAAACTGCAGGTTGTTTATTACCATAAACTTTTTTTTAACAATTTGTTTACACTGTTTTTAAATACTTTTTAAATTTCAAGCCCTGTACCGAAACTGTCCGGTATGAATACACGTACCATTACACCCCTAAAAGTAACACATTACTTTTTTACTTTTTTGTTATTAAGATATAAAAAGTAAGCCCAGGAAATAATAATAATAATAATAATATATTTATTTTGTATAGCGCCTTTAAAAGTAGCTTTCTCAAAGCACTTTACATACAAGCATAACTCCAAATGAATAAACACAATGTAAGTACAAGAAAATAAACGCATAAAATCAAGTTCATGTAAAAGCAATCCTAAAATAAAATGTTTTAAGAAGAGATTTAAAAGTCACTAATGAGGAAAGGTAACGTAATGCATTACTTTCCATAAAAAGTAACGCAAGTGGTTGTTGTAATACATTACTTTAAAAAATAACTTTCCCCAACAATGGTTACACCATTACAAGCTTAAACCATTAACAAGAATGATTTATGAATAAGATTCATTCACAGGTCGCTCAGCTGCGGTCTGCACAGAAGTAAAGAATTATTCGTTTACAATATTCCTTTAAGTAACACATTCACAGGCGAAACACAAGTAATATTTATAAGTGATTTTTCTGCTCTCCATATTGTTTATTCTTCAGCATGAAGTGTATTGAAACGATTCAGTTCCTTTATGTCTATGGCAGAAATCTCTCTCCAAGCATAAAAGCCTTTTCATCATCAACCTCCACGCACTTAACCCTCGACACCGAATATGTCATTTTCACTTCTCTGTTTCTATCACTCATATAAATCATAAAATCATATAGAATAAAAAGCAGTGCTCCCAATCTCAAAGCTTTTTTCCATGAATAGGAATGTTAGCTCTTTGAACCCACCTTTATCTGTCATGGATTCAGCCTGCCCTTGGATTGCATTTTATTTCCTCATAAACACAGTAATCTTTTCACATATAGTCTGGAGGGACTTGAGTTTACCTTGGAGCTATTTGCTATCTGCCCTTTCCCCTTTCTCTGGAGAAAAAATAAAAGGTTTCTAAATCTTTTAGCGGGAAAAGATAATTGAAGGAAATTCAAAGCCTTGCCCGCAGTAAATATGGGTAATTGTTTTGCGAGATGTGCTGGCATCCTCGTCACTTTGGCTAAACACCCAGTCTCTGTTCTTTTGAGGCTGATCAAAACCAAGCAGGTCGTCCCAGGAAGCCTCTGAAAGTAGGTAGAAGCTTGAACTTGGCAATTTGGCCTTTTTTTTCCGCACGCAGAGGAAGTTAATGGCCAGAAGGGTGCCAGTGAAGGCCAGGCAAGGGGTTTGATAGATCTTCTGGCTGCTCGGAGGACTGATTTGCCCATTTCCGTCTCTACTGTAGATCGTGTTGTTTACTTGTGAGTCTGAAAAGGTGCCCCAGGAATAAATCGTGTCCTCAGACCTTTCATCTCATCTCAAAACCTTGAAAATTCACCCCTGAATCTGTGAAAATTACTGACCTTTTATTATGTGTGTTTTTTTTTTATCCATCAAGACATTTTAAGGTGACGTCGTCCATTCCCCACAGCAGATTTTGCATCTCTCCCGGTTTAATCTATGCATTTGGCAGTTCTCCGGGAGAGTGAGATTTGTTTATAGGCATGTGGCGTGGTGCTTGTTTGGTGAGGAGTCTCCTGTGGGCACTCAGAAGTGCCACATCATTGAAAGATGCCAGTCTCCCAGCCGTATGTGTCGTATCAGCTCGCCGTTCGACTTTCAGCATTCTTATTCTGACAGAGATTTGGTCACGCTCAATGAAAGCCGTGAGCTGAATCTAACAGTCAATGTTAATGGTCCCCTCGTGACCCACCCCAGCACACATTCACCCGGTCAGCCTGCTGTTTTACAGCACCAGTAAAAATACAGGCCAACTAATGAGGCATCTGCTTTTGTAAAATGATGTCTCTTTGGTTTAGGATTTTATGTTTGTATTCTTTTTAATGACTTTGTGTGCATAAAGATAAAAGCAGTTTATCCACTCGTCTTATTCAGGAAAAAAAGAGCATGTCTTTTAATATGCACAAACATTTTGATTAATTATCAGAGATCTTGAATGTTAGAAAATGTATGCATTTTTATAATTTCATTTTTATTTATTATTTTATTTCAGTATGTGACCCTGGACCACGAAACCAGTCATAAGTAGCATGAGTATATTTGGAGCAATAGTCAACAATACATTGTATAGGTCAAAATGATCACATTTACATTTACAATTAGTCATTTAGCAGACGCTTTTATCCAAAGCGACATGATACATTTTTTTACCTTTATTCCAAAATCATTAGGATATTAAGTCAAGATCATGTACCATGAAGATATTTTGTAAATTCCTACCATAAATATATCAAAAAGTAATTTTTGATTGCTTATACTCACTGCTAAGAACTTAATTTGCAATAACTTTTTTAATAACTTTAAAGGCAATTATATAAATACATATATATATATATATATATATATATATATATATATATATATATATATATATATATATATATATATATACATTTATTTGTATTTTTTTTCACGCTCAGATTCCAGATTTTCAAATAATTGTATCTCATCCAAATATTGTCCCATCCTAACAAACCATACATGAACAGAAAGTTTATTTATTCAGCTCTATTAAATATCATATCTATTAAAAATATGTATAAATACATTTTTGTGATCCTAGGTAACATATTACAAAATATATATGGGGTGTTTGCTGAAATAATAGAAGTTATTAGTCATACATTATTAGAATTATGATTATATTAAACCATTTGCCTCATTTAGATGCACTGTGCATGTATTATAGTATTTTGACTAATCAAAATTCTTGAAATTGCTACAAAATATTTAGTTTTTTTAAGTAAAACTAAATAATACATTTGATTTTATTTTAGTTATACTTTAGTTAGAATTATTATTCAGTTTTTTTATTTTATAAAATAATAAATTTTATTGACTGTACATATCACACATACATTATATGGGGAATAAGTAACTTATCACTTTTATTGATGTATATGCCTACTTTTTGGACTACCAAACTTCTGAATTTCTTTGAATTGCAATTTTCTAAATTTTATTTCCTGTCATTTCAAATTAAATTCCAAATCTTTGTCTAAATGGGAGCCATTCAAAAGTTTATCTTTTCATCAAATTAAACACTAAAATACATCAAATGTCAAATGATCCAAAAAATAGTTTGCCTGAATTCCCAAGCTCTCAAATAGTATTTTACTCAAATGTTGCCTTTTCAAAAATGGATTCTGTTTCTCAGTAAGTTATAAGGATCAGACCAACTGTGCCGTTCTGTGTGTGCGTCTGTATGATGCACAGGTGTGTATGTAAACAAATGATGCATACGAGAGTTTGTTGTCTGAGGTAACAAAGCCCAGACCTGCAGTTGTCAGGGTCTGAGAGACGAGCCTTTACTATATGCTGCAATGCGAGTTGTTTGTGTATCTCACATATTAGGACAGGTTTGACAGGCGGTCCCAGAAGAAGGTCTCTGTCTCTGTTAAATTTTTAAGAGCCTGCTAGATTTGTGCATTTCCAAAGCCCGCCTGAAGTCTTTTAGATGGGCGCCTTTGAAGCAACAGAATCCATCAGGATTTTTGCAATACTAATACAATCAAACGGGAATGGCTGCCTTATGATTCATTTATGATGCAAGTGCAACACAAATGTGAATTTGTGGTGCATCTTCAAAGAGTGGCAGGAGAAAGCATGCTTAATTGATAGATGTTTCTTACTATTCGGCTGTTCTTTCAGGGGCTCATTTTGTAGTGTGTCGATGTGTTGTTTCTATCTTTTTACTGTATGTTACTATCGACCGTTTTCAAGTTTGTGTTCGCTCTGGATCGCTTGAAAGATGGTTTCCAGCCATTTCAGATGACTTCACTCAGCTGTTGAGATCAGAATATAAACATTTATTAAAAAGAACATTTTTCTTTGTAGAGGCGTTTGATTGACAGACCGAAGTAGTTCACTTGTCAAAGTCTCTATCAACCGGATGGCAACTTGTGACTTTGACTGTTTAGGTATTCACCGACGATACCAAGTGATACTTGTTTGGCATGAATAAATCGTCCATTGACAGTGTTTTCTGATACAGATTTGTTTTGGCAGTGATTTGCTTTTATTTTGCCCTTATCAGTTCCAGATCTATGGACAAACTGTCTCTGTTCCTTACGTGTGGTGACAGACAGAAGAGAGAGTGAGTTAGAGCCACAGAACGCATTTGTGAAGAGGTTTTATCGGTTATGGGTGTTGTAATTCAGCATCCATTACGTTAATGACTCTAGATGTGCAATACAGAAGACATTTTTCATTTACCAGTCATCTTTTTGTGTCTGTTACCCGTTTATTGATTGTTAGTTTTGTTACGAATCGAAATGTCTTAGGTGCTGTTGAAGAACCATTTCCATTGTTATAATGGTAAATACATTGACAGCGGCCTGCTGTGTATCAAAGTGCTTCTTACCTAGAGGAAAACTGCACTGAGGTACACTTCTTTCAGGCTATCAGATCTAATGGAGTTCTCAGTTGTTTCACTGAAGTATCAATTTCCTCATTTGAGCCTCAGGTGTTTCTCTTGCAGTTCCTTAGGGAAAAAATACTAAAGGAAAGTGTGACAGTTGTTGAAATACTGTAAGTCTAGAGCTACACTGCCATTCAAATTTGGGGGCAGTTGTCATCATTTTGGAGTAAAGTTTTTATAATTTATGAAAATTTATATTTCATATGCTGTAAATGCTGTTCTTTGGAACTTTATATTCATCAAAGATTCTTGATATATCACAGTCTTGTCAATAATACAATGTTTCTTGAGCACCAAATCATAATAAAATTGAAAATAATCATGTTAAATTTGTAAGAATATCTGAGAATATCTGAATATCTTTTCAAATAAATGCAGCTTGGTGTGCATAAAGAATCTAAAAATATACATGTAAAAAATAATAATAATAATAAAAATAATAATAAAAAAAAAATATATATATATATATACAATAGCTTGAATGCACTATACACATCATATATAATATATTTATTTATTTATTTAAATTGTTTTAAATATTTTTGGGGGAGAATAAATTCAGAAATGTCAAACATTTTATATTAAATGTCATAAAGAAAGCAGTGAGTGTGTGTGTGTGTGTGTGTGTGTGTGTGTGTGTGTGTGTCAAGGTCAGGACATTATGTAAAATATCAGATCATTTGACTTTTATATGATAAAGCAAGGTTAGTTCAGGTTACTTATTTTCAAATAGAAAAAAAAGAAAAATTAGTCAAAATATTTTTAAAAACTTTTGAAAAAATGTTAGTAATTTTTCCTTTGTGGGTACACCACATGACATTTTTAGAGTATGAAATTAAATTAATCTTTTTTTCAGAAAAAGCATGTTTTCCTAAACTTAACAACACGCTAAATAAGGACATTTTCAAGAACTTGTAAATTTGTTTTTTATTAGATTTTGAAAAGATTTTTCACATCTTTGGGGTAGATAAGACTTCCTCTTCATTGGATTCTCCTGAGACAGGAGGCCAAATAAACAAAGACAAAAATGAGGCATCTGTGGGACAGCAGTGATGGGTCGATAGTCATATCCAACCCATGAGTGAAGGACTGTGGGGCATTAGGACCCAGTGACACTCTGTGACATTTAATCTGGGAGGGTGTCAGAATGCACTTCCACTCTTTTTTGGCGCTTCACTGGCCGCAGGTTCAGACACGGACGTGAGAGCTCTGATTGGCTGCAGCGACTCAGGTACAGGCTTGAGCCACTGCAGCTGTCAAACATGGTTAACCGCAGTGGCCCCTGAGATAGCATTCAATACTGTTCCCTTAACGTCTTGCATGCCCTCTCTGACACCTCATCTCATGTTTTTCTGCTCTTTCACCAAAAGCATCTGACAGAACTGACAGACAGGAGCCTCTCTGCAAACCTGGCTTTGCCAAACAGTGGGGGTGGAAGTTTGGAGCTCTGGCACGGCTTGCATGGTTGTGTACAAATAATAAGGGATCATCTCTCCGATCTCCAGACAGATCTGGTCTGCTGGTCTTTTCATGCTGATGCAATCCCCTCATTTATTAGTCTTTTACATGTTTTAATAACTTCAGTGTAAAATATGAGGTTAAAAAGTAAAACAGTTACAAAATGATAGAGCAAGGACTTAGGGGCCATAGGGCCCTATCATACACCTGGCACAATGTGGCGTAAGTGTTTTTGCTAGTTTCAGCCAGACGCGGTTCTCATTTCCCCGTCCTGCGCCATGTTGTTTAAATAACAAATGCATTCATTCCCATTTGTGCACTCAGGGGCGTGCTGGTCTGAAAACGAGGCGAATTGTTGACATATTGCTATTTTGAGGAACTGAAAATAGACTGCGCTTTAAACCAACTCAAACCTGCTCTAAAGTCTGTTGCAAAGTTTTTTCTTTGATATTTAAAGAGTGTGTTATCATAGGCTGGTCCACAAGGCACATACACCCAACAGCAGCACACAAACATGCCAAATATAAAAAAGTAAAAGATTACAATGTAAAATAATGTAATTGTGTAGGCTACATAAAAATTGAAATGCTTACATGTCATAATGGATTGTCATCGTATGTATCAGAATTTGCTCGCGCATGATCAGCTCCGTTCCCTCTCTGGAGAGGTTCTGTCTTTTTGCTCTTGCAAAGTCCACTGTATAAATAGCAAATCCGTCATGGTACAACCTTAACTGCCTCTTAAAAGGAATGGTAGATGACACTCTGATTTGTTTATTGCATGTTATGCCCAAAAAACACCCATTACTCGTTAAGAGAATTGGGACAACCCGTTTAGACCATGCGCCCGGGCGCGCCAACCGATTTCCCTTTGTTAAACTAGCAAAAGTGGATTGTGCCAAGCACTTTAGACCATGTGCTTAGATCGTTAAAATATTCTTTCGGTTGGTGTTTTGTAGTAATGACTGGTTGGTTAATTGTACTTGAAAGTATGTAAATGTATTTTGCAGAATTTGCTCTGCACAATTTTGTGGGTGAAATTCTGTCATTCCACTAATAATTTTGAGCAATTGTGATTTTCACAATTCAAGGGTGATGTTTCAAGGGTGAAAAAGTTATGGCGGTCCTTAGATCATTCAGTTCCGCTGGAAATGCAGCTGCTCTTGGCCTCCCCCTGGTGGTCCGGAGAACTTCTGTAAAGGCAACTTGATATTTTGTTGGTTAATATTATGATGTCACATTTTGTTTATTTTGCTGGTAACATTGTGTTTTGCCTTCCAGCACCACCATATTGAAGCCTTGACAACCATTGCTTTGTTTGTTGCTGCAGTTTTTTTTTTTTTTAGTTCTGATTCTGCAAAGACCTTAAACTTTAGGATGCAAACAGAGTCTCTTGACACTTGATTTTCCCATTATTATAAAAATAATTCCAGTGTAATCTGAGATCAAAGCTTGTTGTGTTTGGTTTCACTACAGTCTATCAAAATGATCAAGTCAGGATAATAAGAGAAATAACTTGAGGTTTACAGCTAAAAGTGAGGAGAGGAGTTTTGGGGTTCTACAACAACTCTTTCAGAGCACTCTGAGATGGAAAGGTTTGTTTGATTCAAAACTAAACATTTCTGATTACAAATGATATGAAGAAGCTATTTTAAGAAGATGTTTTGAAGAATGTTGTTAACCAAATAGTTGCTGCTCCCCATTGATGTTTGGGTGAAATCAGTCAATGGCACCCAGGAACTGTTTGGTTTCCCACATTCTTTATAATAGCTTCTTTTATGTTCAGCAGAAAAAAGAAACTCCAGTAAACGTATTACTTATAAACTTGAGAATTGCAGGACTATTGTTTTTCTCTTGTATATTTAGAAGCAATACAGACCACTGTGTCACACATTTACATCACATTCAAATTAGCATCTGCCTCTCAGTTGAACAGCAACTGTAACTGCAAATGCCTAAAGAGTCTTTTTAACTTCCTCCCCTTTATTTGTATTTTTTGTATCCAAAATGGTTGGAAAAGCCAGATTGTGCTTTTGTTTGTATGCTAATTTTGAACCCTAGATGCAAGCCAGGCTCAAACACATGCAATATATCGGAGCACATTTCTCTAACTTCACTGCTGTAAGAATTTGTGTGTGTGTGTAGTTTTTCTCTTAAGTGATTTGTTGTGTTGACAGACAACGATCGTCACAAATTCAGTTTTTCAAACATATGGTGTCTAGCTCAGCGATAGGCCGCTTGACTGTAGACGGCATGCTCACCTGCTGACACTTTCAAAGCTGTGTGTTTTTGTTACAGGAGGGGCGGGCAGTGGGCCTCGTCTCCACGTCATCCCCCCCTTCCTCTGGCCTCATTAGTAAGACCTTGCCTCCAGGTTTCACGCAGGTTTCTGAGGTCATACATGGGTGTTTCTTCAGTTACAGTCACTTTTATATCCCAAGGATAGATTTGATTTACAACATATTTCAGCTTCTTTTGTTTTGATATGTGAAGATGTGAAAACTTTTCTTCATGCTTTCATTTATTTTACTTTTTAAAAATGTATTTTATGTATAGAAGTTCCAATATTTAAAAAAAAACATCATAAAATTATAAAATGATATTTAAACAGATTACTAATGAAGAGTTTTTTCAAACCATAAAATAAATGACATCTATTTATGAAAGTTCAGGAAGAGAAATTAGACAACTCTCTTTTGATTCATATGTTTGCACTGTTAGCTAGCAGAAACAGTGAAGTTTAAAAAGTGTGTTTGAAAGGAGTTTCCAAAAATGGCAATAAGAGAGCAAGTCTTGCCGAATAGGGGAGGCCTGTGTTCCCTGCGGTCCCTGGAAAAGCTTTGTGTCATTATCAACATAAAGTCTGTAATATCTGGATGTACTCCGTTAGATAAGAGTACTTTCTGGTTCTGGTTCAGTGTTTTTTGTAGCGATAGGGCCACCAGAACCTGGAAGACGGCACTCAACTGCATTCTCTTGCTCTCACACACGTCAGAGGAGAGGAATATTTCCAGGATGTTCACTGGAGAGGAGCAAGAGTGGAAAAAAGATGGAGGGCTATCTTTAGACTCTCACTTCTTATGAAAAGGTTTTATTCTCCCTCTCGCGCTCACTCTCTTTCCCCATCCTGCTCGGAGAGTGTGTGTGTGTGTGTGTGTGTGTGTGCGTGTGTGTGAAGGCTGTTATCTGTATGCAAATGTTGTTCTTTTCTATGGAAAGGGAGCTGGTTAACAATTCAGATCAGGTTTTGAAGCAATGCAACTACCAAGAAGCACATTTCAAAGAAAGCTGTGCTGCAGTTTGGTGCTTTTATGTATGTTGCATGGCAGTATTTTAAGAACAATTATTGCGTCCTGTTGATGTTTGAACTTGGAGATTGTGCTCTGCAGTACATACACAGAGCTGTTTTGTTTTGTCAGGCATTTAAATGATATTCAGATTCAAAATATCCACTATAAAGATGGATTATATTAAAGGAAATGAAAATTCTGTTATTATTTACTCAGTGCTGTTATTTTCTTTCTTCATGTTCAGTGGAACACACAGGAATCTCTGAAAAGTCTTTTTCCATACAAAAAAACGAAACATGGTAATAACAGCATTTGTGTCCACAGTCGGATGGGGAAAAAAATTGATTGAATTATTTATTCCAAATGTAAAACATTTAATCCTGTTCAATGAAAAAAATCAAATGCATGGTTTGTTTTGTCAGTTATCATTAGCATCATCTTCAGTGGTGACAGTAGAGTGCTCAAGTCTCTTGCTGAGGAGACTAGTCCGAGATGCAGTAGCACATCACAAGTAAAACCTCTTTAAAGCCTTCCAATTACTGAAAAGAGTAAACAACGGCTTGGCGGATAATGTAACAGTTGAAAAACGTGTTGTGTGCTTGTGGGACTGTCATTAAACTCTCCTTGTTTTTCTTCTATAATTTAATTCAAACAAGCTCTAACGCTTTGTCTTGCTATTGAAGAAAGGTGTCCTTAATAGTGTGGGGTTCAACAAGGTTTAAGCACCAGGCAACACTGCCTCACAACAGTACTAGAAACTTTAAAATCCTAATAAAAAGCCCCATAATTTGTATTCCTATTCTCTCTACCTGCATGAGGGTTGTTTACATTTTTTTTCTTTTCAAAAACACAATCATGCACATACATGCTGTTCACATATTACTATAGGCCAGTTTGTGCTGATTACAGTGAGATTAGACACCGTTTCGATGTTTATAAGAAACTGAAAAAAGCACAAATGTCAGAGCACGTCAAAACTTTTTCCAGGCCCCAAATATACATACCTCTAGACTCCAGAGGGAGTGCCTCTAATGCCTCCTAAACCTGAATTTGTTTTAAAGAGGGTTTTTTTTTTTCTTGCTTGTAAAGATTTTATTATGAAAATGTATAATTGATGAGGTTATATATTCAAAGCCATATTTTAACCAGTCAGTTCTGTAGATTCACATGTGTATACATGAAATAAATCTGTGTCTAGCAGCTCAAACCATATGGACTGCAGGTTGACAGCTATTTGTGGTGTTTGCTGGAGATTCACAGCAGTTCTTTGGCCCTGTCAGAAGATGCTGTGCATCCCTTAAGCAAAGTTAGCGAGGTGGAATAAGTGAAGAGCAAGTATTTACATTAGCCTTCATTAAGCCCCCCATGCTACTCAGAAAGCACCTAATGTAATTAACACATTACTGAACCTTTAAACGGCACATCCACATCAGGCCATCGGCTCCACTTGCCTATGTTATATGTTATGTTGCATTATGTTTTTAACTATGACGTAATTATACATATGATGTGGTTAATAATACATTTAAATAGTTTTTGTTAGTAAATTAAATAAATCATGAAACTTAATAATAGATCCCCCAATCTCATTTGCATAAGAAGTTGAAGCGTGAAGAATCTGCATTTTGGCGGAAAGCCTATGGTATAGACTGTGTGGCATAAAAAGATATTCATATTATTTTTTTTGTATACACAAACTGCAGTGAAATCTGAAAATAGCAGAAAAGGTAAGATGAAGACTGAGATGCTGTGCTTGATGACTCCGGACCCAGAAAATCAGATAAAGTTGGTCTGTAGGAAGCAACTGTTTAGCGGCTCAGTGTTCTACATTTATTCAAAAATAGATTTTAGAATATTAAATGTTTATTAATTTATTTTCATTAAGTAAACGCAAAGTTATTGTGCCTCTGCCATTGTGCATAAACTTGAATCAAGCCCAAAAGATGTCCGTCCGTTTTAAAACAGTCGATTAGTAATTCACTCTTTGATTTGCTTCATAAAAGCCTCCATAGAGATTGTTGACAAACATCTTTATTGTGCATTATTTTCAACTTTTTAATGCACCAGCTATGCAATGTATCTGGTTGCCTTGAAAATTACTTCATATGCTACATCTGCTTATGTCTTGTGTAGATATATCTGTGTATTGTTATGCTCTATTATGGTATGTTATGCTCTGTTATGGTATGTTACGTTTGGGACTTTATGTGCTACACTATTATGTCTGGGTTATATATATATATATATGATGGTATGTTGTGAATGTGCTATGTTATGTTGTTACTTTATGCTAGGTTGTAATCTACATCTTTATTATGTTATGTTTGAGTTATTTTTGTTTTGTTTTCTATTTATGGTATGTTACTTTATTTGCTACACCATTACATCTGGGTTATGTTACATTATGGTATGATATGTTGTAACTTTACGCTAGGTTGTGATCTATATCTGGATTATGTTATGTCTGGGTTGTGTTTGTAATTTGTTATCCAATTATGATATGTTACTTTATGTGCATCACCATTACATCTGGGTTATGTTGCAATATGGTATGAAATGTTACTTTACGCTTGGTTGTGATCTGTATCTGGATTATGTTACAGTATGTCTAAGTTAAGAAATGTTACTTTATGTAAAGTGTGTGATACATTTGTGTTATGTTTTGTTATTTTGTTTATGTGCTACTTCTGGGTTCGTTATGTCTGGGCTATGTTTGTTTTGTGTTTTGCCTTTGTTATGGTCTGTTCTGCAAGTTTGTTTTATTTAATTTTTTTATATGTTAGGTTATGTTACACTACATTATGTGACTAAAATGTGTATTCAACAGCTATTGCAGCATTTTTATCCAAGTCAGCAAACTGTAGGCCTTACCTAGAGGTAATTTTATTTGCACAGTCCACTGAAATGGGATTTGACAAGGATGTTAACCTGATAAGAATCTGACTGCTGAAATATATGCTAAATAATGCAACATCCAGTCTCTAGATGTTATAGAATAATCCGTTCAGTTAAATAAATGTACATTTAACTTTCATTACCTATATTTACACTGGGAAGCTTACCCTGTCGAACTGTATCATTTGTTTGGAATGCATTTTTTTCCATAGTAATATTGCAAACTCTACAGCCATTTATTTTTAATTATTGTTTATTTTTCACAAAATATCTAGATGAAAGGCATTCAGCATGTCACTAATCCATCATTCTTGGACAGAAGGGAAATAGAAGGAGATGGAATTCATTTGAGTTTTTTCTAGAAGAAAGTGGGTTACTTTAATGTAATATCCCTAAGAAAAAATGTTTGAATAAAATTCTGTCTATTTTGCCCGGAGCAGCAGTTTTTAGGTTCTGGATTCTGCAAATCAAAGCAGCAAAGACAGGAAAAGGTCTGTCAAGTCAAAATCAGTCGGGATCCCATAGTGGATCCTGTCGTTAGCCTGTGCCAACCTCTAGTGTATTAATCTCCTTTGATGGAGACAATGCTCCGAGCCAGTAATTCATACCATCTGTGGTCACTGTATTTCTTAATTATCAGCATGCAGTACAGCTCTTTTCAACTTGACGCAGTGACGCGTCTAGCCAGCGTTTTAGTGATTGTAACCTTTTCAAACCAACTTCTGGCAGTTCATTTTGTCACCTCTTGCAGTTTTGAAACTTGCGTTCTCCGGTGCCAGTCTGTGGTATGGGAACAGATGGCATCTGCTTTTATTCTTGAAGTCCCTGAAATGGATGATAATTCTGTGTTGGGAATTGAAAGTACGAAGGTGTTGTCACACTGTAAATATTTTTAGGGACACGGATACAACAGGAGGGCCAATTTGTCTTACTGCCGGGTGAGTAGAGAAAGAACTGACAAATAAAACGCCAACGGTCTGGCTGCAACATTTCTTTTTTGAAGGGAGACCGAACTGGCAAATGTTCTAATGCGACATATCTGAGACTGAACCTGCTGCTGCCGCCACCTCTCTTCATCTGTAACCCTGAAAGAACATACAATAATGCCCGTTTCTCTTTCTGCCTCTTCTTGCTTCCAGTTTTTCTTTTTTTCTTTTGTTGGTCCCGTTCTTTTGTACCTTTTCTGGCCCTCTCCAGTCAAAACCGGGATTAATTTAACATCTCAAACCATCTGCTTGGGTTCCGACAGGAATTGATTTAAGCACATGGCACTTGGAGCTAAGCCTCTCTGTGGTATTTTCATCTAGTGGTGAATTTCACTTTGGGGGCCAAAAGATTGAAATCTGATTCCATTTTTATTTATCTGTTTGGACCGTTCCCAATATAACTTGCACTCTAGGGCTTCAGGTTACAGAAATGGGTGCCTTGACGTGTATGAAAACTTGTAGAAACGACCCGCTTTTTACTAGTGTGATTTAAGTTTTGTAGATGTTATTTGACAGTTTCCCGATTTCCTGATATCTGTTATGATTCAGCAAGTGGATTACACCTCACAAAGGTGAGGTTTGTTATCTTAGTCTGACAACATTCAAGGTTTAACAGTCTGTATTTGAGTCTTGGTAACCTTGTACAGGAATGGCTTGCAATGAAATGTTCCTATTTATGAGTTTAACTTTTGCAGTTTAAATTTAATGATCATCTGAAGAAGGGACTCTGAAGTCCTGAAGTCATACATCAGAAATATTGTCTTGGTCACAGAGAGATATGGATGATATAAAAATTAATTAAATGTCAAATAGAATACTGAAAACTAAATTTTTTACAAGTAAAGTGGATGTATGCAGTATGAAAGAAATGGATATTCATTTTGAGATTGGCTAAGATTACATTTACAGTGCTAATGGTGAAATTTGATGAAATGTGCATCCCTTGTTGTCATCCGAAGTGCATTGGACAGTGTCCCGCTGACCCAATGAACCAATGCCGCTTACACAGCAAATCCTCTCCTTGACTACTGTGATAAAAATCCACAATTATTGCCTGTCTCATTAAAGTGCATTGTTGTGACTCTGTTTTCTCCACATTGTACCCAATACGTTTCCATTCACAAGCCCGGGCTATTCACTGTCCGAGCAGAGGGAGGCCCTTTTGTTCCCTTGTGATTGGATTGCACCTCTCTCTGCATGCTTGAGGATGGAAAGCGGGCCACTGCCTTCCTGTGTTAACCGCCAAATGTGCTCAAGGCTCTGCGCCGCAGGCACGAGCACCTGACAGCCTACCATTTGATTGCTAATCATTTTCGAGCCTGTGCCTGGTTTTTTGATTTGCTCTGCACACTGCCTTGGCTAAATGGAATCAATTAAATGCGTGCTTGTATTCGACGGCCACTTCCAGGAGATCAACTTCTTGATGTACCAACCCAACTAGATTAATTAAATCCAATAAAGAACTCAATTAACAAAAGGAAGGGAGCGGAAGCAGGGTCAGATGGATTTGTGTGTGTGCTTTGTGTACAGAACCGCAGTGATTTCAGAGTCTTTTGTTTCTTGTTGTCTATATTTGTAAATGAGCTTACTGTGAAACACTTGTGTTGCTTTATTATTTTTCATGTGTTCTGGGACTATGAGGGCAATTACTAAACCCACATGGTCATCTATTCACTGAACATGTACACAATCATTATTCCACAAGCACCCCCAGGATGTATATTCCCAGGATAAGTTACTTTAGTCAAGTAGTTACTGACTAGTTTTCCATTAAAGCGCAACACTGCGTTACTTCTGTTTCACTGACACTTGTAATATATTGCCACAAACTTTGGTGTTAATTTGAGTGCACTGAAGTGGAAGTCAGGGGGTAAAACAACAGCTGCATGCTCCGCTGACTCCAGAGAGCTGCGGTTGGCTAACGAAACCAAAGACGAGCAAACCAAAGCAAACTTTTCTCTTTTTTTTTTTTTTAAGCATGCAGGGTTCATATTTTTAATGTAGTTTAGAGTTAAGAACCACTGTTAACATATAATAATAAAGGATCTGTTTCAAAACTCACGAGGCACATAAGAGTCTCTAATCGACACTGATTTCAGTATTTTGCTGTTAGCATGTTGCTAAGATAACACCAAAATAAACTGACATGATTTGGCAGGTTTTGCATATAACAGTGTTCTCTGTTTGTAACACTAATAGCTTTCCTCACATGAAGCACAGTTATCGCTACTGATTTCAGTAGTTTGTTGTTAGCTTGTTGCTAAGCTATTGCACACAGAAATACTGGGTTTTACTACTCTTGTTTTGAATGTGTCCATCTCACTTGATCTTAAATAGATTTTTTTCTAGATCTTGCAAAGAAAACATGTGATGCTGACTTAAAATTTGACCATGTAATGCCTTAAAAGGCAGTCTACAAAGCGTGCTCTCTATGTTTCGTAACCGTGCTGAAGAACTTCTTGATCTCTGTATGTGTGGTTGATTTCGTTTAGTTTATATGTATTTATTTATTAATTAATAATAGTAGGCCTGCTAAAATAGTCTGCATTGAGCCAAAAGTTACAGACTCTGTGTTGTCTACCGGGGAGGAGAGGCCAGCCGTGAGATCCAAGACATAACAACTATTAAAAATATGTTCTCTTAAGGTGAACATCTATTTCATGGATGTTAAAAAAATGGAGGCAGGGAGGGAGGAGAATGTTTCCCCTCATTTCAGAAACTTGTCACTTTCTCTGACGTACTTTCATCTGCAGTTTGCTATCAAACTTTTCAATAGCTTTCAATCTTTGTTAGGCATTTAAAATTGCACTGCAATGCACACAAACACTCATTCGATTCTTTCTTCTGTCTGCAGGTTTTTTGAGCACAGGAGACCAGGCAGCCAAGGGAAACTATGGACTTCTTGATCAAATCCAGGCCCTGCGCTGGACAAGTGAAAACATTGCTTTCTTTGGGGGTGACCCTTTACGCATTACTGTTTTTGGGTCTGGGGCCGGGGCCTCGTGTGTCAACCTGCTGACTCTTTCCCATTATTCTGAAGGTAACCGTTGGAGCAATTCAACCAAAGGTACAATGCAGAGGTTTTAACTTTTGACAGTTTTTGTCTGCATGCTATAGCTGTTTGTGTTATGAGCCCATTTTAAAGTTCAGTCTCTGTGCTTTTTTTTTTTTTTTTTTTTTGCAGTTATCTGTATTTGCATTAGAAAAATCAGATTGCAATCTTAGTTATGAAAAACCTGTGACATTTATTCAGTGTACTGCAGTACAGGTTAATGGTTATTTTTAAATGTTTTTTACATTTTATATACCTTTTGACATTTTGAATCTTTGAGATTTTGAAATTGTTTTAATAATAATAAATAAATAAAAAATCCTCTAAATGAATAATAATAGGATAAAAGAATGATATTGCCCATACCAAATGATTACACTCTTAACAACCACTAGGGGTCTGTAGACTCGTGGTTAAAAATCACTCCCTTATACCCTATAAATTAGTTTAGAAGAGTGCTCAGTTCACAGAGCTTAAGTGTGTAATACAAAAATCTCAAAACCAACTACGTTGCCAAGAAAGTTGCTTCATCTGTCCAGCATTTGCCAAGCTCATTTTTCACCATGCTTTAAGCTACTAACTCACTCTGTTTGAACTTATATCACTTGTTTATGGAAATTGAATCTCCCTAGGTCGTTTCATGTTCCCATCTTTATTTAGTTGAGTCCATACTCATCACCAGGCAAGCCATGAGCACACTGTCCAAATACAGCATTCACCTTCCACTGGCACAAAAAGGGTAAATACGTTAATTTCATTTTGAGTCTCTCTGCTTGGAAGATTGCTTTGTGAAGAGGTCTCCTGGCACAGACCTGCTTTAAGGTTGTCACTATCATTCAAATGAACCAGTGAGACACCTTTGGAAGAGACTTTAGTGTGCCATGCGATGGCTTTGCCCTGAGGCAAACCGTGCACTGCTTAATCTGGAATAATTTTCATATATTTCAGATCTTTTTCTTTTTAATTTTAGCAGTATATTCTTCATTCTCAAATATATTCTTCTGTTCATACAAAATTGTCACCGTTTCGTTGAATTGCGAACTGAAACATCCCCTTATCTCCATTTCATTTCCATGTGTGTTTTTATAGTTTTTTTTTTTGTCCTCTAGTATGAACATGTTTTACTCATAACTGCACTGCTAAGACTGAGATCCCAGGGGTTGTCATGGTAACAGAGTAACTCAATTTTCCTTTCTCCTGCTCTTTCTGTCTTTCTTCCCCCCCCCCCCCCCACTCTCTCTCTCTCTCTCTCTCTCTCTCTCTCCCTCTCACACACACACACACACACTTTCTGTCCTGCTCACTCACTTGCTGTTTTGTCTTGATGTTGTGCATGATGTTTGCTTCTCTTATATGGTGTGGGTCAATTTTCTTGAAAGGGGTTTACAGAGTGCAAACAGCCAATCACTGTTAATGCAGTATAATGAAATTCAAGAAATACATTACAAGTCATATTTTCCCCCCTAAAATTACACAAAAAACTGAAATGTTGATCAGCTCTGTGTAAAATTCAAGTTCATCAGTATTCGTATGTTGACTTGCATGCCCTCTTTTCCCAAACCATTTAAGATTTGCATAAAAACAGCTAAACCGATATGTCTTCATTTGCTCCAGCTTGCATACTGAGGGAGCACTTTCTGTGTAAATAGCCTACGGTGGGGTCCAAAAGTCTGAGTGCACATAAAAAATCTGCCTTTTCCGAACTTTTCAGAAGCAATTTAATTTAATATATTTGCTTTATTTGAATTTATATTAAATTGTATTAATTTATTAACTATTTTAAATTTAATTTAATATTCAGTTTAATATTATTTTTTAATTTTGCACTGGTTTTGGCCTTGTAAATTATATCCATTTTACACAAATTCAAAATTATGCCTCTAATATAATTTGTAATAAAAAATGTATTAAACAAATAGAAGCTAGCAGTCCCTACTGGTCTCAGACTTTTGGGCTGTACTGCAGCATGTTCTGGATGTGCTCTTGGTGATTCTGCCTTGTTTTTCCTATACAGGTCTTTTCCAAAGGGCCATAGCCCAAAGTGGCACAGCCTTGTCCAGCTGGGCTGTCAGCTTTCAACCGGCCAAGTATGCCCGCATGCTGGCCAAAAAGGTGGGGTGCAACCTCAAAGATACAGTGGAGATGGTGGAGTGCCTACAGAAAAAACACTACAAAGAACTAGTGGAGCAGGACATCCAGCCTGCTCGCTACCACATCGCCTTTGGACCCGTCATTGATGGTGATGTCATCCCCGACGATCCTCAGATCCTCATGGAGCAAGGGGAGTTCCTCAACTATGATATCATGCTGGGTGTCAACCAAGGCGAGGGGCTGAAGTTTGTGGAACTCATCGTAGACAACGAGAACGGAGTTCAAGCCAACGATTTTGACTACGCCGTTTCAAGTTTTGTGGATGATTTATACGGTTACCCCGAGGGGAAAGACATCCTGCGAGAGACCATTAAGTTTATGTACACAGACTGGGCTGACCGCCACAATCCAGAGACCAGAAGAAAGACCCTGCTGGCACTCTTCACGGATCATCAGTGGGTGGCACCAGCGGTGGCCACAGCAGACCTCCACTCCAGCTTTGGCTCTCCTACTTATTTCTATGCCTTCTACCATCACTGCCAGACGGAACAGGTACCACCCTGGGCTGATGCAGCACATGGCGATGAGATCCCATATGTGTTTGGGCTGCCCATGATTGGTCCAACTGAGCTTTTCCCATGCAACTTCTCCAAAAATGATGTAATGCTTAGTGCAGTGGTAATGACCTACTGGACCAACTTTGCCAAGACTGGGTAAGTCTCTAAGCAACAGGGCAATGTTTCTAATCCATTAGAATTGAGGCAAACAATACAGCCATTAATTAGGATTCAGAAGTGATTTTGAAAATGGCTTTGTTTTGTTGTAAGCCCACCAATGTGGCAACCATCTCATAATTTAAGAGTTGAATATGCTATTGATTACCGTACAATAACCAGTTGTTGCCAGGAAACACTGCGACAAGGTTCCTGAGGTTTAATCAATGCTTAATTGTTTGTTGATGCATTCTCTCTTGCAAATACTTGTTAAGAATCCCAAGGTTATGCAACATTAAATTTACGTAACTGCTTTTTACACCAATTTTGTTTGCTTCAATTTAGGTGTAATGTAGTGAATAAAGTAATGCTGATGATCACTTAGAGTGAGTTTAGTGTTTATATGACATTGCTTCCTAGACATGTAATCATCTCACGGGAGGACAGCAAATCAATTTGTGTGCAAACGTGTAATTTCTTCTCTCAGACTAATTCTTGTTCATTTTAAAAGCAGGTGCAGTTGTCAGGAGACCCTAATGAGCGCTGAGAGAATATTAGGGGTCTTTGAGCACTCGCCTAAGACTTGTCTGTAATGGGTTGTGCGATATATGTCTTTTTGAGTGCTCAGTTTTGGAGTTACCATGTGCAATCATAGAAATAATCTTTTTTGTAAAAAGTAATGAAATCTTTCCATTTCCTTTCAGTGACCCCAACCAGCCAGTTCCACAGGACACCAAGTTCATCCACACCAAGCCTAACCGTTTCGAGGAGGTGGCCTGGACGCGTTACAACCAAAAGGACCAGCTATACTTGCACATCGGCTTGAAGCCCCGTGTCAAGGAACATTACCGTGCCAATAAGGTCAACTTATGGTTGGAGCTGGTACCTCATCTCCACAGCCTCAACGAGGTCACCCAGATAATTTCCACCACCACAAAGCTGCCTCCACCCGAGGTCACTCCCCGTACACCAAAGAAGATCCCAGTCAACACCAAGAGGCCCTACCCTACTCCGTTTCCCACTGAAACACAGGAAAGCCACAACCAGAACCAGAATCAGAACCAGAACCAACCCTTCCTAGAGAACCAGCGGGACTATTCGACCGAACTGAGCGTCACCATCGCTGTCGGTGCCTCGTTGCTCTTCCTCAACATATTGGCGTTCGCCGCACTCTACTACAAGAAGGATAAGCGAAGGCACGAGGTCCACAGGCGTTGTAGCCCACAGAGGACCACAGCTAACGAGTTGCCCCATACACAAGAGGAGGAGATCATGTCTCTACAAATGAAACACAGCGACTTGGAGCGAACCTTGCACCAGCACGAGGTGACCATGAGAACTGCCTGCCCGCCCGATTACACGCTCGCCATGCGCCGTTCACCGGACGACATCCCTCTCATGACGCCGAACACCATCACTATGATACCCAACAGCATGCCAGGCCTGACCTCCTTACACCCCTTCAACAGTTACTCCAGTGGACAGAATAACACCCTGCCCCATCCACACCCTCATTCACACTCCACTACTAGAGTATAGCCAAACACACACAAGTTCTCACACACAAACACGGACATACACACACATACACTCCCACAGATGTGGAGTACAGGTGTGATGGCGAATGAAGGTTATGGCACTGGGGTGAAAAATATCTTTACTCCCGGTGCTCAGAGGAACAGGGAATAACAATGCTGGTTTTTGTTCCTCGAGAGCAAGACTATCGTTTTCTATTAAAGGTGAAAAACAATAAAAGTAAAAAAAAAAAAAGAAAATAAAAACTATTTCTGATTTAAGGAAAAACAGAGATGATTTTTTACCCTTATATTGTGACAAAACCAGAACCATTTACTGGGGACAACTATCAGTCTGGGATTCTTTGAGGAATGGTTTGATTTGGTTACCCAGAGAGGAAATGACAGAAGCACAGAAGAGATGATGTGTGGGAGGCCCTTTGTAAACAAAAGGAAACATATTGTTTTCCCGGGGCGCTGGATTGTAGATTACCCTCTTCAGAGCAGACAAGGGATGCTGCTTACCTAATTTAGGCATGTGTTCTCTTGGTGGAGAATGTGGAATACTACGGGAAAAAGACGAGAATGAGAAATCCTCAAGAACATGCACAATAGAGACATTCACTGAATGTCTTTGAATCCTTTTTGTCAATTTATTTTTGGGGGAACAGTTTTATTGTATAGGACGTATTTACATATCTAGATATGTACACAAAGCACCCATGCTCTTTAAGCCCTTGCTGGGGGCATTGATACTGAGGAGTCTGCCTCAAGAGCGTAACGGGGAATATATTGGCTTCCTGGCAGATACAGCTTCATCACACAAGTGCTGTCTATACTGAAACTGGAGGACTCAAAGGGAGGCTGGATATTTTTAGCACGACGCGCATGACAATTTATCTGCTTGGTGGCTGTTCTGCTGATTTAGTCATTATAAAAAAAAATAAAAATACATTTTCCTCCCCATTTGGATTCAAGGAAATACTGCTCTGATTGACTCACGGGAGGAATTGGAATATGCTGACATGTCTGAAGACAGTGATGGGAACGGGTGAGGATACACTAACTAGATTGGGTTCACAAATAGCTTGACTGAACCTGGTTATAAGGACTAGTTTTGTACATGTGTGTTGGTAAAACTTTTTAATAGTGGTGAATCACTTGTTGTTTGCGCTCCCATGTGTGGGACATTAATGTACTTTTTGATTTGCTCATCGGTCTCAGTTATAATACATTGCTTTATTATTTTTAAGTTCATGTTCACTTCTTGCTAATAGTCAAACCACCCTACCTTAGAAAATTTCTTATCTGTAATGTTTGATTCTCATTTATTTGTTTTCGGTACTTTATGAGGCAGACCCCACGCAGCTTTGAACAACCAGTGACCAACGCAGTATGACTTGGAGACTATCGTTGGTGCAGAATTTTTCGGTGATTCTCCTGAACGATCATCATGAATGAATCCGACACTGGAGACAGGAGGGCCCCTGATGAAAGAGTGTATTAGTGGGGGCTTCTGAAGTTAGAATCCCTTGATCATACTGCTTAAAGCTAGCTATCGAAAGAAAGAATACAGAGAGACCAATGGAGAAGTTGAAAGGGAAACTTTTGTCACTTCTTACACAGAGTACTAAAAGCAGGTTCACCTGCAAATCTCTTAGTAATTGCTGGTTTTATCCATCCTTGATTATTTTACTTTTCTCAAAGCCTTGTTACATAACATCCTACATGCTAATGATCGATGCCAGCGAATCCCAGGCTAAAGACAGGAGGACCCCTGATGAGACCTTCATTACGGCCTTCTGATCTTAAGAGGACATTTAACCTAGCTAGACAAATAGAATTGAGAAACAATTGGGTTTAATTTTCTCAGAGCCGTGTTGCATTACATACTACATGCTAAAGTCCTGGGATGCTTACCCATTGTTCCCTTTTTATACAGTCACTATATAGTCACTTCAGGGCATCAGTTCCTGTGGTTACAATTTAGATTTCTTGTAAATCCTTTGTTTTTACTCCTAGGAAATTTGATTGAACGCGAACACCAGTGAAAGCGAAACTTCTACATAAATATCCACATTTTTTCCACCCAGCATGTAACGTATGATTATAGAAAAACAGCAAAAGATTGGTGATTTGGATCTCTTAGAACAAACTCTCTTGGTGCAAACTTTCTTGGTCAACAACCCCATGCTAATTCTGTTTCCTAACCAGACATGATAAAGTAAAAGCTATCTATTGTCTTTACTGTAGTAGTGAATTTTTCCTAGCCAGGGCATTTTAACATTTCCAAAATCCTGGTCTTAAACATCAAATAGGTTTCAATTGGCTTCGTTCACACAGAATTGCTTTAGAGACATTAGAAGCCATTTAACTAGCAGTACAGCCTTCCACATCTCAAGGTAATTAATTAACAGTTGGTGTGGAAAAACACTGAGGTCAAACACAGGCTTTTGGGAGTGAATACTTGAGCCCTGGTGAATACCTAGTGGCAAAGAACTAATGAAGGATGAGGGAAGCCAAGGAAGGGAACAAGATTGAAAGAATGATGCTACCCTTCTCCTGATCAGCCAACTCGTGACACACACTGTTCCCAACAACATGTTCCTGATCAGAACACAATCTCCTGTGGGCTTTTCCTCTCTGCTCTGTCTTCACCTGTGACAACTCAGCACAGTACAAACAGGCCAGAGAGAGCGTCGCTGCTCTGTATGCCAGTCCCCATCTGCAGGTATGCATATGCAAAGTCAGCCTGCCCATGTGTCCCCCTGCAAAGGAAGCTCCTTTGAACAATATTAAAATTTAATGAACCATACACCAGTGGGGCGCTAAGAGGATTCAACTTGCGCATGCACATGTGTCAAGGAGAAAGATGGGATTCATCTGTATTTGCAAAGATCTCCACAGCTCAGTATGTTTCTTCACACATATGCACATACACTTGCATACACACATGCCAGGACAAGCCTTGTAACTGAATGTAATGCAAGACTGAGGGCCATTTTCTTACAAACAGCAACCAAATTTCATTATGTGTTTATTTTCTACTGGCTGACCTTGAAAGAAGATCAAAATGGCTGTTGGGAACTACAGAGGGTTGTTGTGATGTAGATTATTTGTCATTTTGTCTTTCTTTCTGGTTAAATAGGATTTAATCTTCTGGAGCACAATAAATGATTTTATCAAGCTCAACTTACATCAGTCTTTCTTTGCCACCAGTTTGCCAAAAGGGTTTTTATGATATCCAGACTTTTGCCACTCCACATGTCGACACGTCTTGGGTTCATTTACTAAAATGTGATAACGGACGTGAGTACTTGGTGAATGTGGTAACAAACCTCCAGTACTCCAGGGGGTGATAGTTACTGTCAAATGTATCTGTTATTAAACCAAGTGTGGTATTATTCAGGTAAATTTCTATAAACAAACCAACTTGCTTAGTAATATTCTCATTAAGCAGTTGCTCTGCCATCACAGTAGTTCACCTAAAAGGAGAAATCTTTAAATTATGCAAACATCCATTTTGTAACTAAACATCTATGTATAAAAGCTTGCATGGTATAAAGTGCCATTTATTTGCACACACCTTTTACTTTTTTTTTTACGTTTGACTTGCTAAAAAAAAAAAAAAAAAAAACTGTGCAAGCAAACCAAATGAAATGTGAACAAAATACACTTTTTGGTCATTTGCAATCCATAAAGCACCCGCTACAATAGTTCCATCACTAAAAACACATTATTTATGTGGGACATAATAATATGTTTAATGTAAAAAAAAAATATTAAAGTAAAGGGGCTCAGAACAGTGCTTTAAAATATCAAATTCAGTGTGCATATTATTGATGGAACATACTTTAGGTAAGCCCGGAATATGAACACGATGTGCTAAATGGTTGTGTTTTCTTTACAGAAAATCTTAAATTGAATATGAAACCATGCATTGTGTGCATATTCAGGGTTCATCTGCCTGCCTGTACAATGTATGCATCATCAATAAGGTGTATTCTGAATTTGGCCTTTTAATAGCAGTGTCTTAGTACGTATATTACTACTTTGTAAAAAAATAACTGTCAGTCAGTGGCGGAGGGCTGTGTTTTGCCCTCCGGCTGGACATTCCTGCAGGGTTGTGACGTCATGTCAAAACTATGAATAGGCGGGCGCATTCAGAACTCACAAGTAAACGCCCCACTGCTATGATTGGCTAACAGTTTTCTTATTGAAATAATAGATGGATGTTGCTGTGACTTACGGAACCCATTATAATCAGCGATTCTGATTTACACTAGATAAATATTGATTGATGCACGGATTGATAGAACAAATCCCCGACAGTAAACAATTTTCACAACTTAACACTTTACATTGTCTGGTAATCTTGTAATGACTTCTAAAAGGTTCTGTTGATAGAGCAATCCTGTGTTTGTATCTCTCTAGTATTTCTTCTCCTACTGCAAACGCAACTAAAGAGGCAGTGATGCAAAAGTAGGCGTTGACTTTCTCCTGCGGAGGCGGGCTTTCGTTGGACTATTACACCATAAAGTGGCACATTCCAAAAGAAGTTTCTGTAACATCTGTTTTTAAAATAATGAGACTGTTTTGTTTTATATATAGAGTACACTGAGCTGTTATATGTCAAAAGATTAAGGTAATTTTTACTTTTCAGTTCATGACCCATTTAAACTGATAAATTCACCATCTTGTGAGTTTCAATCAGACATACTGTACTTTACCAATGGGATTGTTACTGGTGCCAATAACAGTTGAGTTTTATGAATAAGGTGGAATAAATGCTGAGTATAATTTGCATAGAAAAGAGGAGTGTTTGTGTGCAACCAAATGAGAATAATGATGCAGCACTTTTCCAGCACATTTATTGTATCGCCTGCATTGTGAATGGTTATTATTAAATAATACACAGGTGTATTCACCCCATGCAAACACAACCAAATAAGACAGGCACCCACTACAGAGCTGGCACACCGGAACAGTGGCCCTGTAGAGTTAATGTAGCCTAACACATAAATTACCGTCAGTGGTCCTGGTACTTTAGAAATCTTGCATTTATCGCTTTTATTCTGTTTGAATGTATCTTGGTTTGGGAATTCAGGACACTATATCAAGGTGGTTAATTTTTTCATTTCTGTATTTCATGTTCAGATCTCTGGTGTAACGATAGGATGTCTTTTTCTCATTAGCAATTGTGTGATCCTGAAACGCAGTTGTACCATGCTGAAAATTAAAGGCACTATAAGGACATCCAAACTGCAAAACTCTCATTGTCAAATGAGTGAAAATATATGGACTTTTAAATATTTTAAAGAGGGATTTATTTAAACGTTATTTAAATGACTGTATATAAGCATTTCTTTGAGTAACACGGGGTCTGGAGATTTATTATTTTTTAAGTTTCAAGTTTTATTTAAAACTCTAAAAGTTACTCAGTTCAGAATGAAAAAGATACACATGATATATCATGAGATCAACCTGGACATTAACACTGAGCATCTTAATGAATTTGCTAATTGAATGAGATTTGCAGCCTTGATAATTGAAGTTCAAAGAGAAATTTGGTAGTTGGTATTTTAGGAACATTCGGAATAAAAGGATGAACTAATTTGCCTTTCGTTTTTACAGTTCGTTTATGCAGTGTTGCATCAGTCCACCAATCAACCCATCGGACAATTTCACCAACACGGATGAGAGACTCTTCCAGAGGAATTTTTACATTCGTAAAATTATCTCTGGTTGGTATATATTAAATTTGAATTATTAACAGATGATAGCCTTGAAAATTTGAAGTACGATTAAGATAGGAATGAGTTCATCAAGCCACAAACGACTTTAACCGGAAGGGCACTCACAGAACCTTTTAGTGTAATTTCAAGCCTTGTTCGACAGCACTTTGCCGTTTCCCATTATGATGTACTTCTCAAACATCAAACAGTTTACCTCTGATAACCGCTTTCATTTCCTCGATCTGTTTGATCAGCCGTTTCTCTCATTTTTCTGTCTCCGAGTGTTTTCTGACCTTTGATAATCACAGTGTATTTAAACAAGGTTGTCTGGATGACTCTCTTCTGATTAACACATCATCGCGTTGTTTTGTGAGGGTATAATTACAAAAGTTCAGTGGAGGGTGTTCAGTATTCCAATCCTGGTATGTTGGAATGTCATTTGAACAACTTCAACTAATGGGGAGAACTTCTTGTAAGTCTTTCTAAGACAAAAACCCAAAACGTTAACCAAAGTCTCTGTGCCTCTCTCTGTCTCACACACAAAAGGTTTTGTTGCAGAAGACATGTGTTAGTTAAGCTAGCAGTGTTTTTATTGGAGATCAAAAAGGATTTTACTCTATTTCTGGTTTGTTCTGCAACAGTTTTCTGAATAAGACTGATCCCGCTTAAAGTATTAATCAATTACTGTGTGGCCCTTGTCAGCTGGTTTTTGTGTGTTTGGACACCGGCATTTCTCATTCCAATAATAAACATGATCATATTTTTTTACTTCCTCTTCTGTGTTCATCTAGTCTTTGCTTAGAGGACCTTGATGATAAGTCACTTCAAACCAGGAAAATGTCATTTTTCTACAAAATGTAGAAAACAATAATCAGATACATATTTAATTTAATTGGCTCATTAGATTAAATTTAACTTCTCTGTAAAGTGAAAGTAAAATTCCATGTAAAATCTAAAAAGTAACACTTTCTATAGGGACCAAATCTCGCTATTAACTAATTGATTATTCAATATTTTGGCATCACTAACAGCTATGTTCCTAACTATTAATAAGCAGTAAAAGTAGGAGTTTATTGAATGGAGTCTCATCTGTCCAAGTCTCGTATGTTTGTAAATAAATCATCGTCTTTCATGTCCATTGTGAATAGACCACAAGCATAAATAACTAAACCAAAAGGACATGTTTGTTACCCAAAATAAGAAGTATGAGTGGTAAATTATAGAGTACAGTGATGAATGCACACAATAGTATCTGTCTCTGATTAGAAAATGCCAACCAAGTGCTTCTGAATCATTCATTAGAGCCTCTGTTCGTCCGCAGTTTGTTAAATTTTATTAGAATTTACATGCTCTCTATAATCTCCCGCAGAATTAAGGAAAGGAAATTAAAGCAAAGAGCAAATTATATATATATACATACATATATATATATATATATATATATATATATATATATATATATATATATATATATATATATATATATATATATATATATATATAATTTTTTTTTCTTTTTTTTTTCTGGAGTACAGGTATTTCATCTAAAATTGTTTAAGAGCACAAACATGACAGTTCTCAGTGATCAAAGAGAGCTCTTGAGGTGCATGCTAGCATGAGTATTGACGGTTGTGACGTCTTTACATTACTTCCTTTGGCAGAACACTAAATACTGTTGGTGAGATGAAAGAAACCGCACAGCTGGTAAAAATGCCGGTTTATGTCCATTTTGTGTTTATTGATTTATTAATCTGCTATTTAAATGATTGTAATTTCATAATACAGTTCGAATTTTATAGTGTGGAAACACAGAGGTCAAACTGCTGCATAATTTAATGTATAACATCTGTGATTTACATTATATTAAAATATATAGGGGAGCTGTTTTGCTGTAATTTTTCACACCCTTTTGTCACTGCCAAACCATATGCTTGCTTGTCAGCATTTATTTAAATTACTTTTTAAAATAAGAAAGACATATTCTTGCTTGTTTATTGCTTGTTGTTTATTTACAAAAAGTTTTGTCAGATTTAAATATGCTTCTTGTGGTCATATCTCCATATATTAGCAGCATATTATTAACCTAGGGCCCAGGGCCCACTAGGGGGCCTCAGCAAACTTCCAAGGTGACGGCAGGATGATTTAAAAATGTTTACAGTAAAGTAATAAGTTATCAATTTATTAAAATAATTCAAATTTAAATCCTAATTTCTGTTTTGACTGAATAAACTATCCTAGGTTAGAAAAAAAAAATATCATCTCAAAGTTACAACTTGAGCTCACAGGCTGTCAAGATCCAAAAGTAAAAAATAATAATAATAATAATAATCTTCTTCTTCTTCTTCTCAAATATCAAATAAAACATACTGAAAACATGCAACACATGGGTTTGGACTGACACGAGTGTGCAAATAATGTCATTTTTGGTTGAACAGTCTCTTTAAAGACAGATCAACTGTACTGACTTAACATTTCCTCAAATGTACAGTGTTTCTCTCCAGCGTGTTCCTGTTTCATACTAGGCCAAGATCTAGCTGTCAAGTCTTAATATTACTCCCAAATGTGTCAGACTGCCTAGGAATCTGACAGCAGCATATTATAATTATTAATTTAATAATTCACCTGCTTCAACAGGAACTGTATTACACGGCTGGAACCATAACTAATCAGCTGGATGTGTCTACCTCTGGCACTTCCTGTCTTCAGAGCTGTAATTTGAGAGGAGCAGATGATTGGCCAGCCCATCAGATATTCAGATAAAGCATGTCATCTTGTCACCTAGAGTTCGGGGGGTCTTCAGGGGTATGTGCTGTCAGGTAAAATCCACCCTCACCCTTCGCCTCCCCTGCAGCACAGTATTACTCCTGTTCTCTTCTGTTTTGTTCTGCGCTGCACTACATGATGGACTGCTTCCATCAGGATGTGTTTCCAAATGGAAATGTCTCATCTTTTCCCCCATGCATTTTTCATTCTCTTTTTGCTCAGGTGTCTCTTTCTATCTCAAATATATTTTTTCTATTGCGAAGCACAGAAAAGCTATTATATACTTAAATAGAACTCATATTAAAGTCTAAATAAATTAAAATAACACTGTAAACCAAGATAATCATTTTAAATTATAGAAGTTATACAGCATCATATTGAAGCTTGTTTCCACCACATAATAAAACAGGTATTTGGACTTGATCTCATAATTTTTTTTTTTTTCTCAAAATTCCAATTTTATCACACAATCCAGGTTTGTTTTCCCTCTTTCTCAAAAGTGCAAGTTTATTGCAAGTTATAAACTTGTAATCCTGATATAATTAGAATTAATTTCACCACTGAATAAAATAGGTAACTGTCAGTTTATATCTCAGAATTCAGACTTTTCTTCGCCAAATTATGTGGTTTATATTAAATTATAAACTCATAATTGCGAATTTACATCTCATAATTACTTCTTTCCCCCTCACAATTCTGACTTTATATCTTAGATTTTACCTTTTTTTACATAACACAATTTCTTTCTTTTTCTCTTTTTCTCTCTCTCTTTCTTTCTTTCTTTCTTTCTTTTTGTGCCAAATTGCAACTTTTCATCTCACTCGCACTTGAAACATTTATATCTCACAATTCAGGCTTCTCAGAAAAAATACTGGTGCAAAATCTTTGGTGCAAAATACTGCTAAAAATAAGGCTACTGCCATATGTAATGCTCCCCTCAATAACAAATTAATGTTAATTTATGCATCACAATATTATACTATATGAAAAAGATTACAGTACAATTTTATTTTATTAAATTATTAGTGTTTTTTAAAGAAGTGAGCACTGGATAATAGCAAAGGTTATCTATCTATCTATCTATCTATCTATCTATGAAAATATGATACACTGAAACAAATCATTAATATGTCCTGGTTTCTTAACTCTGAAGTCCATTAGTTTCAGGAATGTGTAACAGGTCTTTTTTTTATTTATTTGTCTTGTCTGTATTGGATTGTGGCATTCATTCATTGGACACCAAAAGAAGAAGCTACTGCTCTGGGGACAATAAAATACGTAATAGTCTATCCAGGTCAATGTGTCAGCCTAGAGACTCCACTGGAAGACTCATTGTTTTCCATTAAACAGGGTAACAAGACAAGCTCTATCCTTCACTATAAATTTAATCTCAGATGCCATCCATTACGGCTCTTCCTCGGAGCAGGAATGCTGAGGACATCCTATCGTTCTGATAGACCGAAGGCTGAAAGATCAGGTATCAGTGAGGGGATAAGAGATGATTTACACTTGACTGGGGCAATACGTTTATTGAGGTGAGCCTGTGCTTTTGGAGGAAGGCGATATTTATTGCCAGTATAGTGCACCAGCAAATTTCTTTGACAAAAGGGTAGAGAAAAGTGAGCGGTGCAATGGTGAACAGATGCAATGGAAGTTTCAGTTTAACATGCAAAAATGAGATTTCTGCACTGTTTACTTTGTTTACTTGCATGGCTGTAGACTTTCCAGCAATTTTACATTGTCCGTTTTAAACATATTACATGTCATTTAAGTAAATTTATTGCAAAGAGCTTCATTCAATACTTACACTCAGTAAGGGCATGTACTGTAGTTCAATAGTATTCCTGTTCAGTAGTTTATAATACTTATTCTTTTAGTGACGTGACATACAGCCAAGTATTGCCGGCCCGAGAATTAAACCCACAACCTTAGGGTTCGGAGTCAAACTCTCTAACCACTAGGCCACAACTTCCTCTTTTAGAGCACCACAGAAAAAAAACCCACAATCATGCTGTAAACATCTGATTTCCTGATGTAAACTACGGTAACAATGGTATGGATAACACTGATTGAAAATGCACAGGCCTGCACTTTTTCTGTATGTCATATATCATTTTCAGCAGGACAAATGTACACATTTATTGGGATATTGACAGGACAGGATTCACAGTTATGCTTTTACAGGTGGTCTGACAACATATTCTACAATGCCATTGTAATAGACTGTATAATATAAAATGCAAGTGGACTAGTGTAATATGAAGCATGACAGGACTACATTTTACATTGATAGTCTTCTTTAGATTTTATTTTACGAGCTATACAGTAAGTAACTTTGCAACTACTTGTCAACTCAACTCATTAATTTGCAGCTGCATGCCAACTAACTTACATTAGAGCATTGATAGACTATTAGCTTAGGGTTAGAGTTAGTAGAATAAGTTGATATGTACTAGCAAATTTACTTCTAGTCAGTAAGCAGATAGTCTTCTAATACTTTAATGATTGGTAGTTGACATGTACTGTAGTTGCAAAGTTAGTTGAGTAACTATCAGAATAAAGTGTTAAGTATAGTAATACAGTACACTTTTAGAAATAAGGTTAACTGGGGCAGTACCTTTTCAAAAGGTACACTTTGTGACTTATTTACCCCAAAAAAGGTACATATTAGTATCTAATTTGTACATTTTAGTATATTTTGAAAGTATACTGCCCCATTGACAGCTTTTGTACATTTTTTCTAGATAGATAGATAAATAGATAGATAGATAGATAGATAGATAGATAGATAGATAGATAGATAGATAGATAGATAGATGGATGGATGGATGGATGGATGGATGGATGGATGGATGGATGGATGGATGGATGGATGGATGGATGGATGGATGGATGGACATTTAATGACTAAAATCCACATGCATCAGTAATCTAGCATTGGGTCTTCCTAGCTGTTTGTCTTTGTTAATACCGTAATACCATTGAGTTGATCGGGGATTAGAGTGTGTTCACCTGGGCTGATGGGAAATGTGTATTTGAGGTTAAGCTGTGAACAAAACAGTGTGATGCATCCTGCCCTGATGCTTGAACGTAAGCCAGCATGCTGATACATCAGCAATTTTCTCTGCATGAAAGCCAATGTTTTGTTCTCAACTCTTGACAAGCCTGGGACATATTATAGAAAATATTTGTATTAATAGAGACAGATGGAGGGCAAAGGGAACATAAGTGAATAAAACCTTTATGGAGCAGTTAGAAAATTTGGAAACGCACTTGCACAGTGCCAAGCTTTTAATGAATGGTAAACATTTTAAAGCATTGGCTTTATTGTAAAATGGCTGATCGAGAACAGCACTTCCTATTCCAATGTAAAGGCATGGACATCCTTTCATTCAGACTGATTTATTATTATTATTATTATTATTATTATTATTATTATTATTATTATTATTTTACAAGGGCAAGATATAACTCTGTATACACTAGTTTGAGGTCGATTAGCATTTTTACTCAGTGAGTATGAATAAAATTTAAAGATGTTTGTTACACAATAATTTTATTTAAAATGAATACTTTTCTTTCTATTCACAAAGAACCCTTGACGTATATTATAGTTTCCATTAAAATATTAAGCAGCACAACTGTTTTCAACATTATAATAATAAGAAATATTTCTTAAGCACGAAATCAAGATTAAAATGATTTCTGAAACATAATGTGACACTGAAGACTGGAGTAATGATGCTGAAAATGTACCTTTGCCATTACAGAAATAAATGAAATATATATTTTAAATATATTAAAACTGAATACTGTTATCTTGGTGAGCAGATTTCTTTTAAAAACCATACCAACCATAAACATTTATTCTATGTTTTAATGGTAAACATTTACTAATTGCAATGGCGGCCAAACCTTTTTTATTAAAATTATAATATTTTATTTTTTTTATTCATGTGTTGTTCTTTGCGTCATACTATAGCTTTACTATTTAAACTGTATGAATGGCCAATAGCATATAATAGTCTGTTTAATGGTTGTTTGATGTGTGAAAACTAGCCCTAATCTCCCTTTTATGTAGTTTATTATCTACATCTCAATATACCAATATGTTCTGAACTTTCCATCCCAAAAACTGATTACTTCAAAGCACATTACCTTGCACTTATATGCAATCAGTAAATAATTATTCTAGGATTTGTCAGTGTAACTCTTGAGGGTTGCACTTTATTTTACAGTACGTGTACTAACATGTACTTATAGTGTACTTACAGTGTATTTATCTAAGAACGTTCTGATAGCACAAGGTAACTACATGGGGTAGGGTTAGGTTTAGGGGTAGGTTCAGGGTTAGTACCTAGTTATTACATAGTTATTGTAATTACTATAATATTGACATAGTATGTACATGAGGAACAGGACTGTAAAATAAAGTACTTCCCTCTTGAGGATAGGAATTATGACACGTTGCATTGCAAGTGCATCTCAATCAGTCTCTCTCAAGCCACCTTAATCAGCAGTTTAACTAGAACCTTGGGCCCCTCCAGCCATAAATCAGGAGCCACCGGGAACCTAAATTCCACACGTAGAAGCAGTAGATTCTCTGACCTCCACATGGTCTTATAAAAGACCCAATGTCACCCGCTCTTTCACTGAGTGAGAGGGAATGAGTTTGGTTGCAGTAATTTCTTGAAAGTTGACAAGTTTATTGTGTTGTGATCTTGTGTGGCCTGACAGATGAAATGACACAGAGGCTGTAAAGCACCCATGTGGAGGCTTTCTGCTCACCTTGTTAAGGTCGAGCTGAACGAGAAAAGGCCGCTCCGCAAACTCCCAATGTTCTCTAACCTCTGACAAATCGTCAAGTGTGACATTGTGAATCCTGTCTAGAGATGAAATGAATGCTTTTATGAGAGCTATTCAAAAACTGTTTTAGGCTCGACTTTGATGAAAGTGAGACAGTTGGACCTACTAAAAAAAATCACTTTTTTACACGTTTTGAGCTGAAGAATTTATTTATTTATTTATTTTATTTTTTTTGCTAGTTTTGGCATGAAATGCACAGTGTAATACTTTAGATTTAAGATTAAAGGGATAGTTCGGTAAGCACTTTATTTTGCAGTCCTGTTCTTCATGTACATACTATGTACTTATTATAGTAATTACAATAACTATGTAATAACTAGTGTAGGTACTAACCCTGAACCTACCCCTACCCCATGTAGTTACCTTGTATTACCAGAACTTTCTTAGGTTATTACACTGTAAGTACATTGTAAGTACATGTATGTACACATACTGTAAAATAAAGTGCAACTGATAGTTCACCCAAATATGAACGTTTTGTGATTATTTACTCACCCAGTCCAAACCTGTATGACTTTCTGTTTTCTGAGGAACCCAAACTGAGATATTTTGAATAATATTGGTAATCTAATGATTTTGGGTCCGATTGACTTCCATAGTACAAAAAATACCATGAAAGTCAATAGGACATGTTCAACAGCTTTACCTTTAAGGTTATTTAACCCTCATGTTTTTCCTAAAAATGCTTAAAATGTTATAACATTGTAATATAACTTACTGAATTGTTCACATAGGGTATAACAATTTCCCCCAAAAAAGTTTAATTTTTAGTCACCAACAGGGTATGTTTTATATCTCTAATCCAAGCCTATGGTGTTTTCATGATGCTAAAAGCCGTTATACTCAACTGAATGTACTTTTTCTGAAAAAGGGCGGAAGTTAATGGGCCGGTGCAAGTCCTTGATGGAAATATTTCAGTATAATGGCTTTTAAGGGAAGATTTACAGTGTGCCAAAAAAGATCAGATATTTGGCACACATACTTTTCCTCAATCATTGTCAGTACTTTTCTCCCTGGCATGTCTGTTGAGTGAAAAAAAGAAAAGTAATGTAATGTTCTGTGCTGAAAAAAATTGTCATTTTCAGGCACAATGGTTCTACACTTTATTTTAAAAGATTATAATGTAGGAGTATCTTGTATAGATGCTGAGTCAGATGCTTGAGTACCAGCCAGAACACTGTCCTCCATCCTCAGAAATGCTTGTGCCTTTATAATACCATGACAAGGCCATTACAACTCTTACAGGTGTGAGAAAAGATCACCCAGTGCCAAGTCACTGACCACTTACATTATGTGGTAAGTTTATTTATTTATTTATTTAGATTTCAATTTTTTTACATTATTCATAAGCTACATTTATGAGATATTAATAAGCAATAAGTAGTAGTGAAGGCTGCAAAAAGCAAATGTCTGGTGAGGAAAACTGTTCTTCAAAACACAAATGTTTCAAAATTCAATTTATTTAAATTCAAGTTTATTTGAATATCGCTTTTTACGATACAAGAACAAAAACAAACATATCAAAACGAAATATATCAAAAAGTAATTTTGATCAGTTATATGCATTGCTAAGAACTTTATTTAGACAAATGTAAAGGCAATTTTCTCAGTATTTGGAATTGATTTTTTTATTTTTATTTTTTGCACCCTCAGATTCCTAATTTTTAAATAGCTGTATCTCATCCAAATATTGTCCTATCCTAACAAACCATGCATCAATGGATGTTGCATAAATCTCAATTAAAAACAAAAACAAATTACTCTTGTGACTGGTTTTGTGGTACAGGGTCACACACAAACATACACACACACACACACACACACACAGAGAGAGAGGTTTTAGGAACGTTTCAGGAACTCAGGTTCAGGTTATGTCTGACATCTGCCTTTACCTATGGTAAATTCAAAACAGCATCTCGTGGCTTATTGAATAAGTAAAAGCATCTCAGAAATAAAGATTGGATTTTATCAGCCAAAGTGCAGAAGGCTGAAGGGGTCTCTCTGAGACTGAAGCCCAGACTGTGTGCAGTGAGAGGAGAGGGCATATACGACTCAAGGCTGGGCACTTAGACATAAATAATTGACAGGACAGAGTCAGTGTCACTGTTTTGCTGCTTGGAGAGAGGAGAAGCCTGTCAGTTGTGACAGTGAGGTAAAAAGAGAGAGATAGGGGTCAGAGCAGCAGTCTCAAGAGAGACACTAGACTAGCTTGAACGTGTTTTACCCACATATTTCAGAGACAATGGAGCATCATTTAATCCGTCTCATTGTGGATTAAATAGTGAATCAATAACAGAATCTCAGAAGAATTCCAACTTTAAGTCTTTGACAGGTTTGATCATAAAAAAAGTCATAAAAATGTTACTCACTTTAAAACAATTTATTATCACAAACTGATTGGACTGATCAGACTGAGTACCACAACATTCGTAGCCAATCAGCAATCAGGAGTTCATGATAGGAGCGGGAGGTTTGTCGAAAGACTGCCAAAAGAAAGATGGCGGAGACATCACTGGAAAAATAATGGTTACGATCAGGCAGGAGGTAGGACCCGCATCAATATTTCAAAAGCTTTTAAGCACAGGAGAGGCCATAAGCACAGTGTTTCTAAACGGACGCAGAGGTTTGTTTGTACTGGATACGTGAGTAACACTGGCTTTGTTTCACAGACTCAGTAAAGGTAAAGTATGTTGTAATTCTGCTATTTGATATTCTTGCACAGCTCGGCTGAACTCCATTACGCATTCCTCTGTTTGTTTTTGTTTTATTATGACAGAAAGTTATATGATTTGGCTGGGCTGCGGTCTGACAATGTCAAAATTATGGCCAACTGAATCAAAGTTGGCAGTGTTTACTATTCACAACAGAACGCTTGCCTTGAAACAAGCAGCGTTATTCCATGTGTTGACGTAATTTCAACTGAAAGAGGAAGAGAGTGGTGGAGATATAGAGCAGCCCTGCCCCCTTTTTAATATAGCCAATAGCGTTTTGATTATGTCTGCTCGGGCCAGAGACATTGAGCTTGGTAAAGCCGCATCTGACAGTCGGCATAATTTTGCCAAGTAAGACATGTACCTGGATCAACATCTTTTGTCGATCCTGGATCAACATTACTTTGCAAAAATGCAGACTTAACCCAATCCCTACCCCTAAACATAACCTTACCTATAATTTATTCTTAAAATTGGAGGAAAATGATAGCTGATTAACAAAGGTGTTAGAAGCACCTAATCCTGATTGTAAGCCTAAAACTGACATTTCCTGAAAAGTTATCTCTCAATTCTGATTGGTTGATTGGAATGATGTTGATCCAAGTACATGCTTTACTTGGTGAAATGGCACTCACCACATTTGACAGCCACAGTCTATTCGATTATCTCCTAGATTCAATATGAAACTCTTAGTAAAACGACATAGTGGTCATAATCATGCTGAGGCTGTGTAGTTGTAAAAGTTTTGAATAAATCCAGACTTGCATATATGATCCGCTCTGTGCGATCTTGTCTCTGGACCGTAGCCAAAGTCTGGATCAGACTCTGTGCACTGCCGTGGTTTCCGTGAAACCAGACCTTATATGCACCAATTGAAACCATATTAACACTGTCTGAATCATTCCCTATCACCTACACTGTGCACTTTGAGGCATTCACTGTTCAAGAAATACTACAGTGTGAACTTCACTGTGACTGGTCTCAGCCGGCGCATCAGCATCTATATAGTTATGTGCAGGAGGCGGGCGCTTCAGATTCTACAGAGCATTTGGTCAGAAGATTTGATGAGAAGCTGAAGTATGATGTAAGATGTGTTATTTAAATGTATAGACTACTAAATGTATTTATTTGAAAATGTTGTCAAATGATTAAAGGGTAAGTTCACCCAAAAATGAAAATTAGCCTGTGTTTTACTCACCCTCAAGCCATCCTAGGTGTATATGACTTTCACCTTTCAGATGAATCCAATCGCAGCTATATTTTAACTGAAAATGTGTCCAGGCTCTTCTAAGAGAGTTCTTCTTATTCACCGCCCAAGCTGTGAGGCACATTTTATTATGGATGTGCACACTTTATTTAATTTGTTTTGGACTTTTAAACAGAAACAATCAACTACAATGATAAAGGTTAAAAGAACCGGGAACACTGGTGCACAAAGTCCAACCAATAAATTGCAATCATTTGCACTTTGTTACTTTTGATATGAAAAAAAGTCTTGGATTTAAAATTCTGTACATTTTATTACAGTACTTATTATGACATTTTGGTGCTGTTTAACGATAGATCAGTTCAAAAGAAGCGGCAGGGACTTTGGCGAAACATCTCCTCTGCTTTCATATACCAGTTTCATTACGAAAGAAATTAATAAACATCCGAAGGAAATTTAAAAGAAAGAGTATAACTTACAAAAGTCTTGTGTATTCGCTCAATTAGTGTTTCAACCACGGAAAGATAAAGCCTAACAGCTTGTAAACAATGTAAGGTAATATCACATTTACCTCAGAAACAAACATATAGTTAATCAGCTAGAAAAAATTACTTTAGAGAGGATTTGACTAAATATGAATGACCCATATAACACATTCATTATAATCTGCTCTTCAATGTTTAATTTATGCTTGAATAAATCTGTCAAGTTTTTATGACAGCCACCATTTCAATGTGCGTATCCAAACATACACATTTTGTGACACACATACACACACACACAAATAATAAAACAAAAAAATAATTTAGATTTTAACCTTCAGTATTATAATAATGTAGTTCCAACTGACTCCCATGTAGACCTAGCAGCACTACTCAAGAGATTTGTTTTTCCTTGAGAAAATTTGGCATGTACTATAGCCTATATCCAGAATAATCGAATTGAAAGCTTGTGATTTAAAATTGAATCATGAAATTTGTGTCAAAACCCAGCCCTAGAAAATATGGTATCATTTAAGTGATTCATGTAATTCCTAACTGAATGTGAGAAGACATGAAATGTTTTGCATTTTAAATATATTGAGCATACCAATAAGAGTGAATGTGTGCAACTGCATATTTTAAAATGTTATTTGCAAGTTCTTCAAAATGACTTTGCAACCAGAATTAAACCTATAATTTCCTTCACTGTTATTTTTCTTTATACGTTATAAAAATGGTGACGCAAACTTAGTTGCTTTCCCATATACGTAAGACCATATTTTAATTTCTGGAGTTGCAGGGACTTTAGAAGAGACTTTAGACTTCACCAGACATAAATCTAAGATGCAGAATGTAAAACCAAAAATCTTACTCAAATCTTGTTCTTAATCTCAAAGGTTAGATAAATATCTTGTTTACTCTGTTACACTCTCTCAGTTTGTTCCCCACAGTGTCCTCAGTACCACAGCCTGACCCACAGTGTAATGCTGACAGGTTTTTGGCCTCTTCCCCAAGTTCTTCAGATTATGGATGGTTGCTCCAAGAGATCGGGTGTATCAGTACGGGAGTCTGGCCGCTGCAACCTCGCCAGAGGGGCAGTGGGAGAGAGCTGACCTCCGACACTCACGCTGCATGCTGCCTGCAAGTAAATCCACTTCACGTTCAACCAGGACTGCAAAGGTAAAGAGGAGCAAAGTGTTTATCCGCTGTCCAGAGAGATGCTGAAAACAAATTGATTAAACCCTGTGCTATCTATCAAATGTGTGTGTGCATATATTCATTAATGCTTTTTTATTTTCTCATAAAAAAGTAGAATACTTTAAATTATTTATTTTAATCTTTCATTTTTAAATTCCAGAAGTGGAAAGGGAGGATGAAATGAATTGCTGTAACACTAACCACCACACTGTGGCCCTAAGTAATAAATAACGTTGTGTCTACTTATGTTACTTATTATAAGAGATGCTCTCCTCCTGACCCACAAATCAGATTACAACACATATCAAGTAAACCTGACAAGTGAGTTGAAATGCTAATCAGATAGAGATGGATAGTAAATGTGACGGGGTCTTTGGCGTAGTGCTACTGCGCTCAGCTCCAGGACTTTCACATAATAGCCATCTGTTTTTATTTATGCCAGCACATCTCAGCGATTTAAGAGAACAAGGGATATTGTTTCTAAAAGATCTAGTATGCCCTTTAGTCCTTTTTTTGAGTAAGCTCCAATGAAGTGTGAAAAGTTATTTAAAAAAAGTTCTAAACCTTTAAGCACTAGTGATTTGCATTAAAAATGTTTCGTCTTCCATGCTAAAAGCTAATATGCTAATATCTGTATGCTAGTGCACTCTATATGTTGAGAAAATGAACTTTAAGAAGATCCACTACCATTACGAATTTAGGAGAAGGCGAGATTTAATTTGATTTATTTAATTTCTCGAACGAAATTTATACTTTAATTCAACAATGATGCATTAAATAAAAGTGAACCCTATATTTTATGTGTGTGTGTGTGTGTGTAAAATTACTATTTAAGATTTTCTCCATTGTATTCTCCATTTTAACTACACAGATTTTTGTGCAAACAAATTTCTAGATTAAGATAATAATGCCCCTTCCCCTTATACCAACTATAGTACATCCAACTAGCAGAATTTTTATCTTAAAATAACATTAATGATAATTCAGACCTATACCCATTTTAAAGGTAGTGTATCAGTCATGTGGACTGCTTACATGATATTTGTGCACTGGGTTTGCTACTTTTCTGAAGCTCATAAGCTCAAATGTACGTAACTGCATGGACAGAAATAACCAGTTATTTCTTCTGTTCAGTGTTTGAAATAAAATTATTTGGCAGAATAATTTTTAAATGAGCTGCTCCTTTAAGATCAACTCATCATACTTTTGATTATGTATTACTGTGAAATAGAAATAGTTGAGCTAAAAGATTACACGTCTGTATATGAAATTTCCTTTGTGGAGTACAGGGGTGAATAGTCTGAGTTAACTCAATGAACTTGTCTCATTCCCTGTGTACTTCACCTTATCTGCGGCAGGAGGTGTTATTTGTTTATTTGGTGAATGCCAATATTTTTATTTACACAAATGATAGATATCTATCATTTGAATTCTAAGAATCGATATTTTTCATTAATAGATTTACAGTGTTTATTATTGCTGATTATATTTACTACATACTGCCACCAATCCTATATAGTTTTTTGACATAAAAAGTGTAGTGCTTGTTAAACCTTATACCTGTTAACAATAAACTACTTTAGTAAATCAGGTGAATTGTAAAATAGGTCAGTTATGCTGTGAGCAGATTTGGTAGAGTATTTGTATATGTAAGCTTTTATTGTAAAGTTCCTATAAAAAAGTTTTTATATATAAAGTTTCACATGAAGAAATTCAGTATACAGCTTTTGTATTTGCGGGAAGGTAATAATGCATACTAATATTAAAGTTATTCTGTGTCTGTATGCCTGGAATAACAAACCCAATTCTGTCAGAAATATGCCTGACTTTTACATCAACTTTTAAAATCGAAATATACTTTGCAAATGTTTGATTTGATATCCACACATGCATCTATTTCTGTTCATCAAAATGGATGCAAACTGTTTAAGGCTCTTGTCTCACATTAAATCCGGGACGGTGAGAAAAGTGTCAGCAACGCTGTCTGGATTTAGTTTTTTATAGGGTTAATGTTTTCCAAATTACTTGTGTGTGAGATTGAAAGTGAAGGGCGTGCTCCTGGCTGGGAGAAAAGTGTGTGAGCGCGGCCCTAATGCGGAATCTCATTAAGGCAACTGTCAGGATTCTTCTATTTTACTCTCACCTCTCCTATTCCGTAAGAGCCAGACTGTCGTTTCGAGTGAGTCTGCCGCCAAAGAGGCATTTACAAATAAATGAAAAATGTCACAATTGATTTTACTCTTCCAAGACTACAGCGTGTCAGCTTTGTCACAAACTGTCTTTGTTGTTCTCTGTCTTCCAGGTCCAGCACCAGCACGTGGTCGATAGTTACTGACTGGTTCGGGCCCTTTCCTGCCTCGGCTCCGGTAAGCCCTCAGACAATGACCTTTTATTTGTGTTGCTTTTATGTGTTCTGCATCTCATCCTCTGGCTGAAAATACCTCCCTGATCAGCGTTCAGGAGGGGACGGCGGAGCAGGAAGCATGGAAGCGGGGGGAAATAAAGCAGGAAAATGGCGTGGCATGCTGATAGGAGTGTAAGCGTAGTACGGTTTTTAACCCTTGCGGTGAATCGCGTCTTCGGAAATGTTGAAGCAATGTTGCTCGCTGTTAGGAGCACCATTTAACCCTAATATCCTAAAAATCCTTGCTATCTTCCTTTGGATGACGGATTTCTTGAATGGCCGTGTCGGTACCTGCTGGTTGCAGAGGATCACACTGCTGTAGTGAGTGGTGATATTTTCCCTTTGTGCCAACATGCGATACGATTGCTAAGCTTTTCCGTCAATCCATGCGTATTAAAATCTCACGCAGCTCCTGACGACCAATCGATAACATCTTCTGCAAGGCAATCTTATCACAAAACATGTTAGTTCGACACAATTTTAAAAGACTTGCACATATAGATAATGTTTACTATTCATATACTCCTGATATACGTCTCTCATAACATTCAAATCATTAAATAAGAAAACGGCGGTTTTCGGGGGTTTTTTTCGGTGTGCTGTATACATTTTTGTTGTGTTATTTTTTGCGTAACGGAACAACAGCAAAATAAGCGAACATTTGAAATGATTATGATGCTATAATGATATAACTGCGTTGTCCTTAATAAAATATTATTTGGCTTCGAATGTCTTTTATATTGCGTACTGCCTGCAGTCGCCATTTTAAAATATTCTGGCAAATAACTGGTATGCATGGTTTTAAATGTAACCGAAATAATAATTCATGACACACATATCAGCACCAAACATTTTACACCACACAATGAGCTTGCAGCCAATCGACAACAACACTATCCATTTTCGTCGACCGAAAGCATTTAGTTTATTATTCTTCATTATTATCCCTTGTGTATATGTTTTTTTGCCTTTATTGTAGCATCTTATGACTAGCTGTCATTGTTACATTTTGCACTGTGGCTCTAGATAAACTGTATTTCAATCCTGCAATTAATGAGATGACAGGCAATAAAACCACTTGACATGAAATGATACAAATTTGAGACGTTAGTGTGGTCAGGACTTAATACTCAATTCAATGCTTGTCACATGACATCAAGAGCAACACATCACACAGAGACAATCTTCTTCCCTTTTAATCTAAGACAGAGCTTTGAAAATATTCCAACCATCCCTTAAAACCTTACACAGGACATAACAATGGTAAATTCTGGACATTCAAATTGTAAAAGCTAAAGTGTAACTAACTAAATTCCAATTGATTGCAGTCATTTACAGATAGTAATGTATTGTCACGTACCTGTATGTTCAAACCAGGACCACCAGGCACAAAGTTCCTTAGTGTGAAAAATAGTGGCCACTCGGGACACTTACTGCCCTGCTCTGACCCTGGTTGGACAGGGGAACTGGACAAAAGCTGTAAAGAAAAAGACCTGCAGTGTTTGTTCAAAGAGTTGAAATGGTGCGTGGCATTCACTTGGGTAACCATGGAACACAGCCAAGCACTCTTAAAAGGGGACGGCACAGGACACCTGTTGTGACCTTTCCCCGCCTGCCGAGCTGGAGCAGAAGGTTGAATGGGGTAGAGTGAATTAGAGACTAATTCCATCTCCTCTAGACATTGTTCGAACATGGACGCCCAATCTGTTCTCCCCAGAGCCAGCTTGGCATGGTCTGTTCCATAGATCACACAACAAAAGCATTTCAAAGCTTGGGTTTGTGGAAGTTTGTCTCAAGAGGTTTTTCACCAAAATTGGGTCCATCATGGAGCCCTTTACAACAGCTTGACTCGCTCGATAAATAGAGGGTCCATATAAAGTTCCATTAGTCTGACTGTTCCTTTGTTAAAGGTGCATTTCACAGCTTGTTTGGAGAGATTTTAAGATGCATGTAGAAGCCATTCTGAAGCTCTTGATTGATTATTGACAGCTGTGGCTCTGGAGGTAATAACTCCCTTAAAAATGAGCTACTTTGAACTTCAGTTCCTCTGTTCTGTTTTATAAAAGTCATACTTGAGATACTTTAAAAGTTTAGGATGTAACCGATTTTCTTTGTTGCATGAGATACCTTATATGGATTAAATTATTTTGATAATTAATCAAATGGTTTTAAATAACATTTTATTATTATTATTATTATTATTAGTATTATTATTTCACCTCTTTATGTTGATCCAAAACCAAATATGCTCCTTCTACTGTGGAATGCAAAGAGAAAATGCAAAGTTTTTCCTGCTCTTTCATGCATGCAGTTACAATGAATGGTGACTTGAAGCTTTAAGGCTTAAAAAAAGACACAAAACATAAAAAATCTTATGTTCCATAAAAGAGCAAAATGTATGTTATTATTTGCTAAAAATCTTACCAAGCTGTCCTTGGCATAGTTGTGGGGTTCATGAGAAAAGTACTGTTGTCAATTTCATAAATGAATCACTCTTTGATTCAGACCTTTTCAATGGTTTATTCCAAAAATGGAAGGCTCTGATTCACATCTTCAGCTCACTGACTTTATTATCCCGTTGTAGTGGTTAATAGTCCACTGGAGGAGAAAATGTATGAATGAATAACAATGTCAATTTTGTTTGATCCTCATACAAAACTTGAATATGGCTTCAAAATGCTTGAAATATAGCGCACAGGTCATATAAAATAATTTTATTTTTGATAATGTTATAATGCATTTATATTCTTTTCTTAAAGTCTGTAATTGCATGTAATTGTATAGTAAAGCACAAACACTCCCCTGTCCCACACCAAACTTGTGCCACTGGTTAAGACTGGTTAAGCTCTTTTGGGTGCTGATGGTTAGGGAACAATCTTTCATTTTGTTCTGCTGATACAATGCATTAGTAAATTTGTAGTAACTAAACCACTTTACTGAGGGTCTGAGGGTCAAGTACACATTTATATTTTCTAGTATATAGCAATAAACTGATATCAGTATATTAGTTTATTATTTCTGTTTTCCACATAATTTTTATAAGCAATCACAAGTTTGAGGTCGGTAAGATTTTGTAAAATGTTTTTGAACTGTCTGACTTAAGTAAAATGACTTTATGCTAGAGTCAAAGTTATAAACTGACGGTAATGCTATTTCTGCTTCCCTTTTTTTTGGCACCATGCAACTATTATTCAGATAATTGAATAAGATAATTTAATTTAAGGAATATGTATTATTTACGGAGCCCCGCACATGACATGCAAGAAAAAATAAATCAATCATGCTTGCGTTTTACTAATTCGTTTCCTCAATGTACAAAAACGTGCGCACAATTACTATTGCGTTCCCTCGAATTTGCTAAATTGTGCGCACGATTTATAAATCTAGTGAACGAAATAGTAAAACGAGGGAACGCAATTATAATCCTGTGCACGTTTTAGTACATTGAGGGAATGACTTGGTAAATCGTGAGCATGATTTAGCCCACTATTTTTTTTCTGCATGTCATGTGTGGGGCTCCGTAATTATTGGATTTTATGAACAAAACAAAATAAATGTAAAAGTGCAAATTAAATCAAATATTGATAGAGCATCTGCCATTCAGTTTGGCAGTATTTGCATTCTGAATTGTGGTTGGAATTTTTCTTTTTTACATCTGTTCTTTTATCTTGTGCTGCCTTTCAGTCACTTCGTTCAGGAAATGTAAATCTAGTTTGTTGTGCTATATCAACAACAATGTAAATGCATTAATTAATTAACAGTTAAGTAACATTTAACATACTGTAACACCTGCTTTTACAGTCTGCATGTTGAAACAACACTTCTTAAAGTTCATATTTTCAATGGTGTAGTAAATGAAAGTATACTGTGGCAGTAACAGTGATCCAAGTCTTGCAGCTTTCACAGCTCTTTGGTATCAAATTATTTTTTAAATTAAAATACATTCTTCACCAATAACCTTAAGAACTCATCAGTATGCTTGTTTGGTCTTGATTTAGTACTGTCATGCTGTAGAATTAATTTTGGATAGAGTTTGAGTCATTGGCAGAGACACGTTGTGTCCTGATGTTATTGTCCTGTCTCATAAAATACTGACATGGACAATGAACGTTTTCAGAATTTATTCTCCAGGTATCAGGACAACTGTAGCGCACCATGGGGAGATATTCTCTCAAAGCTTACTTTTTTTCTCTTTATATATGACAAGCTGAGTTATCTGCTCAGTGGTCTTTGTGACAAATGCTAGCTTTGCATTATAATTCACATGACATTTCAAGTGATGAACAGAGAGCATCAGTCTACAGGTGGGATCGCCAGACACCACTCCTGCAGCCCCTTATCAGGCCTAGCACACAAATAATACAGCAGCTTCTGACATAGGTGACAGAAGTGACTTTTTACTGCCTCCTTGCTTAGATATCTTAACTGGATGCCTGAACAAGTGTAACATATTAGGTTTCACCGTAACTCAGAGTCTTTTTGTGCTGTGTGTCTCAAAAATCTATATATATTTATATATACAAGTTTGCCACTTATTTATCCCAGTTAACGGCAATGCTCTAAAAACCTAGGCTAACATTCTGGCTAGGTTGTTATGAATGAATGTTTTCCAGTTGCAGTAATACCATTCATTTAAAGTGATCTGGTTTTAATAATGTTCTTAAAATGTTAGAACATCATCAGATTCCAGATTTTCAAAAAGTTGTATCTCGGCCAAATATGGTCAGATCTTTACAAACCATACATGTATGGAAAGATTATTTATTCAGTCAGGTGATGTAGAAATTTCCCTTATGACTGGTTTTGTGTTCCAGGGTCACAAATGTTACTTGGTAGAAATATAATTTTCATAAATTTTGGTTAGCTGCTTCTGCGTTAGAGGCTGACATTTTTTCGGGATTTCCGCGGGTCACGGGAATCCCACGGGATTGGGAACAAAATCACTATTAATCACGGGAATGGGACGGGATGGGAAAAAATGTCAGCGGGAGTGGGCGGGACCGGGAATACACTTGGATTCCCAACTTTATACACAAATATAGCCTGCCTTTTATATAATAAACTATAAACTAGGGGTGTGCGATATGAAGATTTTTGATAATGTATAATAAAAATGTCTCTATAATCTGCTTTTATAAATATATACACATTTTAAAATGTTTTATTTTACTAAAGTTGGCATGCTGTGATCTGTAGCTTACTGCATTTTCTTTCTTTTACTGTAACTGACAGATTCCAGCCAAAAAATATACAATCCTTGAGTGGGCGGGAACGGCAATCCTTCTTCTAGTTTTGGGACGGGATGGAATTTTCCCCCAGTTTTTCCGTGGGATTGGGACGGGATGGGATTTTTTTTTGCAGGCGTGGGACGGGACAGATTTGAAAATCCACTCCTGTGTCACCCTCTATTCTGCGTTAACTAACAGAAAGGTGACTGGTTTGAAAGCAACATGCATAATTACATTAAAAAGTAATTCCTAATCTGAAGCCAATCCAATTTAAAAAAAGAAACTAATTGTTCTAAAAATCAATTAACACGAGCACACACACACACACACACACACAAAAAGTCTTGTCTTACTTGCTTAGTAATTGTTTTTTGTTTCTATAATTTGTCACCTCACTTTCCCAAATGAACGATTGTGATGTTAATTTCCAATTGGTTAAACTGATAGTGTTTCAACAGTCCCCAGTCTATATAACAGTCTTTTATATTTAGCTCCTCAGATTAGATACAGACTGTTGAGGGACACCGGTGATTAGATGCATCCCTTGAGTAGACTTAAAAATAGCTGTACAAAAAAAGCATACTGAAGCTGTTCTGTTAAAAAAGGAGGAGCTGATATGGGGTTTCTCATTTAAACAAATGCTTGTCCTCATATATAGTTGGTTTTGAGCAAAAGTGCCTGATAAGCAGGGCTCAAAGCTCTAGTGTTTGAGTTGCAACCTTGAAAATCCCTTAGAGATAGCGCACGTTTGTGTGCTGCAGCTGTTAATAATGGCTCACTTCCACATTAGACTGTTGCATTGCAACCTGTTCAGAGACTGATCACTTAATTAATGAGCACAGTCTGATGATAGACTAACAAGGGGTAATTAATGTGACAGCAACTTATTTTTCCAATATCGCAATAAAGCCCTGCTGTCAATGACAATGAAATGACTGAAATAAATTTGTGAATGAAAAATAGTAACTAAACAATTTTTTTTCAAACATAGTTTATGCTGTTGGATTTTTTGCACTTATGTTAATGTCTTAATTACAAAACAGTACCACCATTACGTTTTTGCCATTTCACTTACAAAAATAGTAAAACTCGATAAAGAAGAAAATCGATAAAACGAGGATTCTTCCACAATATGAACACTTCGATTAATGTTCAATATAATGTTTATGCACCAAAAAGGGAACGAAACAGTGCTACTCATTTGAACCGTGCCACACAGACTATTTTTACACTCGGCAGAGGCTGCATCCGAAAACTGAAAAAAGTATGCCTTCTAAGGACGCATTCCAAGATAGGAAGGCATCAAGGCATGTCCGAATTCAATGTTAGCTTTATTTCCTGTCTCCTGAGATGCCTTCATCTGGCCGGATTTGAAAACAGCATAGATGTATCCTTCGCTGCCTTTGATATCCCACAATCCTGTGCGTTCCATTCTCTGACTGTTCAGCCAGAAAATAAAAAATGGCGTCTGAAAGTTGCAGTCGATGGTCAGTTTGTATGTAAATGTATGTTTCTGGTCAACGTTTTACACTTTTTATGTCATTTCTAGCGAGAAATTAATATTGCAGTAATTAAATATCCATATCATTAAACCATTACATGAAATCCGTTTCATGAGGTGGCTTCGGGGGAAAAAACACTGCCTGCAAAGATATTGCCTGATTAGACAGCAAGACAGCAAGTCACCTGCCTAAGTTTTCAGATGCAGCCAACGCAGCTGCATTTACTCAGTGATGAGTCTCAGTCACGTGAGCCCTAAACAGCACTGGGATCCAGTCTGAAGCACTTCAGTTCAGCAAAGAACAGAAATTGCTCTGTGATTTAGATGAAACAGTGCTGACAAACACTGTATGACACGATACAGTCAGAACGGATTTCAAGTTACAAATCGCTATCATTTACAATGGATTTACTGTTGTAACACTAACTGCACCATGCTATTTTAGCACAAATGTGGGATATATTTATATTGAACTTTATTATATGATTAATACACTGTAGATATGTATTAAAAGAGTAATGGATAATTGCGGTATTTTTGTGATTAAGCTACAGTGTATTTGCATTTGTACTAAATGTATACTGTCAAAAGCTACTAATGTGCATTTCTAAGAAAATAATAGTATTAGCATTGCAGCCTGCACTGCAAAATGTGTCAGTCAGGCAAGACAAACCTGTTTTATGATTTTAAACAATATCACTCATTAGAAATGTATTAATTAATTCAATATTTTAGATATCCAGTTAAGCAACTGGAAGTGAGTAAAGAAAAAAAAAAATCCTGCCATTAAACTTGCAATAAATAAGAAATAAAGATTTGAAATTCATTGTGATAATCATTGTTATCGACTGATATGGCCATAGCACCCATCCTACACTATCCAGTTGCCCCATTTCTTATCAAGAAAATGTAATGTTTAGTATGTGTGTTTCCTCTTTGTTGTGTTTCATAACCAATAACTCTCTATACTGGTGTTTGAATGGCATGAATTGTATTGTCCTGCTGAAGCATCATTCTGTAGGCTGGAGATATAAGAATGAGGAGTCCAGCTGGTAGCACAAGTGAGAATGGTGGCATTCAGTTCTGTCAATACATCAAGAGCTTCCTTCATGAATAAAGCCAATGATTAGATGCTAAGAGGATTTGCTGCCCATGACTGTTATGTAGGACAAGCAACCACTATTCAGGGGAAAATAAGTGTAAGATAAAGGAGAATAAGAAACTGTGCAGCCATTGGGGCTGTTTAGACTATGATTAAAGAGATTATCTTCTGGCACTTTTTATTGTGTCACCCCGAACCCTGCTCTCTAAAAACTCCTTTTGTTTTAGACGAACACTTTAAGCTATATCAGTAATCCAATAAGCAACTCCCTACCCTAATAACAATTATTATTTTATGTTATACATTTGTGCCTCCGAATATATGCAATAAGCTTTCCAGGGATTGTCTGCATTTTTGACTAGTATATTGTTAGGAAATGTTCTTTATTAGTGAGGAGGTCTAAGAGAGATCTAAAATAGTTATGAGTCAGAGCAGACCTTTTCCCCTTCTTTTTTTAACTAAAATATTTTCTCCTACAAATAGCTTGTTATTTATCATACTGGAACTGAAAGACAAAGAAAAAAACAGACTCCAAATATTTTTACCAATCCAAATTTAAAAATATCACTTTTTCTGGCATAAGCAGTCATGTGACATTGGTTTTGTACAACAGGTAACTTTAATGTAACTTATGTTTGAGACCCATTATTGTTGATTACTTTGTGTACTTTGCTTCACCAACGGAAATTTTTCCAAACAAAGAAAAATCAGTCGTTGGTTCTCCCACAATCACAAGCTTGAGTGAATCAGAGTTTTTGAACAAATCGGATGAGAAAATTAATTCCCTCATTTTGAACTGGTTGAGTGTATGAATCAGTGAGTCACTAAATAAAGATGTCCAGCAAAGTAATATGCAGAAATGACCCTCGCTATTTTAACTAAACTAACTTCTAAATGGTTCTGATGCATTCCTGACTGGTGTTGGTTTATTTAACTCGTACAAAAATATCCTGTTGGTCAGTGTTTCTGTCTTTGTGGCTACTTTTCAATGAAGCTCTGTTTGAGTTAGTTTTATTTTTACTCTTTTATTTAACATCTAAGCATGCCTTAATGCATCTTTGCAGAGCTGCACAGAAGGCTATCCATGCCACAGGTATTGATCGAAAAAATGCTGGACACAAGAGCTGTTCTCGTGGGGCTTTTTAATGGAAACACATTGTGATAAATCACAAGCTTCCATCTCAGGATTGATAATGTTGCTTACCATTTACAAGTCACTCTCCCCAGATAGCATCCAGGATTAATCAAGTATTGCACATCCTTTCTCCTCAGAAAGGGAGAAAACAAGTGAAAATACGTGTTATTGACGTCAATAGGTTAAAGGGATATATATACTGTAGATAGCATAGAATTATGAACGTGTTTTTGTTGTCGTTGTTTCAGATTTGTTTCGTCATTTAGACATTTGCAGATGTATTTTATCAAATTGGTTTGAGGTCTGTTTTGTTGTTTCTGTTGGAGCAGATGATGGGATGTGATCATTTTTAATAATAAGGTCATGAAAATGTATTTTCTAAGCTGAGGTATGTGCAGGTGCAAAGAAAAAGTAGAGACATATTGTGCATAATAAAACTGATAACAGGATTTACTAAACAGTAAAGGTCAAGTCTTAAAGGGGGTCATATGACATTGCTAAAAAGAACATTATTTTGTGTTAATGCAATGTGTTAATGCAGTTTAAGGTTAAAAAAAAAACACATTATTTCCAACAAACTACATTATTGTTTCTCCTCTATGCCCTGCCTTTCTGAAACTTTTGATTTTTACAAAGCTCATCATTCTGAAAAGTGAGGTGTGCTCTGATTGGCCAGCTATCCAGTGCGTTGCGATTGGCAGAATGCCTCAAGTGTGGGACGGAAATGTTACGCCCCTTTCCACAGCGGTTCCCAATCCCAGTCCTCGCGCCCCCTTGCGCTACATATTTTGCATGTCTCTCTTAGTTAACACACCTGATTCATTTAACCAGCTCAGTAGAAGAGATCTACATGCATGAACTGTGTTCCAATTGATATGATCCCTGAATCGTGTTCCTTGCTTCCTTCTCCCTGAGCAGGTAAAATCTGTTGAAGTTTAATTCACTTCCAAACATTTAATCATGGATTTGCGCTGCACTGCTGCCTGCAGCGTCTTCACACACAGACGTGTGTCACATCATATACCTCTGTAAATAAATACAATTTGAATTCACACCTTGCACATTTTAATGACCTTTAAATGACATCTGACCATAAGTACCCTGAAAAGTGGACATTACCGGATTTCTGCCATGATTCCAGTTTAAAACTAGTCACTCGTTTTGAACTAAAATCATGGCAGAAATCCGGTAATGTCCACTTTGAAGGGCACTTACAGTCGAATAGAAGAAACATCGTACATGATAAGAGGACTGGAATTGGGAAACGCTGCCTTAACATACTGTGATGACAATTCTAAATGAGGCATTTTATTGCATCCAGTGGGGACATAATTACTAATTATAATGACTTATACTGTCTTTTTACATTTTGTGTTGCGTATCACGCCTCATAAACATAAAACCATGTCTACATTTGTGATTGGAGAAACGACAAACAACAAGTGCTTCTATACACTGCTTAAAACTAGTGTTTGAATCATCTGTGGTAAATTCTTTAAATATGTAAATGTACTTTATACTTAGAGAGTCAGAAGCGCCAGAGTGTCTTTGCAAAGTTGTAACTGCCCCACTTTATAGAAACAGACAACGGCATTGTAGGCTACTCTCACAGGAAACAGTGGTTAAATCACAAAAATATCGATATCACAAAAAAAAAAAAAAAAAAAACTCAAGCTCAATCTCACTGAAAACAAGAACATTAAATAGTCAGTGATTTAGAAAAAAATGATAATAACTACAAACAATATGACAACAAAACTACAGTTGAACCAATAAATAAGAAATGCGACATGCATTGCATAAAGTAATCAATTTACAAAAACGCTACATATTCCTCACTATGTAAATTAGATATAAATTTCTTATTTTTTCCCTTATTTTCTCTCTTCTTATGTTTGATTAACATGAATGATAGACAGCAGGAAGATTAGACTGCTGTCACTTTAAGAGCTGCTCAGATCAAATATACTGTAACATGTTTTCTTTCTCAGCTGTTTGCTTTCACTTAAGATATAAATTACTGTCTTTACAAGGATAACTGCAAAGAGGGTAATTTTGACAAACAAGTGTGTGTATTTAATCTTTCAAGTACTATAAAGCGGCAAAAATAACTCTCTCTGCATATATTAAAATGAGTTATTATGGCTTGAAATAATTTTTTAACCCACGATGCTTAAAAATGCATGCAAAAGATACGTTTTCGTGACCACATAACACAAAGATAGCAAAACATAGCAATGTCATGTGAGTGTGTAACCACAATAGAGACAATAGTCCAAAATCTCTACGGGTTGCAGATTTCTAGCAGTTTATCATGTCTACCCATAAATTGGCCAACCCTAGGTTAAATGTAGTTAGTGGTACATAGCAGACCAACCCAAGATAAAGTTTTAAATGAATGTAAAGTAATTTGAAAGTGGATATTTTACAAACACGTTTAATTTCGCACTAATTTTTAGCTAGTGCCTTGGCAAACCTGGACAAATTGATTGAGAAATTGATCTAGTGTTTGGTCATTACAATTAGTTATTTAGTTTGTATTACCCCACTGTTATGAAATGTCAGGTATCCTAAATATATTTTTCATTGTTATTGACATTTACAAGAGTGCCGGGGAGTTTGGTGATATTTGAGCGCTGCTGTCGATTGTTGCAGAAAAACACAATGGACGTCAAGAACATTTCAGAGACCCAATACAACTCCGTTTATAATTCCCACTGAGACTCATTATAAAGCCAAGACTGAGAGAAGTGATTAATTCAGAGGGTTTTGATATTAGTTTTGAGGGGGCAGGCAGTCTACTGTAGCGTGAAAGCAAGATCTGTGAGCAGAGGATAGAAGGGAAAGGACTGAGGTGACAGGGCAGGCTGCTGTTTTAAGTTACCTCTACAGTCACCACTGAACTACAAAGTGAATCCATACTGCTCTGAATTCATGCCATCCTTCTCATCTTCAAGCCATCGCTGAAACGGAAGGCTACCTCAGAAAAGAATGCACCGGCTCTATATTCCTCTCTAGAATTTTGGATAAGACACATTTGTCAGGAGAAAAGCGTGCTGGTGGTTCCAACTTATTTTTCAAGCACTCATGTTCTTGTTACTTTGAGTCTTTTAGCTGTTCTGTTAGGTTCAGTAGTAGAAATTCTGTTTTTAATGTGCTGTCAAACAGGGCTCCTGATACTTCGAAAGTAGGTCCTGTTACTCAAATAGAAACAGAGTTTACTCTGGGGGTTCTGGGTAGGGAGAAGAGTTGTGGATGTAGTGTATGAAAAATATATTTTTTTTGTCACTTTGTATTCAAAATACAATTGGAGAGGTCAGGTTTCTCTGGGTTTTTTTTTTTTTTTTTTTTTTTTTTTTAAATAAAGAGCCCAGTGCTCATTGCATCATATTCTAGACAACATCTATCTACACTGCAACAAAAACAGTTTTAGTGTCTTAATTTTTCCAAGTTTTAGTGTCTTAGTTTTCCAATGCAAACATTCTTAAATCAGAATAAATGTCCTTTTGAAACAAACTGACAAAATCTTAAGTCTTGTTTTCTTGCAAATTTATTTTAATGAGAATTACATTTATTTAAAATACAAATATAAACAATTCAAAGGTTAAACAAAATTATTTTACTCCATTGACAGATATTTGTTTAAAGACGAACACATTTTATTCTTATACATTTTTAAGAAAACTAGACTTAATATGTCTTAATGTGTCATATTACTTCTTATGTAAATGTATTTGATTTAAGACTAATATATATATATATATATATATATATATATATATATATATATATATATATATATATATATATATATATATATATATATATATATATATATATATATTATTATTATTTTTGTTATGGAAAACAAGACAGAAATACTCATATTTGTAGTGTTTACTTTTTAATTTTTTTTTTTTTGCTACTGTACAAGCCTCCTGTTAATAATCTGTTATACTTGTAAAGTTTATTTACTATGTATTGTCATGTAAAGGATATATTTGTACTGTTTGCTTGCAATTTATTTGATGGGGGATTGTTGTCATGGTTATGTTTTTTCCTGTTCAGATTAATACATTATGGTAACCCTGGATTTGGACATCATGTTAAGTGCAAACATTATGGAAATACTGGAAATAGATTAGATTGATAGATATATTAATCAATGGGGTGAGTCAAGTGCAATAACCCCAGTCATGCAAATGCAGAACCTCAGATGGAGGCATCGACAGTGGGTGAAGGAGAGAGGCTACATTTGCCTGCTGTTAAAACTCTTGATGAATGCAAATTTCATTCCTTGGTTGACATATTTCCCATTGAAACTGTATGTTTAGGCAGGAAATATTGAGAGATTGTACCTTCTTTTAAATAGCTAGCTTTCGTTTACATTACAGCTCATTTGATTGGTACCAAATTTGTGTCAAACGGGGCCTAAATACAAATGATAAGTATTTTTTCCATTCAAATTTTAATCTTTAGGCATTGTTTTGGTTGAATTTATCATATGATCTTGGGGGATGAAATGGTCCTATTTGTATGTGAGTAGATCTTAATTACAGTATAGGTTAGAATATGCACTTTTTAATTTAACATGAATGAAAATGAGGCTGTGAGGGTTAGATTAAAAGTATTTACAGTGGCACTCACTATATAAATAAAGATTCTGGATTGTGTAATTTTACAGCTCACAACTTACAAAACTGATATGGAGTTTTTGTCTACTATTCTGAAAGAAGTTTTATCAGCTGAACAAATGGTACAAACTGTCACCTGTACTGAACGCACTGTACTTCTATCGTCACAGCCTAGTTTTCATTCCTGTCAAATATTAAACATGGCACTACCTTAACTAAGTTCTATTGGAGACAGTGAAAGGTCGATTTACTAGAGGCTTTCACTCATTCAGCCCTGTTAGAGATCATGTGTGATCAGGAGAAGTACTGCAGTCTTGTCTCTTTTTTTCTTCTTCACTACCTTAAATGCAAAACAGCTCCACAGCTCCATTGTTTAATGTGTAAAAAATGTGGCTACTGGTGTAAAAATCTAAACGCATAGCAATCGCAGATAGCAGCCATCACAGATGGTTTATTTATTTTTTGTCTGAAATATATCTTTCCTCCTTATTTTTGACTTAAGAGTGGTTGTGGCCATCTGTGACTTGAATGTATGAGGCTTTAAGTACGTCTGCACTGCAAAATAAGGTGGATATAGAGTGAACTGTGCAACAACAACAAAATAAAAAATCTACAGATAGTCTGCCATGAAAACATGTTTTATGCAGTTCTGTAGACTGTAATCAGTGATGCTGAACCAGTCTGCCATCATATAATGCAAGATATAGTCAGTTGATGTGATTTCTTCCTTTTTTTTTTTTACCAGTCAGGCAAAGCAACATGTAATTTAACAAATCACAAAAAATTTTTAGCTTTAATTGCACTATAGGAAATGACTGTGTGGACAAAGCATGGTTAGCAAAGACTCACTATGTGTGGAAGCACTTTACCAAACAGTTGCATTTATTATTTTATGGGTGAACTGACAATGGACAATAATCCTTGACTGCATTAATTAATCTCAATTTATTTATAATGAACTAATAATTCCACAGGTTTTTGAAATTAATACGTGATTAAATGTGATTAATCCCATCTAACATTACCGTTAATATTTTAATATTTGTTTAGTGGCATCATTATGACTGAAGGCAAGTAACACTAATACCAATACTAGTAATGTCTCTGCGAGAGAGAGAAAAAAAATTAAAGCCTTGACTATAGCTATTCAACATATAAACATATACAGTATAATTGAGAACTAACATTTATTAGACTTCTAACTTATCCTTGAAGCTAAAATCAAATATATTATATGTTATTGATTTCCTAATTTTTCTTTTGTTCTTTGAATAACAGACACATCTCTGAACATCAAAGCAGGGCTATTAGGTTATTTGGCTGCTATTACTTTAAGAGCTGCCACTGCTGAACGTGACACAATCATATAGCGTTATTTTTTAGTCAAAAGTTATGAGTGTGTAAGACATGATCACGAGCACATTATGTTATTTCACACGCGCAAAAATGAACCTTCAGCTGGCATGATAAAAGTACTCACGCACGTTAATGTTAAAGGCAGGGTAGGTAAGAAATTTATAAACAACTTTCTTCCAAATTTGTTTAAACTTTCTATTTATATCAATGCATAATTAAATTGTAAGTACTCTGATAAAAAGAGTATAAAAATCGAGTGACTCTAGACCGTTTAATCTGTATTAAACACAGCTCATTATTTCCTTTCGGCACGAAACATAGGATTGGCTTAGGCGACTGTCACTCTCTCGCAACCATGGCAACCACCCTTTTGCCACACATGACCTGCCCACTTGCGTACGCACGTTTGATTTGAGGAATTCAAGAGGCACGGATCCTAGGAATACCAAAACAATGGCAGAGAAACAGCAAGCAAAATTCACTGTACCGGCCTATGCAGTTAGTGAAGGCAAACCAGGCAAAAAAAGGAAGACAGTAACAGTACAAGAAAAGGCAATGAACAAAAAGTCTTTGGATAAACAAAGAAATAAAACGCGAGTTAATATCGGCGTGCCTTTCCAGCGATGGCTGGAACTGAGGGAACTCAAGTGCTCCTTGCCCTGCCCTGCACTTCGACCACCCCGTCCTCGGCCTCTACTTCCTCGGACCCTAGTTGCACGGCCTCTTGCACGACCTCCTCTGCTTCGCCCTCGACCCCGGACCTGTCCTCGAGCTGACGATGCGGTACTTGTCTCTGGAGTGTAACGTTAGTCCTCATCAGAGTCAACAATGCTTTCATCATGGAAACTCTTACATGCAGAACAACGTATATGTTATGAATCTTACACGAAATTCATCTTCATCACAGTGTAAATGATGGTAATGGAAAAACGTGTATCATGCAACCTGTTTTTAGCTTTGCTTTATAGATAACTAGCTCGTTAGCGAATCAAAAAATATATATTTTAAACTTTACCAATATCAATATGCTAGCTTGATAGTGAGTACTAAAATACATCTTGTTTGTTTATCTTCATAATTATAAAGTTATTTTTATTACATGTGATTCTGACATGATTTCACTACATGCACTCTGCTCCTTCCTCTCCGCTCGTCTCAGGTAAATAATGCGTCTTCCAGCTCAGTGGTCGGAGTCGCGCGTTCATGTGTTTTGGGGGCGTGGCTTTAGAAGGCGCCCAGAAGGGAGGGGGTGGTGTGAATGGAAATAATGAGCTGTCTTTAAAACAGTCGTTAGAGGTCTACAGACACTCGATTTTTATACTTTCTTTTTCAGAGTACTTACATTTTAATTATGTATTGATATATAAATAAAGTTTAAACACATTTGGAAAAAAAGTTTTTTATACATGTTTTACCTACCCTGCCTTTAATGTTAACTTACTTAATAAAATGTAGGCTTCATTGTTCGCAAATATATACATCGATGGTAATTGATTTAACTATGATCTGCGCAGCATTTTATACGTGCAGAGACATTTTATGTATATTAGAAAACTCATTCTAATTAATTCCCAATCTTCTTCGGTGGTAACTTAACCCAACTCTGTGCTTCCTGTAATGAGAGCTGTCAATCAAGGTACAAGGATGTCCCTGTGTGAACGTGACCAATCATAAGAGGGTCAGTGCCCTCCTTGGTTTTCCGCCCCCAAATTGTCAAAAGTCATGTAGACTCAAGGGAGCAGAAATCAGCTGAGCAAGCAGAAATCCACTGCGCGAGAAAAACAGCACTCCGCGAGCAGAAGCCCGCTGCGTGCAAGCAGGATTCCACTGCACAAGCAGAGTTAACCTATGAGAGTATGCTAGGCGCTCGCTCGCAGCTACATGTACACCTCTCGGTTGTTGAATTTGTGTGCGAGTACTTTTATCATGCCAGCTGAAGGTTCATTTTTGCGCGTGTGAAATAACATTATGTGATCGTGAGCATGTCTTACACGCTCATAACTTTTGACAAAAAAATAACACCATACAATCTGACATACTCATAGTTGTTCAGAGTTCTATATTATCAACCCATACACGTTCAGCGACCGCGAGCTGCATTGCACACAGGGCTGTAATGTTGACTATCATTAAAAGTATATGAATGACGGCAATACCAGGATATTTAAAAGAATAGTACAAGCAACACTACACGAAAACAGCAAGCGCAGCTGCTGAGGTGGCACCGAGGTGGAGTGCGCATCTGTAAAGTCTCCAGTGAACATCAAGTACACTAACAAGTTATTATTTCTCTTAGTGAAATTCTATAATGCGTTTTTTGGTTTTGTTTATAATATATCACAATCAAACCTGCTGTATTGACATTTTCTTGTGTCTCTGGCTCTTCATGTGTGAAGTGAGTGTTATGGCAGATGCTAATCTTGCTGGCCTAATTGTCCACATGTCTTTAAGTGTAAGCATCTTGAAACATCGATTGGTGCTGCGATTCCATCACAGCAGATTATCAGAGTAACAAGTGACTGTGGTGGTGATGTGCTGCTTCCCGCCTGCTCTTCCTGCTGAGAGCATTAGCCATAATACAAACATGCTAATGGCAGCAGCTTGAGGTAAATACTAGAGAAAACCATGTGCTGCCTTAACACCTGATGTGAATGTAGGTGATAGTGCAGGTATAACAAAATTATAGAGCTATGTATTCGCCACCTTTACAAGTGGGAATGAAGGCCTTCTTGAATTTAATGCTGAAAACAACAACAGCAACAACAAAAACAGTTAAACCAGCTTAAGCTACTTTTGTTGAAAATTGCAATGTCTCCATGATCTGCTTTTGAGGTAATATCATATTATCACAGGTGCAGTTCTGGTGCCTCCGTCTCACTGCACTGTACAATGCACACTTGAAGTGCACACACACACACACACACACACTTAGTTATCTTTTGCATCTGATTGCATTAACACTGTCAAAAACAAACAAGGTTCACATATAAATAGGGTGGCCATATGTGTCATTTATATGGGACATGTCCTGGTCAGCATTTTAATATTTAACTAAATTAATTACAAGATGTTTCAGTTAATCTAATTAATCCCAATTAATCGCAAAATAAAATTGACCGTGAAAAATTTTTTTAAAACTATTTTCGTGTTAAATGAGAAAGTATCAAGCAGACATTACAAATTGTAGCTTTAGATATATTTTATTAGATTCAACAAAATGTATTATACATAAACATAATACACATTTAGTCTACAACGGTCTAACATAAACTATGGAACATAAAAGAAGATGATTTGAGAAACATCTCAGTATTTTTTGTTCATGCAATGAAGGTCATTGGTAACTAAAGCAAGCTTTGTTGCCAACAGTCTTCAAAATAACTTCTTTTATGTTCCACCAAAGAAAGTAAATCATTCAGATTTGGGTAAATGATGACAGAATAAAAAAATTGGGTTGAACTATCCCTTGAATGTGTTTATTATTATCATTATAATTATTTTTATAAAAAAAAAATCAGGGGTTCTCAAACCTCTCAAGCCCCTTTCACACTGCCATTCCGGCAAATACAGGGGTAAAGTGTTCCTGTAATTGTTCCCTGGTCGCTAGATTTGGCACTTTCACACTGCCAGTGATGACCCGGTATATGTGCGTGCTTTCACACACAACCCTTGAAGATCCCGTAACGACACGTGACATCAGCGCGTGACGTGTAATGTACGAGTCGACAACGCGTGGCACGTTATACTTTAACTGAAGCAAGCAAACGATCTCGGCGTCAGCAGGGAAAGTGAGGAACTAACTGATCTCTGCTTCATTACAGTTTGCACATATGATTTCGTCGCGAACGTTGATCTTCCTTCAAAACAGCCGGTAAAAGAGTCGCGCGATAACGCGCGTCATCACTTCGATACGGAATTAGATCTGGCTTTTGTTCACACAGCGCTCGTTCCGGATCGATTACCGCAATGTTACTAGGTCCCCGACCCGGGTTCGATTCGGTAATCAATTCCGGGACGTGGTTGCTTTCAAACAGAAGGCGACCAGGCAATGTTACGGGAATATTGCGGGTCCGACGTGCAGTGTGAAAGGGGCTTCAGTGAAGTACTTCCAACAATAGGCGTTTCTCAATGCAAATGATACTTCCTTGGCAGGACTGATCCTTCCAAGTCACTTCCTTCAGAGGCTAGGCGAGACTCCTCTTCGCATTCGGAGAACACGTAAATGGAACAGCCTTGTAAGTGCACGTAAATTGTGTCGTTACATCAGTGAAAAGGTCCGTTTGAATAACGCTGTGAATGGTATCAATAAATTACTTTGGACAACTTAACTAGTTATTTATAAAAGAAATGCCGATGACGCAACCAATTGTTAAATGACAGGTCCGGTTCAGTTAACCATTTGTATTTGTACAATTTACAATATCAATACGGTAGTAATTAGTACTGGCATTTAAATGTCAAACTTTATTTATATTTACTACAGTTATACTGTAACAAATGTTTGGTAACGTAAATAAAAGCCATTAACGCTCCGACATTTTTGCATTTTCGAACTAACGTTAGATAGCAAAGCTGCACGCATAGGATTGTGGGTGATTTAAGAGCACGAAGGATCCATATATGCATCCTTTCGTGTGTATGGGATATTCTTCAAACGAAGGACTCAGTCCTTGGTTGAAATTCCGAGGATCCTCGACATTGGAACAGTCCTTCGACGGATGTCGATGACATAGCATCCTCGAAATACTGGCTTCCGAGGATCCTTCCTTGACATTGAGAAACACCTAATGTCTCCCTATGTCTGACACAGGTCTGGCTGTTTCCACTAATGAGCCGATTAGTTGAATCAGGTGTGATAATTGAGGGAGACATACAAAATGTGAAGGGCAGAGGGTACTCCAGGACAGTTTTGAGAACCACTGAATTAAATTATACTGTAAATAAGAAACTAAATCTGCCAGCTGGTGGTGGTAAGAATTGCTGATTCATTCAGGAATGAAGTAAATGGCCCTGTTTGTGAATAGGGCTTTGAATCATTGATTCACACGATTTGTTCAAAACTCTGATTCATTCAGAAACTAAACAATGCTGTGCTGCTCGGAGATGCAGAAAAATTCTGCTGTGGCTTTAAAGGTAATGTGTTTCTATGCAAAACTTTGTGTTTAAAATATAACAATAGCCTATTAACTTTTTATTTAATGAAATGTTCATTTTAAACTTGAGATATTCAGGACAGAAACCGCACTTGTCTGATATTGCTCTCGCTGATCGTGCGATATTGCTTATTGTATGATATAAATATGAGACAAAAGTTCGGGTTAGTTAGACAAAAGTTTGCGCATAGGGGGTGTGCCTGAAGTGTTAATCCTTATTAGGAAAAACAACTAATGATTCCTAACACTGGATGTGAATGGCGTGGCTTGGTGTAAAAACAAATACTATAGAACCATTGATCTATAAACAAGATTCATTATATATAGATCACTCAATAGAACTCAGTATAATCAGTGATTCTGTTTACACAGGATGTGATGCGGAGTGACACCACAAATCCTGACAGTAAATGCTTCTGCGTTCTATTTATGGCATACTAAGAAAATTTCACATGATTTTCAATGGTCTCTTTGTCGCGTCCACTGTAGACAGTCTTTAGTTGACGCGGCGCAGCGCCACATGACAACTGTTGCATTACCCTTTTCTACTGTCTACTTAGTATCCTCTGTTGCAAGGATGAGTTAGCAGAAAACATTCTTCCCCTGCTCCATTTTGTTTGGTAAGCTCTTAATCATAATTACTGGGCTTTGGTGAATTCACTTTTTGTGTTCTTTCAGTGGACTACAGACACAGCCAGAAATAAGAGTCTCAGTCTCTAAGCTTCCATTGATTTATTTTCAATGAGTTAGGGTTATACAAAGACCTAGAGGATGAGGACGAGGAGGAGGTCCAGGTGATGTTATTATCAGGTGCATCTAAACATTAAGAAGAAGCCAGTGAACATGAGCCAAGACCCCATCACTTAGAAACCATGGGAAGTAACAGGAGACAGCAGTAGCATCTCTATTCAGCCAGCCCCTGAGATTCCCATCAGGTTTTGAACAATGGAGCCACAACAATTGCCCTGAATGTTGGGCCTGCTGGTCTTTTTTTTTTTTTACTCAGCACTCTCTGAATGTGTAACATAATAGTGGTATGCATGTAAGTTGGGATGTTGCTGTGGTAATTCAGTTATGTTATTCATGTTGAGAACATCTTGTAGGTGTATGTGCAGTGAGCAAGGACATTTATCCTGGGAATCTGATGGATATTGAAAACGAGCAGTTTTGTAAACCGAAACCTCTTCACTTTATTAAATAATGGATTGGAGTAACCAATCGGTCTGATGCATGTTCCAGAGGCTGAGCAGTTATCGGATGGGCTGAGGAAAGAAGCTGGTGCCATTGCACACTCATTAGACCCAGGGGTCGCTCTTTGGACCTTCTTGTTAAAGTCTTCACGCCTGGCTTGTTTATTTGGGTGGCGAGAAGATTTGCATTCTGCAGATGAAAAGATTTCCATATTTCTCTCAAAATGCAGTTTAGACTCAGATACTCGAGGTGAACGTCTTCTATTCATCTTTCTTGCTCTCTAATGAGCTGTGCCATGCCTGGACCAGAATGTCAACTTTGCAATTCATAATTGTGGCTGCCCACCGAAGACAATCGGAAGAGTTGTCTTCAAAGAGTCACACTTTTGTGAGTGTCTACTACTTAACCATGGACATTGATTTAAACACACAGCCTTAAAGGGATGGTTCGGCCTAAAATAAAAATCCTGTCATCATAGACCCTGGTCAGGTTAGGCAAAGCATAGCACATTTCATACACAATGGTAATTCAAAGTGCTTTACTCAAAAGGAAGTAAAATAATCATACAAAATAATCAAAAACTTTAAAATGATTTAAATATTTATTTAAAATTAACTTAAAAATAGAAAATGATTATATATAAAATACAGAGCAATTAGTTTTGGACATAGCACAGTGCTCATTCAATAAATGCACAGCTAAACAGATGAGTTTTGAGTCTGGATTTAAATGGTGGCTAATGTTTTAGCACATCTGATCTCTTCTGAAAGCTGATTTCAACTGCAATCAACATAATGACTAAAACTGGACTCCCGTTGTTTTGTGTGAACCCTTGTTATTTCTAACTGACTCGATCCAATTATCTGATTGGTCTGTTAGGATTATACTGAATATTTACTCACCGTCATGTCATTCCAAAAAGACTTTCTTTATTCTGTGGAAAATAAAATAAATACATATTATTGTCCACAAATAACATTGGACCCCATTGACTTCCAATGTACAGACGGAAATACAAGACTACATGACAATTTAAGAATTAGAAATGCGGGAAATGACATGTAGAGCATTGTTTGTATCTCTTTTAGGTAATCGTAACAGATTACAGGATTGATAATGGTGTGTTTTGTTTGCCTTTTTCAGCAAACAAATGAGCATCACATTAATTAAGTGGTCTAGCTTCTTTCTTCTTCTTCTTTGTTTTATTTTTATTTTTTAGTACAGCAACTGCGGTTCTATCACGTCATTTGTTGGTCTTATCCATTAATCATTCATAAAATCGCATACATTTTTTATGATGACAAAAATAAACAAAACGATTGTTTTCTAATTGTCATTGTTCTCTCGGAGCCATTTGTCATCATTTGTACTGTTTCAGCCTTATGAAAGTAAATTTGAAGACTAAACAAAGCAGAACGTCGATGATTCATGCCATCGGGTTCCACTCCACATTGGCTTCATTGTCGTATCTGCTTTTCAAGGCAAAGATAAAGTCAGAATGGGGTTTCTATTCCCCTTAGGGGACCAAAAGCTCTAGTTTTATGGTTATTTCTTGTCTTCGTGTCTTAAAATTGCCATTTAAAAGTTGCAATTACTTCACAGGCAGTCTAAAATCTCAACAATAAAGAGCTTGGGCGTTGTAGCATCCCAGGAGGTGTAATTAAATCGTTTTTCACATTAAGTAATTGCTCCAACATGCCACAGAGTACATTTTGGAGCTGGTGTGTCCAGTTTCAGGTGCAGGCAGCGCAGCGGGGTGGAGGAGGTGCCAAACAAGTAGGATGAGTACAGGTGAGCCAGGAAGCAGCTTATGCTAATTTGTCAACATGAGAGGAAATCCTCCTTAGAGCCGAACTCGTGAGAGGGAGACGGAGCTACATGGGAACCTATTAGATATCCAATTCTCCTGTCAGCCACCTCACTGGGGGAGAGAACGAGGGAGAGTGTGTAGCTGCGATGGTGGACACACAGGGATTCCATTCGAACCCAGCCCTGCAAGGTAAATGTTTATATTGCCACCCCTCTTTGTAATGAGCGTGGAGGTTGGTTTTCTCACTGCCCTGTTTGAATGGGCGCTTCCGCAGGTGCATGTCTGTTAGCCTCACGCAGAGAACCACTTCCAGTGGCTTTGTTGAGGGATTCTCTTGGGTTTTCTTAGGTGTTGTTCATTAGGTGAGTTGGTACAGGACATGAATCAAGAGAGCAGTTGTATTTCAGTTTCTCTTATGATGCAGAAGCATCATAGGTGGATGGTGTTGGCATGTTTGCTCATTGTTTAAATTAAAACATAATGTGATTCAGCTTACCATCTTGGGTTTGATGTGAAAAGCAAATATCTTTTTATTTGCTTTATGTCTCCATAAGGGTTCTGTCAACACAAACCTCATGTTGGTGGTTGTTTATGTACTTGTGGCTGCTAAATACATTTATGAGAGCAACACGTGGATACCAGGGCTAAAAGCAAATAAAAAGTTACTGCCTGCTTTTGTGGATTTTGAAAACCAGTAGGCCAGTTTTTATTACCTCTCTCTCCATCGCTTGCATTCAAACCAGGTAGCTCATTAATTCAGGCCTCTTAACCTCAAAGGTGGACAATAGTGGAAATGTGTGTGTGTCTTTTGCTGTTTAAAAGTCAGGTCACCTTGTCCACACTTGTTATTTTGATGAAACACACTCGTCTTCCTGTCCAGCCCTAAAGGTCAGAGGTCATAAGGTGTACGCCTGATCAGTTTTAGCAAGAATATTAATTCCTTGTGTGACGGTCTATGCCATGAGGATGACTCTTCTGATTTGAATCATCTGCGTATCTATATTTAGTCCCCTTTTTTGTGATCAGGAACAGACGTATAGCCAGTGGTGGCGAAGCGATGACCCATCCTTGCCCTTGCATTCCACCTGCTGACACACTGCTTTAAAGACCACCTCATCCTACCCTTTTGTTCACCCCTTCCTTTTGAAATGTGATCTTTTGAATATCAAAAGCAGAGAGGAAACCAATGCTCCATCCTTGTATCTAAACCCTGGTGGGACATCCTTTGTTATCTGTCCTCAGAACTGTTGTTCATTGGCCATTGATAAGCGCTGCTCAGAACACCTTTGGTTTACAAAGGCGTGCAGAAATATACCTCACTTGTGTGCAATGGATTCAACTCGGTCAGCACATGGCAAAAAAGGATGGAGGCTTACATGCTGACCTTCTTGGTTCCACAGAAAGAGACTTTCCTCCATAGTAAAAAAGTTATATTTTTAAATGCGTTTATTTTGTACTAAGTATAGTTTAAATCTGCATATTTACTGACATATCGCTTGAGACTTACTGGTGTAAATATTCTAGTTAAACTTAATTTAGAGTACTACTTGTTCACAATGCACATTTCTTAATGTGTTTAATGTTACTGTTGATGAGGATTGTATGATCTTTGAACTTTGATCTTTAAACACAGGATATTTAAAGTGTCCCTGAAGTATACATGCACTAGTTCCACAATCAAATATACTTAAGTATATCTTCCGTCGGACTTAAAGTGCATTAAGTACAAAATTTGTTGTTCCAATTTAGCACACTTTAAATATTCCAGTTTAATATACTAATGTAAGTTAGTACTGTAATGCAAGTTACTGTAATGCTAGTTTAAAAATAGTTTTATTAACCATATGAATTACTTTTTATATAAATGTATAACATATAATGTTTCAACATAATCATTTATGTATTAAAATAGCTTATATTTGAATCAATTATTGCATTTGGCATTCAGGGTTTACAATGCAGTGTTATATTTTATATTTAATTTTCTTTATAGCATTAAAAAGCAAATTATGAATGTTAAATGCATATCATACACTCCATATACTTAAAAAAATATATAATACATTTATAATTTATTCACTATTAACGTTACTACAAGCCATCTAATAGCAGATGTTTGTTTAGTTCTTGTCAGTAAATGCTTCTCCTTTTGTGAAATTACTTAATCATCAGTTTTACGTTGGACTTGGCTGAAATTTTCCATTTGTCACTTCCTTTCTTCAGGACATATCTCTTATTTTGTCATCTGATGTGTATTTAGCCCAGTATTTGTCCTGTCTTGTTTGGCTCAGTGCGTCCGTCTCCATTGGAGATCATTTTTCGGGCTGTGCATTATCACCACAATAGGCGCCCAAAACAACCTGACTCAATTCCCACCATGTCACCGCACATTTTCTCGCTCCGCTCTCCTGCGGGGGATCAAACAGGGAGAAACATTCCCTTCAGACCAGTTGTAGTTGGGACAGGTCTTGGCAGGACAAATGCGATGGTGTCTACTATTTCAATAGAGCTGCTGTAAATGGTTGTTTGTTACATTTCAGTTAAGCTCTTTGCATGAATCTTCAACGTGACACTTCCCAACTGTCGTTTTGAGCGCCTGATGATAATCCGTCAACCGTCAGAAGGAGAAATAATGTATCTCTCAAACCTTTTTTGCAGATGAAAAATTCTCCAAGGGTTCGTAACGGATTTGTCAGGTCTGTAATGGATTTTGAAACCAAAAGAAGTTACCACGAGACATGGAGATGAAACGCAAACAATCTTTCAGCCATGCGAGTGTGAGGAACGTATCCCCCATCCATAAAAGAAACGTTAAACTGCTTTTAGCTGCATTCTTCCTATATTTCTAGCAACTCTGTTCACAGTACATAAATTTAAGTACCGGTAGATATGACAAGTGAAGAGTGCTTCAGTTGGAATAATCTGCTCAGAACTAATCTGTGTATTCGCAGAACCTACCTGCACTGTTTTAACATCTGAGGCATGGAGGTCATTTTCCTTGTATAGGTGTCAGTGAAGAGCTCAAAGATGTTTTAATGAATAGACATTTAAATGCCTGAGCTCACCTGTTCAGAGGAAGGCAAAGAACGGTTTGGCCCTGCTCAATTTGTAAGCTAAATAAATGTAACCGAGAGCATTCCACTAAAAAAAAAATCTCTGTGTTTTGACTGTACAGAAGGTAGACTGTGCTCTCCGTCTCTGGCTGTTGAACAAAGTAATTTTTTCCTTTGGCAGATTCAATTCATTCATCATTACTACTTTATTTGATTTGCTTTCTCACTCTGGGTGACCCGGTTCATCCACATGCATCAACTGGTCAATGTGATGCAAGTGTAGAAGTGAGTCACAGGTGGTTCAGGGTGTTCATAAGTTGCCCTTAACATTACATTTCTAGAGTCTTTTATTTTTGCATTTGTGGTTCACCTAAGTGGCAGTTAAATTTACTGAAATGCTGTAAATATAATCTCAAAATGCATGACTGATCAGACTGAAATCAATAAATTATACTTTATTCTATAAAATAAACATAAATAGATCATCCATAAATAAAACTTTGATGAAAATTGACTTACTCTAAACCATCCAACATTTAGATTTCATTGGAACAGATTTAGAGAAATTTGGATTTACATTACTTGCTCAACAATAGGTGCCCTCAGACTAAGGGCCCTATTTTAACGATCTAAGTGCATTGTATAAAACACAAGTGCACTCAGGGCGTGTCCAAATACACTTTTGCTAGTTTAACGAAGAGGAAAATGTTCGGCGTGCCCGGGCGCATGGCCTAAACAGGTTGTCCCTATTCTCTTAATGAGTAATGAGTGTTTTTTGGGCGTAACGTGCAATAAACCTAAGTCTTATATCCCATCCCCTTTAAAAGACAGTTGTGTTCGCACAATGGTGTGTTCACTATTTACATGGCGGAATGTAATTTTTTTAAATATTTGTGTGCTGCTGCATGTCCCTTTATGTGTAATAAGCAAAGTGTATGCGTGTTGTGCTGAATTTTGGCTTTGAATGGAGCAACTGGTTGAAATCTTTTTTCATGGCTAAAAAAAAAATTGAGACATTTTTGTCACCCTATTTTGAGAATAATCCGCTTCCCTCCTGGAAATATTAGATTTTTCAAGCAGCTATCTTTGCTTATTGGCTCTCTTTTGAGCCACTCACCTGTGCCATGAATGCCATGTGACAGAAAAATGATGTTATGACAATTAAGCATGCTAGTGTAGCAGGGACTTATACTTCACAAACACCCATTTAATGCACGCCCAAAAAAAAAAGAAAAGAAAAGAAAAAGAAAACCTTGCCAGTTCACTGCTGTTACACAAATTCATGGCATGCATAAATTTGTGGATGTGCTTCTGCCTGGATTGTAAAATGCTTGAGATGGAAGTGAAGTCTTGGCTTTCCACTAGCAGATTTATGAATGTGTCAGGAGAGACTGCATCACCGGCTATGACATGCTTGGTTGCTAATAGTGCTGGGGGTGTTGGGGTTGTCAGAAAGCAGGTTTGCCATTGGTTTCGGAACAGACCTTGAAAAAGATTCGGCTCCTAACAAAACAGAAGGAGCCCACATTAAGTATGTCATAATGAGGAGATTTTATGTCTGAAGCTGCACGGATAGTACAAGCACACCATGTATCTTTATTATGATGCTTTTTTCTCGGCAAATCTCAGCATTTTGAAGCGGCCATACGTCAGATTCTAAGTTGAAGCTGTAGGATGATGTTAGAAAATCTTTCAGAACCTACTAATATCAGAACTGGAAAAGAAAAAGGAACAGTGAGATTTTTTGTTAATTTAATTCAAGTGACTCAACACAAGTTGGATGACATAAAAATGGCACTGCACAAGTGCCTGGACAACGCATCTTTCTTTTTATAAATAAAAACCATTAAACAGACAATGATTGTCATCAAGTTATTTTATTGTCCAAACAGACTGTGTGTTGTTCAGGGCTAATTTGCTGGCCAACTTGGCCCTGACTGGTGTACTGCATCTACCTGTCTTTGACATGCATGATTTCTTCTTGAAAAAACCTTGAAAGTATTGCTGAAAGTATTGCCCCCCCCACACACACAATTCTGTCTAAAAATAAACAAAACTCTCACTTAACACAAGTAGTATATTTAATAGCCATATTCTCATCTGATTGAAGACTAAATTATTTAAATATGAAGCTGTTCTGGGATATTAAAAAAAAAAAAAATATATATATATATATACTGTATATATACTACCATTCACAAACTTTTGTTTATTCAATACAAACAGGTGTTTAATATTCTAGCCTACATCTTAAAATTGTGTAAGACCACTAACATTATTAAAACCCCACATTTTAGCATTATTACAGTACTGTAGAATATTTGGGAAAGTGATTGTGCCTTTAATCTTAGAATTAAACATGATTTCTATTTTAAGCAGAGCTTCTGCATCCCGGCTGAATAACACAACTAAGCACAAACTCTTTTTTTTTTTAGGTAGGAACTTATTTACATACAGCGCTTGACATTAAAGGGGGGGGGGGGGTGTGAAATGCTATTTCATGCATACTGAGTTTTTTACACTGTTAAAGAGTTGGATTCCCATGCTAAACATGGACAAAGTTTCAAAAATTAAGTTGTACGTTTGAAGGAGTATTTCTGTTCCAAAAATACTCCTTCCGGTTTGTCACAAGTTTCGGAAAGTTTGTAAAAGATGGAGCTTAATTTCCTTATATGGGTCCTAAGGGCACTTCTGCTGGAAAAGCGCATGCTCCCGTATAGCAGAGCAATTCACTGATCAGAGTGAGACCGAATTGTCACAAAAGAAGTGTGTTTTTGGTTGCCAGGGCAAGACAACCCTGCACAGATTACCAAAAAAAAAAAAAAAACAGCATTAAGGGACCAGTGGATGGAGTTTATTTTTACAGAGCATCAACGGAGTTGTGCAAGTGTTTGTGTTTGTTTCCTGCATTTCGAAGATGCTTTTTTTACAAACAAGGACCAGTTTGACGCCGGATTTGCGTATCGTTTATTTCTTAAGGATAATGCAGTCCCAATGAAAAAGGGTCACGATCGTGTGTTGGAACCGCAGGCGGTGAGTAAAACTGCTGTGCTGTGTTGTTAACTTAGCTATCGGTGCGTAAGCACATCAAGTAAAAAACATGTGATGTTGTCATCCAACTGCACTTCCTACATGTACAGCTTTAAAAAAAAAAAGACGACATAAAGTGGAACTTAGTCATTTTCCAAAACCGCTAAGCAAATATATACAGTTTCAATACATACCACATAGAGACGTCCTGCTGTAGTCGTTGCTGCTGCTTCTCTTGTTCAATTTCATCCTCGGGATCTGATTCTGGATCATAAATAAACGGTTGAATCTGACTGTTAGCCATGGTTTGTTTTGGAAGATGTTTTTTTCCTCACAGTAATGTCACAGCTTCCAGACGCCCTCAATGCAAAAGCCTACTCGCGCTCGTGATTCTTTAGCTCCGCCCACACGTCACGTCATTCAGGAACAAACACCAAGTTGCTACGAGACTATCAGTTAGACAAAATGTCATTTATCCAGTGTGTTTGAGTTTGTTAAACCCCGCACTGAAAACACCTCTTAAGCACACAGAATAATGCAAGTAGGCATTTTTAATTGTTTATTAATTTTGGTAATTGTGGTTTTGAACGTTTATGTAATCGTGGCATCCATAATTGTAATCGCAATTAGAAATTAAACTAATTGTGCAACCCTAGAGCTCAGTATTTTTATATGATCTCAAAAGAAAAGATGAATGATCCTGTCATGACATGGGTCTTTTCCAGTAACGTTACCTCATTAATATTCATGATCCAAATGTTATGAATTGATGGCTTGTGCTGATGTTCTTGAATTATTTTTCCTTGTAAACATTTTGAAGTTTGACATCCAGTATCAAGCTAGTTTTACCTTTTACTCAGATATATTTGCATTGCTTTTTTAGTATTTATTAATAATAAATCCAGACAGTCTAATCTGTAGACCAGGGATAGGCAACTTCGGTCCTGGAGGGCCACTATCCTGAAGAATTTAGCTCCAACCCTAATTAAACACTGCAGGATAGTGCCCCTCCAGGAACGGAGTTGCCTATCCCTGCTGTAGACCTAAATTGTGGAAACTGATATTTTAACATGTTAACATTTAAGATTCAGTTATAATAAAATGTATAAAGCTATGGTAATGCCATTCTGTCATATGTGCTATAATTGTCCATTTCACAATTAGTCCATTAGCCAGTGTAAATTAATCAGTCGCAATGTTTTTTGTTGTTTTCTTTCACTCAATTCCTGAGCATGGATGAACCATGGATTGGTGGTACACTTTAGCATCACTTTGTCCTTAGATCTGTCGGAAACTTGGGAAAAAAAGCCTTTTATGTATGACAACAAATGATTTAGAGGAGAAATAATGAGGAGATATAGTGGACCATTTTATGTATTTATTTATTTATAAAATATCAGAAATACCAGACACACACTTGGCCTAATGCTCTGGTTTTAGGTGACCCTTTCTCGTGCAGCTCTGTTATGAGAAGAAAGCATCAACCAGACACTTTTATTTATCCCTTCTGTAGTGGATGTGCTCTTGTTTGGTGAACTCACAGCTGCCTTCCCAGAAACCCACCTTCAGCCTATAATTATCATCCCAGACAGCTTTTTCAGACCGAATTATAATTATAACCGTGTTTTTTTTTTTTTTTTTTTTTTTTTCTGAGCTATTGGTGCACCTTATATTTGAGATCACATCTTCAGAACACATACAATTAAAATAGCCCATTTTCTTTGTAATTACAGTAATTCATGAATATTTGTCTTTCAGTTGTTTGCCTGTAAATAGTGAAACAACAGTTCAATATAAATGTACTCTGAGATCAATGACGAGGCATTAGCAGAGAAATACACAACTGGATGTGACACTGCTTTGTATTTAGGCTACTGTATTACAGCACTGAGCGGGTTGGTCAGAGTTAAAATGTAGGAACTTGATGCTTTTCAATTCGTAAGTGTGAATTTGAGTTGAATTATTCACACCCTCCAGGATGTTGGATTGGAATTTGGATTGGAATGACAGGAAGAGAAATGTGCAGAATTCTTATTCAATGAAATTCAAAACACAACAGAACCATTTAATTAGTTCAATGTGTTTTTTTTTAAGTATTAATTTTGCAAATTGATTTCTAGTTCCCTTGCATTTTTAACCCTTGCATACTTATGCATATTCATCCAGTTTATTAAAAAATGTAAAATTTTCCCATTAAGGTGTGAAATTGTTTTATATTACATGTACACAGTAAATGTTCTATTAGTTTTAATATAATACCTGTAAATTGATGAACCTTATATAATTCAAAAATGCATTAAATTAATTTCTTAAGAAATGAAGTTCACCACCACCAGTACACCCAGATTTATGGTTGATGTTTTGAAAAAAAAAAAAGGAGAGAGAGAAAAATACGAATTCCGTAAAGCACAGAACAAACATGACTGACCTATATTAATGCTGGTAGAAAAGACTTTAAATGTTCACTAATTCCTCTGGGGCTTTACCTTTGCTTTTATCAGATCTTTGTTCACAGTCTGACATTATCAGAAGTGATTATCCCCTGCCATCCAGTTTGAATAGTCCAAATGATTAGATTTAAGCTGTTGTGGAAGGCTTTTATATAATGTGCATAAATAATGTCAGTTTTTTTCCCCCGTAAGCTGCTTTCGTAAGAAAGGAACTTCTAAGAGCATACATGGGATCTAAATATATATATAATAAAGCCCTGTTTCGATCTGTTGTATAATGTAATGACAAACATTAATGGTTTATTAAGTAATGTATATGTGTGATCTTCAAAGATGGACTGTAGCTAATATATTATTGGAGTGAGGAAGGCTCTGGCCTTGGCACAAATAAATGAAGGTGACCATTATAGCCAAAGTCTTTTCTCATATCAACCTGTTTAATAGAAATATGGGTCATCTCACTCAATTTTCTAGTCTCTCTGAAATGTGTTTCCAAACTCTAGTCTTGAAGGGCATTGGGAAAAATATGTCATGTGGAGCTCAACAGGCAAAAATTTTAACCGAATTTGTTGAGTGCAAAAACCCAGTGAGCTGCATTCATAGAAAGCATTTTAAGGCGTTGGGTTGTATGTTAGCCAGTGCTGTATTGAAATTTTTGTAAAAAAAAAAAAAAAAAACACATTATCACTCTGCTGCTTCACAGGCACAAAAACACCATCTTTGTAAGTTATATTGACATGCTATTATAATTTGCATTAATATGTTGAATTTTTATTTATTATTAATTAATCTTTTTTTCTCAGTTTTGATTTATTTTAGTGAATCAAGTTCAACTAAATGAAAATGTATTTTATTTCAGTTACTGTTTATTTTATTTCAAGTAATGAAAATTATATATATATATATATATATATATATATATAACTTTCATATTTAGTTTCAGTATAATATACAAACTCTTCTGTGCATATTTACTGTATGTCTATTGCACAAATCTTCAACAATTTTATATTAGCTTGGAATATTCTTGCTTAAGAATAGACACGGCCTTTAACTACAGCTGTTTTAATTGTCCTAACAATTTAAATATCCAATGTTCTATTCCTCCACAAGCTCTTTTCTTGCTCAATAATTGATCATATAACTTGGCATGGATGTCATGTAGATATTAAAGACACTGGCTCATGTTAAATTGTTCAGCTCCTGCTTGCATTTTTTAAAGTAACTTATTGAACTTAACGGTTTACTGTCATGTGATGATTCCTGAGCTGTCAGCTGTTATTGTTTTTGTGCGCCTTGCACACTTCACTAAAAGCCAGCTGATTGTATTGTCTGGCACGGAGAACAGACATCAGCCCATAATTAAAGATGACATGGATTTTCAGAAGCATTTTTACATGGAATTTGTTGATGGTCCCCAAAACTTCAGCCAGATTGTCAATGATCCCTAGTCTTAGAGCTTCATTGAGTGGTGAACACTGCCTTTTTGATGTGTGCATTGAACTGAAAGGCCAAAAAGTCTAAAGCTTTTACTATGAATGACAAAACATTGATTTTTTATATATATTTTTTATAGCAGAGTAAACCAGAGGGTATTTATTCAGTGTGGAAGGAGAAAATCTGATTATATTACAGCAAGCCAAAATTTGAAGACTTGCTAAAACATTCAGAGACAGACAACAAAGTAAAACTAGGATAAACACTGGCAGACGTTTTACTAGATTGAGTTTCAATTAATATGACAAACTTGTTTCTTGTCAAGTGTCTTGACTAGCTAAACCCCAAGTTAAAATTATTCCAAAGGTGTTGGACATGTAATTGAAAGTAGCCTACTTTTCTTATTGAGACATAGCTTCGCTTTTATAAAACTGTGAGAGATGTGTTTGTGATGTTTGAGTTGAGGGAGGCTAAAGGACTGCAAAGGTTATTTGAAAACTACCTTTATTTTTGTAGTTCGGCTAGGTGATACTATTAGAGAAACGGCATACCAAAGGTTTAATGTGAAAGTGGTGTAAGGAGTGAAGATGGCAGGTCCTTGAGGAATCACAGGTGACCTCTGACTCGAATCTGCCGGTTGTCAGGTATCTTTATTCTTTATTTAGTCTTGAGCAATAGAAGCTTTGAAATGTCAACCCCACGCAAATTTTCCATCTGGGCGGGGGATGATTGACAATGTCTGCGTGGGAAAATGTGTCTCCCCTCATATTTTGAGCAGGATCGTTTAAAATGCTGGGAAAGGACAGGGCTTATCTTCGCCAACACCTGTGCGTGGCCTGCTTAAGCATTCAGGATTTCACACCTAAATTTGTGACAATGCTATTCGTTGTGCTTTAAGAGCTTGCTAAAGAGGTCAGATACAAACCCTGTTTTGGCATGGTGTCAGGCTTTTTATTTATTTATAAAAAAAAAGAAATAAAAAAAAATCATTTTATTTGTAAACCTTTTCCTCTCCTGAAAGAAGACTGCTTATCTAACCCACTGGCTTTTACACACATTATGCATCACCTCCTCTTCTGGCACACCGCTTTTTAAATGCTGTGCAGGTTGGGTTGAGGGTCACAGCGCCTGGTGTAATACATCTGAATATGTCCTTAAATTAAGGGCAGCACGTCAAACACAAGGTCTATTTCGAACTGTCTGGTGCATAATTTTTCATGAAAAACTTTTGAGGAATTTAGCTCCCTGCTACTGGGAACCTTTAGAGAAATAGAAATGACTACAAATGTCTGGGTAATTTAAGACTACAAATGTCTGATTTAACTAGCACCGGTAAGTCTAATTATTCATTACACAGGTGTCTAGCAAACAATATTACACGATTACCGAGTGAAGAAACAGAAAGACCCAGTTGGTAAAACAGTTTATGCAAACAAAACAGACTGAAATAGCTCTTTAAGACCTTAGCATATTGGCCATGATTTCAGTAGTGTCTAACACCCTGGCTTGATGCAAAGCCCTGGCAGGAGGTCTGTCTCTGGGGTGATTTGTGTTGGGACAGGCATCTTTCTCTTTCCGAAAACCTTTTTTCCTCTCAACATCAGCCCTCTCACTCTTTCCATCTCTCTCTCTCCCTTGTCGGGTTACCACAGTCTCTTTTTATGGCTTGAAAGTGACTAGGTCAAGCATGAGGTCTAATCTAAATTTAATTCACTCCATCACAGTTGAAGATTATCGCATGGGAGGAGGGGGGAAGAATACAGGCCTCTCATCCTTGGCCGCTCTCTCGCTTCGCTTTCCTTTCAGTCATTGCCCTTGTATCAAACCCCGGCTCTGCCAAAAATGGCATGTTCATTCACTTGTTCCACATTTGCACAAACTGTTTATCGCTGTTCCGTGATCTCTTGCTCTTTCTGGTGTGTTGCTCTTTGGCAAACGAAAGGGGTTAAAGCTCTCTGCTCAGGCTTGGCAGCTCCTTGTGGGAAGCTGTTACATGGGCCTTTAACTTTTAAAACGTCATGTTAGAACATGGTTTTATGAGTTTGACTTGGATATCTGACATTAAATGCTATCTGGGGATAATTCAAGCGTTGATGTGTACAAAATGACAGTAAAAAGTAATACGTTTTTCTCCTTTTAATGGCCGCTGGCAGGACGGTCTATATACTTACCAGATATTTCTCTCCAGGATAGAGAGGAAGTGTAGATGTTGCAGCATTTCAAATCGAGAGGGTAAAAAATTAAGTGGCACTTATTTTAAGCAAAGGAGATTTAAATTGAAAACAAACATATTTGGACACTTGCAGTTTGTCAAAAGTAGTATAACATTTATGTCTATTAAAAGGAATAAGTAAAGTAAAGTTGATTCCAAGAAAAGGTCTAGCATTATTATTTGCATTAGCATTGTTAGCACTGATATTTTGTTATGTAATGCAAAAAACTTCTGGAATAACATAACTTTTTTTTAAATGTTTTCAAAAGAAGTCTTTTTTTTTTTGCTCAGCAGTGGTGCATTTGATAAAAAAATACAGTAAAAACAATGATATTTAGAAATTATTTTGCAATTGAAAACAGCTACTTTTTTAATATATGAGCTAGTAAAATATAATTTATTCTTGTGTTGGCAAAGCTGAATTTTCAGCATCATTACTCCATTCTTCAGTGTCAGATGATCCTTCAGAAATTATTGTAATATTCTGATTTGGTGCTCAAAAAACATCTTAATTTAAGAAATATTTATCACTTTAAATGTTGAAAACATTTTCCCAGTCAGGATTCTGTGGTGAATAGAAATGGCATTTATTTGAATCGGAAATCATCTAACATGTAATGTCTTTTTTGCTACATTTGATCAGTTTAATGTGTTTGTTGTGGAATAAAAAAAAATGGTAAAAAAAATATTATGGAAATACTTTGAACTACCGTTCAGGAGATTTTTTTAAATCCTGTAATTTTAATCACTTATTTCAGATGCTTCAGAGTGTATTCATAGAAATTAATTCAATATACACCCTAGAAAAACAGTTATCCGGTTTTGATCATTTTGGCTGGTAGAAGGCATTGCATCACCTAGCAGGATCTTTTTGATAACTGAAAATAGGATTATGGAAAAAATTAGAGTGGTGTAACTCATTGCAGACTCATGCTGCTATCTAGAGGAAATTGTTTCTGCTAATAATAAATTTACAGCTAGGAGAAAAGGCTCCGTGCAAATGGCTTTATTGTGCTGAAATTATTGCATGTATGCATCAGAGCTTCTTAAAGGGGTCATACGATGTTGCTAAAAAGAAAATAATTTTGTGTATTCGGTGTAATATAATGTTTCATGCAGTTTAAGGTGCAAAAAACACATCAAAATATTTTTAATGTAAATTATTTTCCATGTACTGTACATTATTGTTGCTCTTCTATGCCCCACCTTTCTGAAATGCATAAATTTTTTGAAAGTTCATCATTCTGAAAAGCGAGATGTACGCTGAATGGCCAGCTATCCACTGCATTGTCATTGGCCGAATACCTCAAGCATGTGACAGAAATGTTACGCCCCTTTAACATACTGTCCCAGCATGCAAGACAAAAACAATAAAACCTATTATAAATGAAGCATTTGTTGCATCCAGTGGGGACATTATTATAACAAATACAGTAAAAACTGTGATATTTAGAAATATTTTTGCAATATTTTTTGAAAACAATTACTTTAATATATGGGCTAGTAAAATATAATTTATTATTGCTTTCTTGTGTTGGCAAAGCTGAATTTTCAGCATCATTACTCCATTCATAATTACGTCTTTTAAGGCTTTGCGTTGCATTGTACTGCGCAAAAATAAAACCATATCTGCACTCGTGATTGGAGAAACAACAAACAACAAGTGCTTCTCTAAACTCCTCAAAATTTGCATTTGAATAGTCAGTGGCAAATTTTTTAAATATGAAAACATACTTACTGGATGTGAGTCAGAAGTTCCAGACTGCCCTTGCAAATTTAGAATTGCCCTACTTTATAGAAACAGTTTGTGCACAGCCGGCATTGTACTCTTTCAAGGTCAGGAAACAGCCCTCCGTAAACTGAGCTACACATACTCAAATATTTGGGTTGAACTGTTCTGGGTGTGGCTGGAGGAGCACACGACAGGCACCCTTCCTGGACCCACGAGGACACCAGAGTGCATGCAGAGGGAAGGGACCGGTCTCTCAAGGAGAGGTGCGCTCGGCATTTAAACAGCGGCGGTGATGAGGCTCCAATTATATCAGGTTTGCCCCATCACACGCTGCCAGCCCTGGCTCTTCCAGCACCCCTCCTCTCTCACATGCCCACTCCTGTCAGGAGCCTGGTCAAGGGCGGTGATTAAGGGACGGGGTGACAATGATAATTAGGGGGGAGGCAGTCAACTTGGACAGTGTTGTAAATACAGCTTAACCACTGATTTCTAGTTGTGTTATGCAAATATTCCCACACAGTGAAGTGACATTCAGTGAAGTGACATTCAGCCAAGTATGGTGACCCATACTCAGAATTTGTGCTCTGCATTTAACCCATCCGAAATGCACACACACAGAGCAGTGAACACACACACACACACACACTGTGAGCACACACCCGGAGCAGTGGGCAGCCATTTATGCTGCGGCGCCCGGGGAGCAGTTGGGGGTTCGATGCCTTGCTCAAGGGCACCTAAGTCGTGGTATCGAAGGTGGAGAGAGAGCACTGTACATGCACTCCCCCCACCCACAATTCCATCCAGCCCGAGACTAGAACCCACAAACCTTCGATTGGGAGTCCAACCCTCTAACCAGTAGGCCACGACTTCCCCCGACAGTGACATAGATGTGGGAGCGTGTTTAAATGAGGCGTTTTAGGAGGGCATGGACAAGTCTTACCTTTTATAAAGAATAACTATTTGGGTTTGAGATTTTAGACCGTGCAACTTTAAGGATCTTATCTATGCAAAAACAGGTTGTAACACTCCAAAGACAAAGGAAAACTTAAAATTGCATCTCAAACTGTACCCCTTTAAGAGAAAAATAAATGACAATAAGAGTCCTTAACATTTGTAATCCTTTTGATTAAAACTTTGTGTTGGAGTAATTGTATACTCTTCCAATACTAGCCTAATATATCTGAGTCCAATATTCCTTATACCTTGTAAATAGACACGGTATTGACCCTTACTCAAGGGTTAGCACCTACTGGCTTCCCACAGCACTCAGTCATGTAATTGGTTTATAACTCCTGCGCAGGTGCAAATTAGCAGCAGTAACCTTAAACAAGGGCAGGGGGAGGTACCGCAGACAGAGACACACTCAGAATATAATTTTGCACTCTGTTACTCGCTGCTGAGTGTTATCCAGCCTGTGCGCATCATCTGTCAAATGATTCCTCCTAATAATAAATTACTGTTTTCACTGGTATCAACCAAACTGTCAACACAGTTTCTCAGCACTGATGGGTTTTAAGAATCAGTGCCATTGGTTTTCTACTTTGTCTACTTAAAGCTGCAGTCTGTAAGTTTTGCCTCTTTGTCGCCATCTCAGTCTGAAAGCATGAAATTGCAGCTGTCTGTGGAATTATCTTCCTTGCGTGGGTGGTGGGCGGCACATCTCCAGCGCGGATGAATCTAAAGTTTTGAGGAGTATGTGTAGCAGTCAGTCACCACACCGGTGTGGATATTTACTGCACTTTGCAATCACAGATTCTAGCCTACATCTTGGAATATGTGACCCAAATAAGAATTTTCCACTTATATTTTCATCTGAACACAAGTCTGCCACGTTTGTTCTGACCAACTAAGGAAAAAAGCATTACAGTATATCCTGCTACCAATTTAATCTAAAGATCGGTTAGCTCATATCACATCAAACCATGCAAATGATTGTAATTGTTACACTTTATTCTCAAATTATTAATGTTAACAACATTAGCATTTAGCATGTAGATATCAATTTCTGTACAGTCTAATTGTGACACCATTCGAATTTCATATTAAGTATTTTAAACAATAAAGCAAATTATGCTCCATTTGAACTGGTTGTCTTTAAAATATAAATCTTGCGAATCCCAGGCTATCTGTGATCAGAAGCACATTTTAAACTGGACTTTAATTCACATGTTTCATAAATAAATAATTCTTTCTGGATTATAATCCGCCACCAAAATAATACATTTAATTATTCTAGCTGCTGTGTAAAAAGGCTATAAAAGACATGCAGGATCCTGCAGGATCCTCACATGCGATAGCCTAGCCAGGACAATGTTTTTATGTTTACAGACGTGACGCGGCAGCATACTCTAATTTCCCGTGAAAACCTACCCGTACCACTCAAAACAGAAAATATTATTATGAGCTAAACTTTGTGAATCAGGCAAAATCTGAGATTTCTAGATTTCAGAGATTTTCTCTTTTGTATGAAAATGATGACATTAAATTGTTATATAGGGATTTTATCTGAAGGATCAAGTGACATTTCTTAAGCAAGGACATTCATTTGATCATAAGTGACTATGGACAATTACAATATTACAAATATATTTCAGATAAATGATTTCTGAAGGATCACGTCACACTGAAGACACTGAAAATTCAGCTTTCCCATCACAGGAATACATTTGTAAATACCTTAAAATAGAAAGCAGTTATTTTAAATCGTAATAATATTACTGTTTTTCTATATTATATGCTTTAAAAAATGCAGCCTTGGTGAGCATAAGAGATAGTTTTAAAAAATCTTACTTATTCAAGATTTTTAAAGGGTTGTGTATTTGTCAAAAGTCTTAGTTAATTTGTCATTTTATGCCCCTTTTAGTAAATGCCAACACAAGAAAATAGCACTAACTAATAGCATATATTTAAAGCTGCAGTAGGGAACTTTTGACGCTCTAGCGGTTAATAAACAGAACTGCTTGCGTCTTGCGGAAGAACATCGTAGCCGGAAATACTTCTCTCTGTTTATGTCAATGAAGAATCGCAAAGGTACTGGGTTACTCCGCCGCGGTACCCCCGAAGCAATCTAAAATAGTCTGAATATAAACACTTATTATAGGTGCACCCTAGTGATTCAGGACAAACTAAAAACACGGTTTAGAAAATGGATTCATGGTGTACTCGCTTATTATGTTCATTTTTCTACATTTTGAACACAAACAAAGTTACGGACTGCAGCTCTGATTGGTTATTTTTTACCGGGAGCACATGACTTTCTGCATATGGCAATAGGACCACTGGGAGGAGCCAGAGGAGCTTGATTTTTTTCACAGATTATCTGTCTCATATTCTTCTGTCAGGACATAATGACAGGTTTAATAAATATGTAAAAAAATACTTTTTTACAAAAGTTCCCTACAGCACCTTTAATACACGTGATATGCAAAATATGTTAAAAATCTCAGTTTGGTGGCGATTCATCTATGAACCAAAAATCAGTTGAAACCATCCTGTGGTCTTCAATCATTTATTAAAGTCAATCTTAGATTTGTTAATTCTTAAAATTAAAAGGAAGTTGCACCCAAACTATGATTCATTAATTATTTGAGCAGTTGCTTTAGTCCCAGCACTCAAGAATCAATGTAAAGTCTTTCGTTTGCTACCCGTAAATCATCAAAATCTCTATGTAAATTAGTTATTACTTTTATAAACGAAGAACAAAGAGTGTAATTACTTAATTACTCGGAAGAGGATCTAAAAAATAAATGTGTTTGAAAACCTTCACGGTTTCATCACTTGCATAATTTCGGGCAATATGTACACATCACACTACTTCAGTTACAGAAGAGCGATACACGATGAGGTGGAGCGATAGAACTTCTCTTCCTCTCTGCTTTCATCCTCCTTTCATCAGACTCGCAAACATTAATGCACCAAGGAACCGTGCTGCTAAGTGCCCTGCGGGGAGCGCTGCGAATATGACATTGGTGGCAGTTGTGTTGGTAAGCAGCTTCGCACACTCTCTGCATCAACAATAAGCTGTTGATAGTGATTAGGCTAGCTGGCGCTGGGCTGTAATATGCCCTGGGAAAGCATTAATCTTGTGGGTTGCTGCCCTTTCCCTAAAGAGCTCTGATCAAAGCGTGACGCCGGGCTCAAGGACAGTGGAGGACTTTGAGGGAGGGTGGGAACAGGAGGCAGGTAGCACCAGATGGAAAGTTCAGACCCTTGCTTGTTTCACCGAAATGTCAGAACTGTAAAAAAGGTTTTTTTTTATAAATCATCATTCACGCGTGGCCGCCACTCCAAAAATAGTCAAGAGGCAATGGATATTAGACCCCTGTGGTGAACTGTGGAGGTAATTACTGAAGCTTGGCTTAGGTGGCTTCTTGTTTTGGGTGTTGAGTTGGGCCAGAGAATTGGGAAAGCCGCATTTGAAAAAGTGTTGGCCAAGCTACAGTATTTTGAAATGGTGAAGCTTGAAGGATAATCATAATGTAGCGTTAAATGTTTGGTTGGAAGATTTGACGTGACATTAATGGCACCCAAACATTTGTGTGCATCGATACAACAATCACACTGTGGAGAAATCTGGCCAACTTGCATGTTTTGAGCATTTTTTCACACCCCAGGTCCACTCCAGTTACATGAAACCATCACTTGGTGGTGAGTATGTTGCTAAGTGATAGTGAAAGGCAAAAGAGAACTTCAGAACCAGCTCTGTGCTCTTGTATTTAGTGCAATTTGATAAACACCATTGTAGAGCTGTGCAATTAATCGAAATACAGTTTCGATTTCGGCCTCCAGTGAATATGAAAATACAATAACCAAGATAAAATGACTATTGGACCCGTTCCACCAATTTCCAATGGTGGAAAAAAGCCCAATTGCACATGCAAATCAGTGAAATCATGTATTGCGACTTTCTAAATGTGACATGCTTGATTTAGTAAAGTTTTTATTAAAAAGATTAGATTTATTTGTTTTAATAGTGTGAATGAGAAATTGCGCTGTACCTCAAGAGGTTTTCTGTGCATGCGCTCAGAGAAGGAACAGAACACGGACAAGAAAAGCCAAGTTCACACTACAGGATTTTAAGGATTTTCCAAGTCAATGAGCTTGCGGACAGGTTGGGTTGTGATTGCGGGAAAATCAGCAGGTGATCAGCACTCTGCAATATTTATGTGTTTTATGCAACTCATGTGACTCAACAACGCATTAAAGAGGCTTGCTGACTTGTCACTGACGCCAAACAAATATTTAGCATGCCAAATATCTGGACAGTTGACGCAATATGATGCAGTGTCAGGTGCTGTGAAGGGCTACAGCCAATGAGAGAGCAAGGCATGGGCTGAGGACAGAAAAACAGCAGTGGCAACACACCTTTAAGAAAAGTTTTTGTCACTTGGTAATTATTCATGTAAACCCTCCTCAGTTATGTAATAAGTGAATGTAAACAGTTGAGAATTAAAATATGTGCAGTAAATTGGATTCGTGTGATTCTTAAAGTCACAGCAGGCTATGTTCCTGATGCCGACTGTGTGCTGTATTAATCAAAAAAAGACAAAGACAAAATCACTCACTGCTCTTGTCTGAAGGAATTTTGTAGCTTTACAAAAGAAAAAAAGGAAGTTATTCCTTACAGTGAAGGCTATGCAGTTTTATTTTATATTTTCTCTAGTACGCTGTTAACTGAATACTTTAGACTTGAAAAAAAAAAAAACTTAAAGCACTTTGTTCCACTTGTATTATTTGTATTATATTGTTGAATTATAACATTCTACTGTGGTATAGATAAGTGTACAATTTTGCTATATGTTTGAAAATGTGTATATAAATAGAATATATATTATATAGAAAATGTATATTTGATATTCATCTAAATATTTTAATAAATAACTCATATTAGGTTTTGGTCACGTGGCCCACTCATAATTGTGTTAAATTGTAATCTTGACTACAGTATCGAGCAAAATAATCAAGATTATGATTTTTGCCATAATAGAACAGCCCCACACCACTGTGAATTCAAAATTCTAAATGGCAATATGAAAATTTGTCCATACAAAGAGCAAAGACTCTAAAAATTGCTCATAATAAATGGACATGGCAACTTTGAATTAAGACATAAATTCTATTTAGACACTTAGAAAGGACCTTATATTAAAAAGGACCATTTAGGATGAATTGATTCACTTGAAAGATTTGAAGAGTGCTATACTGTATAAGGGACTGGACAGTGATGGACTGTTTGTTAAAAAGTAGCTTGTGACTGGTAAAGCTACACTGTTTTGAAAATAGCTGAGCTACTGCTGTAAAATGTATGCTTTTTGCCTAACACTGCTTAAAGGAACAGTAGTGTAGAAGAGAGGGAGCAGAAGACAGATTTACCTCACAATGACTTGTGTGTGTCCGCCATAACTCTGTGCACAAGTGCGTGTGTGTCAGTATTTTTCTTTTATGTTTCTTATCTTGCAAGTGATGCTCATTTGCGCATATGCCACGCAAGGAAATTGGCTCTTTTCCTGTAGGCACAATATGTTCCAATCTTTTTCGCTGCTTCTTCTGCCATATATACCGCATCAGGGCAATTTACTATTGCATCGGGGAAGGAAATGATGGAGAACTCTGTGTACCTTTGTGACTGAGTGAATGGCTTTATTGTTTGTGCAATATTTATTTCAGCACGGTACAAATTTTTATATGACATGCAAAGTGTCCTGCCCACTTGCTTCACAGGCAAAATATTTTACCTTGACTTTGCAAAACTGTGGCACTATCATCTTTTATTAGAAGCTTGTGCTTAGGTTGATTAAGAAGGAGATCATAGTGTACAATTTATGATTCTGAATTAGACACTGAGGTTGTAGGTTTGATTTAACATTCAGAGGATGTGGTGGCTGCTTGTAAAAGATAAAATATTCTCACTCTCCTCAGCCGTTTATTGGGATGGTCCACGGTTTATTGAAATTGTGGAACCCACATTTATGCACCGTCCGTCCCCTTTATTTCTCTAATGTATCAGTCTGGTAATGGTATCCTACTGGTTGCCTAATTTCTAGTATGCAGACTATTGTGTTTGTACACAGAGGGGTTTCAGAAAGTATTTAGAAACACAAAAAAATGCATGAAAATTTGCATTATATAACAAACTATATCAAGTCTGCTTTATTGTCAATTTCCACATGTACAGAACATACATACAGAGAATCGAAGGGAGTTCAGCTTTCTGACAGCCTGGTGGATGAAGCTGTCCTTCAGTCTGCTGGTCCTAGCCAGAAGACTCCGCAGTCTCCTCCTTGATGGTAGCAGGCTGAAAAAGCTGTTTGATGGGTGGGTGGGATCACCTGTGATGCAGAGGGCTTTGCGGGTGAGACGTGTTCCATAAATGTCCTGGAGGGAGGGGAGAGAGACACCAATGATCTTCTCAGCTGCTCTCACTATGCGTTGTAGAGTCTTTCGGCAGGACGCATTGCAGGCGCCATACCTGCATGATGCAGCTCGACAGAATGCTCTCGATGGTGCCTCTGTAGAAGGTGTACATGATTGGGGGTGGGGCTCTGGCTCTCCTCAGTTTGCGGAGGAAATAGAGACGGTGTTGTGATTTCTTGGCCAGTGCTGCAGTGTTTTCAGTCCAGGAGAGGTCCTCTGTGATATCATACCAAGTGCCATAAGAAAAGAACAGAATTTCCAAATTCTGTGTCCAAAATTTTGCTTTTTGTGGCCTTTGTAAGTGCAGACTTTACTTTTTGTGGTGCATAAGCAGGCACACCATATTAGGTATTCACATGTAGCTCATGCATAGCATTTACATATTAAGTTTAGTCAAGCTCATTAATTACTTCCTGTGACTTTGGTTCTGCCACAAGCATGTTTCATGCACAGCAGGTGCACTGCCCTTGTGCACGTTAGAGGAAGTCAACCCACATAATGACCTTCATGAATCAGACAGAGGTGGCATCGTTAAAACTGCAGGCACATGGCTGCAAAAATTACCAGGCAACTCGCTCTGAGACGAGCTGACGATGCTGTTCAAGGGGATCAAATGCTAGGCAACACTTAAGAACTGTTGCTATGTTTCTTACAACACAGCTACAGTGAAATGTTACTGCACCTCCACATTATTACTCCAATAATGAGTCACTTCCTGACCAATCAGGCCGTCTTGTTTTTATAGAGCTCTCATATCAGTATATCATATCAAACTACATAATAACCATTAAAATAATAACCTACATAACACAATATCTCACAACTTCCATCATTTCAAATTTTCAGTTCTGGTATTAACATTATGGGAATTCGATTTACAGCTTGATGGATAAAAGACTTCAGCAAAGCTTTGAAATAAGGTTGTGCTGAAATCCTGTCTCTTCAAAAGAACACTAGTTTACTAAAATCTTATTGATTTTTGAAGATGCATTAAAATTAAATACAAAAGTGATGCAAAAGATTTATATTTAAAACTAATAAAAAAAGAAAAAAACAATTAAGAAGCATAACTGTTTTAACAATAAGAAATTCAATTAAATTCAGGTTTATTTGAATAGCGCTTTTTATGATAAAAATAGTGTAAAGCAACTTTACAGAAAATTAAGTTTCTACACTTTTTAGTAGTAGCTTATCAGTGGTGAGTGTCAATGAAATATTACACTGCTGACTGGAAAATTAAGCTTTGATTTCACAGAAATAAATTTCATTTTAAGTTTATTTTAAATGATAATTATATTTCAAAATGTTACTGTTTTTACTGTATTTTTGATCAAATAAATGCTGCCTTGGTGAGCATAAGAGACTTTCAAAAACATAAAACTCTTATTGCCTACAAAAATTGTTACAGTTCTGTATAAATAATTGTATTCATACAATTTTTGGATTTGAACACAATGGTGAAGGAGATTTTCTAAATTTCTCATAAACTGTGGACAGTATAAACAATATAAACACTGTAAACAGTGTAAAGTTTCTACTTTTGTGTTTGGAGCAATATGAGGATAAATAAATTATAGCACATAGTTTTCATTTCTAGTTTGTTTTGGTTTATCAAAACATGATTTTTAATTCCTAAGTAAACAAATTTCAAATTTCAACTTATGTCACCTTTGCAAAGATAACTACTTTATTTTTAGAGTCAGTGCATGACCCTCTGGTTCTCATTCTCTCTCACCTCTCATGAGTAGAAACTGTGCCTTATTGTGAAGAGTGGTTGGAAGGGGGGCATAGCCAGAGACAGCCTCACAATATTCTATATCAATATTTAATAGTTCTCCATTTTGTGTCTCAGAGGTATAGACACACTCCAAGATGGATATGCGTTGGAGAGTGGTTGTGAGTGTGTACAAGAGAGACCAAGAGACCATCAGACAAGAAACAAAGAGAAATGGAGAGCAAGAGTGATGTTGTCTGTTTTTTTTTTTGTTTTTTTTTTTCAGATATGTGACTTGCTTGGTTTCAAAGGTTTCAGCATTTTATATATATATATATAAGAGGATTTTTACAAATACCCCCTTTTTTCTCTACTTGTCCAAATGCTACTTTCAGAAATATTTAGGCCAGTAAATGTAGCCTATTCAGTGAACTTTCACCTGCGTATTTTAGAAGAGTTGTTTGGTTGCTGCAGGGCTCGGAGAGTCAGTCATTAGTACTACGGATGCTTTAAAACAAATAACACCATAGCAAACACGTCCTGCAGCAGCGGTTATTATCAGTAATGGGCAAGACCATGGTTAAGACTTCTGAGACGTTCCCCCTGGGGATGTAATGTGAGAACAGTATGCCTGACTTTCTGCTTTCAACTTGATTGTACGTGATGTAATTAGCTTGATCATTTAGTGAATCACTCTGTTCTAATAAACTGTAACATATATCATATTTGACTTGTCATGCTATTAGTCTCAGACTCAGACGGCACACCCACTGCCCACCCACAGTCTGATCACTAACTGACCCCAAACCAGACACTGCTTTCCCATCTGGCAAGTTCTATTCTGACTGGCTGACCTTATTCAACTTCTGAACACAAGCAGAGTTGTGTCGTGTGTGTGAGTTGTAGTTGAATAGCCAAATCTTTTAAAGATACTCAGATATACAGTAGGCACAAGTGAAGTAGATATCCACAAGAAGAACTGTATTTGTTTTTGGCTGTGAAATAATTTGTACTTTTAAATTATCTAAGATTCTAATAGCAAAGTTGTACACATTTTCTGCAATTTTTCCAGTATTCATGGAACACTACTTTTAATGTTTAATATTATTAATTTTTTTTTATTTTTTTACCAGGAAAAGCTGCAAGTGTGGACCAGAATTTATGCTAGTGGTCTACAGGAGACAATGTCTTGACTCATTCAAGTGTTTCACATTTCATCATTTTGACATTCGATTCATTTCGTCAAGTTTTCATGCACAGGATGCTCATGTTCCGACAATCTGCTGCAATTCATTTTGATGCTTTAACAAACCAGGGAGATGGCTGAGATGTTTGGACAGTCTCTTGTTAGGCCACATTGCAGAGTCTACAGTGGGCGACCTGCTTGAGGCTTGATTGTAATGCACAGAAGTGTCAATGGCTTCCGGTAAAATGACTCCATTTCTCTCCCTCCACCCCACCACACCTCCAGTGTTTGACAGGGAGGTGGAATTAGAGTGCTTGGGAGAGATTGGTGAGTTGTCCGAGAGCATCTGCATATGTGTGTGTGTGTATGTTGAGTTCATGATGGTTACTTTAGCATCTGATCTGAGCATGCTCCACTGCGTCTGTGGCCTGAAAGCAGTTTGTGAAGGCTCACATCGGCTGAGTTACAGGGCTGTACACTATGTGTCTCCACCATGATTTATGGACCCCAATACAGTCAATAACGGCCTGGCCGGAGATGCAAAGCTCCCTGAGATTAGATTACTCTGCTGTGGCCTGCACATAGGGCTCTGTATTAAGAGGTGTCAGCACATTGCACATGGTTATGTGTAGTCGACAGCTTCAGTGCATCAGGTGTCAGTCCGCTTTATTCTGTAGGGGCCACGCATACTCAGGAACTCGTCGGATTTCCTTAAAGGGATGAATTTATGCATTAAATTAAAATGATAAAAATGGGAAATAAAATATTTATATTTGATATAAATACTGTTCTTTTGAACTTTATATTCATCAAATCATTTTTCAACACTGATATTAATAAGAAATGTTTCTTGGACATGAAATCAGCGTATTAGAATACATTCTGAGCATCCTAAGTGTAAGTGACTTTCTTCTTTCAGAATAATCCAATATTGTCCTTGCTCTTCCAAACCTTTCAACGGGGATAAGCGGGTGTTTGTTGTCAACATTTCATTAGATGTGAAATAAAGTGCGTGCATCTGTAATAAAACGTCCCTCACAAGGCTCCGGGGGTTGAATAAAGGCCCCTTGTAGTGAATCCATGCATTTTTATAAGATAAATATCCAGATTTCAAACGTAATAAACACTTTTTTTTTCTCACTTATTACTTCACATATAATATAATATAATATAATATAATATAATATAATATAATATAATATAATATAATATAATATAATATAATATAATATAATATAATAATTATATTGGCTTCACAGGATAACCATTGCATTGTAATAGTTTTGTGCTCAATATCTCTGATTACTTCCTACAATGAGGAAAATGCCATAAAGACAACACACAATGCATGTCAGTCCATGTAACCCAAAATTAATGATCAAAATTAAACTGTCATCGGCAAATAAGCAAAGGCTGTTTTACAGCGGTTGCATCATGTGACTGTGGCGCTTGTGCTAATTTGGACAGTGTAGTGCTCATTGTTGTAATGGTTCTGTAATTGCTGTAATCTCTTATGTGAAGCAACATCCAGTATAGTAAACGTCGTCAGTTGTCGCTGCTGGCATTATGGATACCGAACGCATGCGAGGAGCCGATAAGAGCTGTGGTAGCCTGGTTATAGCAGCTGTTGCCTAGATAATTAAATTGCTGGTGACATGTTGAGGTGTAGCACACTGTCCCCCATCTTTCTTTGCCTTATGATGGTTAAATATCATTTACAGAGCAGGGTTATGTGCTGAGATATTGTGTAAACCTCCAGAAAGTTTGTGGATGTTATGACAGGCAACACAGTTTTTAATCCACTTCCTGTGACTGTCAGGCTGCCGTTGGGGAACAATTTAGTTTGTGGTGGTGATGGCATGTTTATCGAATTTCAATAGCAGTGTTTGCGGCTGTGAATCTCAGCTCTGAAGGGATTCTTTAGTTGTTTCTCTCAAAACAGAATGACATCTGAGTTTGGTTTAAAATAGTTCACAGTGTTTTAAGACTTATCAGGAAAGTATGTTATAATGTGGTAAAACCAATTTCTTAAGTATTTGTATGAAATGTGTAAATTTTTGTGTGTGTTTGTGTGCATGTATGTATTTGTGTGTGTGTGTGTGTGTGTATGTGTGAAACTGTTAATGTATTGAAAGCATTTGAAAAGTATTTTACTAAACCATGGCTCTAAAAATGTAAAAAATACTTTTAAATCCTTATTATAATAAATATTGTTCATGTTTATTTTCATTTGAGTGGATGCATTAATTTTTAATAATAAACAAATGGTTTTTAACCTGTAAGCTAGCACCCCCCATGGAACTCACAGCTGAAAGTGCTCTACCTAACTTATAATTTAACATATAACTTCTAATTATTAAACTTATAAATATAATAACAGTTTCCTACTTCAGTGTGTTACAAAAATAATTTTTGAGTAATTATGGTATATGGTAGTAACACAAATGTGCCATAAAGTAAATCCTCTCTCTCTGTTCATACAGACGCGTTCACTTTGACAGCCGTGATCATTCAGTAATAGCGAGCTGATTTGGGCTGATTTGCACTCAAACAGATGGTAATCATGCAGATACATTCACATTCAACATAAAACACCCTCTCACATATATAAAAACTGTTGAAAAATAAAACAAAGAAAGAAAAAGGCGATCGCTGTAAGTTCCGCCTCCATCAGCTGACAGGTGCGTCACAAGGGAGCGCCAAAATTCAAATAAACTATCTTTCGCCTATCTTTCATTCATTCTATTTTCTGGTGGATCGACTCATTCTGTTTGTGACACTGTACGCTGCAAAACCATGCCGTTTTTATACTAACAAGACGCAGTTTATGACCGTGAGTTATTCCATAACAGACGCAAACAACTCTGTCGCTGAAGAACTGAAACGTAAACAAAGGAATTATGATCCATATTACAACGTTATTGCTTCGTTGGACTTAACGTTCTCCATGAGATGGCGTTCAGTGGACCCTTACCTTTCTAACTAAACCGGGATTTACAGCTGTGGATGTGTTTATGACTCCTTATTAAGATGAATCTGGTATGTACAGCGTTTCCATTGTTCATGTTACTGCTTACACAAATGTAGCAAATACAGTCTTTATAAGCTTTCCATTGAAAAACAGCGATCTGTCGTCGATGCTTGAGGCTTAGATCTTTATAATGCATAGTTACAATACATAGTTTGTCAAGATTAAATTTGTCCCGTTTCATTTAATCTATTCATAAACACAGACACGTGCGAGTTTAGGGACGTTCAGGACGCCTCTTGCTGGCTAACAGGTTTAATCACTTTAAAATCTTAACAGTAACAGTTCTACACATGCATTTTTTATTTTTTTCCCTCTTTATTTAATTTTTTGTATTATTCTTTTTTAGCAAATCTGTGCCGTATCTTTAACCATGCTGGATTCTGTTTCATAATGTTACCTGGTAATCAAAGTATTTATTTAATAATTTTTTTATAAAATCTTTATTATAATTATTTTTATGTTACTGTACCATAGTAATAAATTTCTGTCATAATTTCTGAAAACACCTCAAGAGCCGCATTTGCTTCTGTATGTCTACAGTAGGCAAAACTTTGTGCCTCATTCATGCATGCATACTTAATATTTTTGCAGTTCCCTTTCAATACTTCACTCGTACTGCGTCGAAGACGCATATGGGAAAAACCCCTTTTTTCACCTGAACTGAAGCCTTATTCAATCACGCAGTGAAACTGCACAGCCATTGGATCGTGCAGTGCTATTAAAACAAACCAATGGCTTGGCAGCGGTGCTGCACGAACCTATGGCAGAGAAGCCCGCCAAAGCCCGCCAATATGGGCGGGGCATCTGGCTATATAATGCCCGCTTCACCACAGGAATTCAGATTATTTCTCCTTCAGCGACGACGTCACATCGCTTCGCTGATCTCCGCTGAACTGCTCGCCGTTGACACGCCTCGCACTGGAACGCGACTGCCGGTCCCCACCGCAGATTCATCGCTTCCCTGCGGCCATCCGGTGAGATATATTGAAAAGAGCAAATTTCTCTAAAAGAGCCTTTTTCTACGGCGTTGTTGCAAATGCCGTCTCGTCATTGCAGCTTGTGCAGAGCCCCTCTGCACGCTGATGACGGGCACAGCGAGTGTGTCGCGTGCTTGGGGAAACCCCACGCTGACACAGCACTCGCGGGGAATTCATGTTCTCATTGCGACTCGCGAATCGCTTTCTTTTCAGAGAGCGATCTCGCTCCTCGCGCCCTCCCTTTTTCTTCATCCCGCGAGCCGGCGAGGAAGAAAAGGCGGGGCAGAGGATTAAAGCAGCAGGATGAAAGCGAGCTCACGCCGGCTCAGCCCCCGCGTGCCTCGTTTTCTCCGCCCAGAGGGGATTCCCCAGTCCTCTTTGTACAGCCAGACCAGTGTCCCTCTGCTGCCGCGAGTGATCTGGTTTTGTTTGGAGGGACTGAGGAGGAACTGCTAGAGGACAGCATGTCTCTAGCCGCTTCAGATGCTGAGCAGCTGTCGGGCTCGCCGGACCCCGCCCCCTCGATGTCATCTGAACCAAACCGCTCGAAACTCGGGATGGACGCCGAGCTTATCCGCGTTCTCTCCAGGGCAGTGGATGAGCTGGGTCTGGATTGGTCTCCTCCAGAGGAACCAGCCCGTAGCCGTCTGGATGAATGGTTTCTGCCGGGGCGCCAGCAAGCCCCTCGTCAGCGAACTGCTCCGTTCTTCCCGGAGGTCCACGACGAGCTCACTAAATCGTGGCGCGCCCCCTACTCAGCGCGCCTGCGTACTTCATCTTCATCCGCCCTCACCTCAATTGACGGCGCTGATGAAAGAGGATACGAACGGCTGCCGCCGCTGGACGAGTCTGTGGCCGTGCATCTCTGCCCGCCAGCAGCTATTGGATGGAAAGCCAAGGCCAACCATCCATCCAAACCCTGCCGTACGACGTCGGCGCTCGCCGGGCGTGCCTACTCATCGGCAGGGCAAGCAGCCGCGGCGCTCCACTCTATGGCGGTGCTTCAAGTCTTCCAGGCCAAACTTCTCGCCGCCACCGACGAGTCTGGCCCAGATGTCGCCACGCTCAGGGAGCTGAGAAGTGCAACAGACTTGGCGCTGCGTGCTACCAAGAGCACCGCCCAGGCCATTGGGCGCTCGATGGCTAACCTGGTCGTCTTGGAGCGCCACTTATGGCTCAACCTTACGGAGATCAAGGATGCTGACAGAGCCCAGTTCCTAGACGCACCGATCTCCCCCAGCGGCCTCTTTGGCCCGGCGATAGAGGGATTCGCCGAGCGTTTCACAGAGGCGCAGAAGTCGTCCCAGGCAATGCGACACTTCCTGCCGAAGCGCGCTTCATCTGCTGCCAGTCGCCCCAAACAGGTGCCGATTCGTCAGCCTCCTAAGCAAGCGCCAGCTGCTACCACCGCAGCCCAGCCGGTGAAACCCGAGCCTCGACACCGTTCTCGCTCGGCCACCAGACGGTATCAGTATCCCAAGCGCATGGGACCCCGGCCCAAGATAGTGCTGGACCCTGCGCCGCCGCCGTCATCCTGATCAACAGGAAAGAAAGAGGAGGGGGCTAAGTCTCGCCACAGCCGGACCACCCCCCAAACTGCCCCGTGTGTTCTGCCGTCCATCTACAGATGTCGACGAAGTTGTTCCTGCTGCAAACAATGGGCCCTTGTTAGCGCCCAGACAGCAAAGCGCTGTTATAGTGCAAAAAATTAAAAAAAAACACACTCCTTCACAAAAAGAGCAGTTTTCCTCACACAACACTCACGAGTGCTATGTCCCCCCACGGCGGTCAATCACTCGAGTTAATACAACCTCTGTCCATCCGGGCCTCACAATGGCAAGCCATTCCCGGGGTATCAGATTGGGTCATGGGAGTAATAAAACACGGCTATTCCCTTCAGTTCGCACGACGGCCACCACGCTTTCACGGGGTGGTCACCACTTCAGTGCACAACGAGAACGCTCACGTTCTTCGTGCCGAAGTGAAAAATCTGCTGGTGAAGGGAGCTATAGAAATCGTTCCCCCAGCACACCGCGACTCAGGGTTTTACAGCCGTTACTTCCTGGTTCCCAAGAAGGATGGTGGGCTGCGCCCCATCCTCGATTTAAGACATCTGAACCGTGCCCTCATGAGACGGCGCTTCAGAATGATCACATTGAAACAAATCCTCTCGCAAATACGCTCAGGGGATTGGTTCTTTTCGCTGGATCTGAAAGACGCTTACTTTCACATCCAGATAGCCCCCCGTCACAGGCCGTTTTTGAGATTTGCCTTCGAGGGCGTGGCTTACCAATACAAGGTCCTCCCCTTTGGGCTGTCTCTGGCGCCTCGCATGTTCACAAAGTGCATGGATGCGGCTCTCTCCCCTCTCAGGCAGAAGGGCATCCGCATTCTCAATTACCTCGATGACTGGCTAGTTCTAGCTCAGTCAGAGGGGGAGGCATTGGGTTACAGAACTGTGCTCCTCAGCCATCTGGAATGCCTGGGGCTCAGGGAGAACGCGACTGCTGGAATGGGCCCAAAGCAATTTGGGGTCCCTGAGAGCAGTACATCTTCCGGGCAAGCTGAACAAGGGCGCGGATATGCTGTCAAGAAGCGGAGTCTCCTCAGAAGAGTGGAGACTCCACCCGCAGACGGTTCAGAAGATATGGGAGGTCTTTGGCAGAGCGGAAATAGACCTCTTTGCCTCAAAAGACAACTCTCATTGCCCAATATATTTTTCCAAGATCAAGGACGCGTTGTCCCAGGACTGGCCCAACCGTCTTCTTTATGCTTTTCCTCCGGTCCCTCTGATTCCCCAAGTAATCAGGCGGGTCAGGGACCAGAGATGCAGGGTTCTGCTTGTAGCCCCATTCTGGGAAAATCAGCACTGGATAGCCGACCTGTCGCAGATGCTGACTGCAGCCCCATGGCCCGTTCCCCTGAGACGGGACCTCCTTTCTCAGGCGGACGGGACGATTTGGCATCCATACCCAGAGAAGTGGTCTCTGCACCTTTGGTCGCTCGACGGGAGTCCGCGGGACTCCCTGAGCGTGTGCTAGACACAATTTCACAGGCTAGAGCTCCGTCTACACGACGCCTCTATGCCTCCAAATGGTCTGTGTTCTCCACATGGTGTTCAGACCATGGTGAAAGCCTGACCTCTTGTGACGTATCAGTGATACTGTCATTTTTGCAAGAGTTCTTGGAGAAGGGACGATCCCCCTCCACGCTCAAGGTCTATGTAGCAACTATAGCGGCGTCACACGCCCTTATAACAGGCCAGTCGGTGGGCAGAAACGACTTAGTCGTCCGATTTATGAGAGGTGCCAGACGGCTTCATCCGCCTTGCCCTCCCACCGTCCCTTCTTGGGACCTGCCCACGGTGCTGAGAGCCCTGAAGGGGGCCCCCTTTGAACCGCTACAGTCCATAGGCCTTAAAGCCCTGTCGCTAAAGACCGCTCTGCTATTGGCACTAGCGTCTGTTAAGCGTGTGGGTGATTTGCAAGCACTTTCGATAAGCCCTAATTGCCTAGAATTCGGGCCTAACGACTCGAGGGTCGTCCTGAAACCGAGGCATGGCTATGTGCCAAAGGTGCTCTCCACACCTTTTAGAGCACAAGTGGTCACCCTCTCTGCGTTACAAAACACAGAGGAGGATCCAGGGCTGAATCTACTTTGCCCAGTGAGGGCTCTAAAAGTCTACATAGAGCGTTCTGCGCCAATAAGACGATCAGAACAGCTCTTCATATGCTTTGGAAACCGCACCAGAGGGTTACCGGTCTCTAAGCAAAGACTTTCAAGGTGGATTGTTGATGCAATCCAGCTAGCCTACTCTTCTTTGGGCCTGCAGAGCCCAATTGGAGTAAGAGCCCATTCAACGAGAGCAGTGTCCTCGTCTTGGGCATGGTCTAATGGTGTGACTATCGCAGAAATTTGTGAGGCGGCTGGCTGGAGCTCGCCGTCCACATTTGCTAGATTTTACAATCTAGACGTCCCGGCGCTTCATGCTAGGGTACTTTCTGTGTGAAGGTCACCTTCTTGTTCCTCATTTGCATGCTCTTGGCCATTCTTGCCCAAGGCTCAAACTCTACTCGTATGCACTCGGTCCCTTGGCTACTGAGGCGATACGAACACGGGATGATCAGGCTAGGCCAGACGTAACCTCGTTGAGCTTATTCTGCCCCTAGTTGCTATTATCATATCTTGGTTTAACAAATCAAGTTTGATTGCGTTGGTCGTCCTCCCTTCTTAGCATGGCGTGATTGAACTGGGTTCCCATATGCGTCTTCGACGCAGTACGAGTGAAGTATTGAAAGGGAACGTACTCGGTTACTAACGTAACCTCGGTTCCCTGAAATACGTGAACGAGTACTGCGTTCCTTGCCATGCTAAAAAGGCTGCACAACTCAGTCGTCGCTTCAGTCGAAGTAACCTGAATTCCTGTGGCGAAGCGGGCATTATATAGCCAGATGCCCCGCCCATATTGGCGGGCTTTGGCGGGCTTCTCTGCCATAGGTTCGTGCAGCACCGCTGCCAAGCCATTGGTTTGTTTTAATAGCACTGCACGATCCAATGGCTGTGCAGTTTCACTGCGTGATTGAATAAGGCTTCAGTTCAGGAGAAAAAAGGGGTTTTTCCCATATGCGTCTTCGACGCAGTACTCGTTCCCGTATTTCAGGGAACCGAGGTTACGTTAGTAACCGAGTACGTTTTATATTATCAGACACTAGTCAGCATTGCAAAGATTTAGTGTATGGCCATACTTTTTGGATTTATTTATTTAAATGTTGCCCAATTTTGTGTTGTACAGTAAACTCCATTTTTTTATGACCAGATTTTGCAATTCTGTTTTTCACATAATGAAAAGCAAATAGGCCCTTTGGGGTCAGTAAAATATATATATTTTTTTTTTTGAAAAATAAAATAAATTTAGTTCTTTTGAAAATATTAAGCAGCACTATTTTCAGCACTGATAAGAAATTGAGCACCAAATCAGCTTATTATAATGATTTTTAAAATAAATATATATATTTTAATATATTTAACAAAATTACCATTTTGTAGTGTATTTTTGTGTGTAAATATAATATTTAACCATACTTAAGTTGAGTAAGTTCCCCAACATTCCTTGTTACGCATAACTGACACTTTACTGTGGTTCTAAAAGCTTTGCATGTTCATGTAGAGGTTTCCCTCTGCCTCCGATGCTGTCAGTGTGTGTTATCACCACTAGCACTAGCACTGGCTGTCTGTATGTGAATCCAGCCCTGAAACCAAGCTCCCACCATCCTCTTGACTCTTTCCCCTGTTAATGTTGGATGTTCATTAAACTGATTTGTCTGTCAGGTGGGAAAGGAGGGGGTGGAAGGAAAAGAGAAGGATAGAGGGAGAAAGAAAGGGAGTAATGAACTTATTGTGTCGACTTCGAGGCAGAAGTTTAAGTGCTATTTCACAGTTATGCCAAGTACAATTACATGCCTACCAGCCCCAGCTTCCAATGCTGAGGTTTGTTCAAGCTCTCATGATGAGAGTAGGAGGGTATATTCTCATAGCTGGGTTTGGCTCATGCTGTAGTTAAAAGGCACTCTCGTTGTTATAAGTGAAGTGCATGTTATTATGCAGGACCAGAAATTGAGCGGAATTTATTACAACTAGTGTAAAAAATCTTTCATTACATGTAATGGTCATTCTAGGGCTAGAGTATGTCTTGGGCTTAGATTATCAAAATTATAATGTGTTGCATTGTGTAAATATATATATATATATATATATATATATATATATATATATATATATATAGCAAGTATAAATACATTTCTCAAAGCACTTGTTCAAAAACCCTTTTTTGTAGCTCTCTGTTGTACACACACACACTGACACATTGTAATTTGTTCATTTATAAATTGACTAGCTGTTTAATGTCACTTGACTTATTTTTTTGGCATTTTGGAATTAAATAAGGAATAATATAATTGCAAATGTTCAGGCATGTGTCTGAAAATTAGCAAAATCCCTGAAATGCAATATATTTAGTTATTTAACCTTTTTTTTTTATCCAATTGTTGTTGCTTATTACAAGCACACTACAAGTTCACCCAGTGGTTCAGTGTGTTTTATAAGCTATAAAATGCCCCAGATTTAATGCTGATTGACAAAATATGCCTTAGTTGCTTTAGAATATCTGAAGTATAAAGCAGAATTTCAGCTTATAATATCTCAAAATTACCAGGCATGCAAATATAGTTATAATAAATACTGACACAGGGGAATAAAGCAAAACAAAATGAAACAAACATAAAGATTCAGACCTTTGCTAAAAGCATTCAAATCCCAGCCCTAGCATCGCTCATGGTTATATGCAAAACAAGGAAACACTTGACTGGAGTGCAGCATAACATGAGATTTGCTCTCGAGTGTCTTCCACATGGATGGCAGTAATTGTAGCCCTTTTATTTATGGGTCACGCTGACCTTTAGCCAAGACGAAATCCGCGCCGCCATGTACTTCAGACATACTTTCAACTCAGTCAAGTATTATGATCAGATTGTGTCTGTAGAGTCGTGTTCGTTTCTGAGGTCACCCATCCACCCTGCTTACTTATTCATACTGTCTATCACACATAAACTCACAAGTGTGTGTAATTTTGTAAAGCTTGAAGATGCATTGAGCATAGAACTTGCAGCCAGTAAAGCATGAAGAGTACGCGTGGTCCATCTGAAAACCAGAAATGATTCAAGATGCCCTTCAGTGGTGGGCAAATTTAACACTGAGGGCTGTGAGGGATCTGTAAAAGATCTACTTGGTTTCCCTCCAAAAGCAAAAGCGTCTGTTTTTATTTTGGAGGATGCACTCTGGCATGTTTCCTTGTCAGGTCAAGTGTTGATCTGGAATTATGCACTCACTGGGGATGACAGATCTTGTTTTGCCGCTGGGGAGGAAGTTTGCTTGCTTGTGTTTTTTTGGCGTGTTGTCTCTGTGCGGGTCACTAAAATGATGGTAAATTGATTTCTTTTTCCTTGCCCCCTTCTGTTAAGCCTCGACTCCGCTGTGTCCACTTCTCAGCAGGAGGACACTGTTTGACAGCCCGACACAAACCTACATCAGTCTTACTCCTTCTGTGGGCATTATCCCTAAGCCTGTCATATAACCAAAGAGCTTCCTGGGCTGTTGACAGGAAGTAAGAGTGGAATGCATGAAGCAGGAATGAATCAGACCTTTCAATGATACCTATGAGAGAGAGGAGAAAACAGAAAACTGAAAATGATATCATAGAGAGGACCCCTGCAGACTCTAATGACTGTGTGTCAAGGTTAGTATGACTCTAAAATGTAAGGTCACTTGACCTTTTTATGAAAAGGCAAGATTGAATTAGGTTGTAACATTCTGTGTGATGCGACTCTACAAAAACAATGATTTTTATGAATTAATAATTAATGTGAAAACAATGTTTTATCTTAAATCCTGAAAAACTTTCTTGATATGATCTGTATCATTTTCTTGATATTGTAAAAAAAAAAAAAAAAAAAAAAAAAAAAAATATATATATATATATATATATATATAAAATTAGATTTTAGAGCAGATTTCATAGTTTTTTGTAAAAGTAAAAGGTTTATATATATATATATATATATATATATATATATATATATATATTGAAATATAAATAATAATAATAATAAAAAATATATATATATTTTATTATTATTTATATTTTAAAAAAAAATGTATATAAACCTTTTACTTTTACTAAAAACTATGAAATCTGCTCTAAAATCTAATTAAATATGATAACAAAAACTATAATTGTATGTCAATTATACTAAAATAACTGACTATGACAGTGTATAAGTGATACAAAAATAACACTAATAATTATCAAGATGTCCACACTCATGTACTTGAGGTTTCACTGATAAAACATTTATACTATGACAATATATTGGTGTTCATATAACTTGCTGAGAATACATGGATGATGGTCTTCAATGGAAAACGTTGCTTTTAGAACCTGATGCTAACAGAGCCATGCTAACCATCTAATACTGCATGAGACAGTGAAGTCACTCTAGTGCAGGATGTATTTTACGGATCTCACATTACTAAGAAAGTGCTGTTATGTGTGTGACAGACTAATCTGAAGCCATACATCTGTGTAATGATAGTCTCATTGTCCCCAATGTCATGCTTATCATTAGCATAATTCTGCAGGGACCATGAATTTTGCATGGCGCTCCATCCCGCAGGACATACTCATGTACTTTAAATGCAATAATTAGCACCCTGAATGTATCTTTTGTCGAGGGTGCACTGAATCACCCTTATTTCGCCCACAATATTTATAATTCTCAAGCCCATATTCATGGATATGTGGCAAAGCCGAGCCATATGGAGACGCATCATAATCCACCTTGTGGAGCCATCAAAATGACAATATGGGAGTGATTTGCACATGGCAAGGATTAATATCCACGAGAGCACTGAGCCATCAATCCAGAATACAGTTTACCCACTTAATCGCAGACCCCTGGGTGAGAGGCAACATATTGGGATCTTGAGGACAGCAATTAAAATTTTAATTTCTTCCTCTAACTGGTTTGTATTCATTAGTGAGGCTTGGAGTGATGGTGACTATAGATCTAAAACATGTTGGCCAGTTGCACCGAAACAAGTTCTTGTATGGAGGGGGCAGAAGATTGTGATGTCACTGCATGGGGGAGACAATAATAATTTGTTTATGATGCTGCAGATGTTTCACACTCATTTGGCATTAAGAAATAATATCAAGCCAGTTTTATACTCTCACAGTTATTGTTACACTACTTTTAATTCTTAATTAATGCTTAATTCTGGATATCAAGGCTTCAGAGCAGTTGAACATCAAGAAATTAGAAATAAAATGTACTTATTAATAAGGTCCCTATGAAATCCATTCAATTTTTCCTAAATCCTGTTTTGTTTTCCAAATAGAATTTTTTTTCTACACCATTTTAATGGTTAAATGCAATTTTATAAATAAAGTCTAAATATGTCTAAATGTCTCATAAATTAAAATCATGAAATTTACACAATTTAACAACAGTTTATTAAAAGTTGTACAAAAATAGAATTTTAGGGCCACATGAGATACGTGAAATAATTTAATTTGTAATCAAATTCAAAACATTTTATTACCAACTTCTCGATTCTATGATTCTGCCTGTGTTTTCTGCATTGCCATATATCATAGGGACTTATTGAAGTTTGAACTTATTGACTTATTGAAGTTTGACTGAACTGTGTCAATAGTGTAGTTATTACCTATTTCTCTATGGAAGCCTGTTTTTGCCACCGAATAAAATAATAAAATGTGCAGTACAAACTCGCATTTCTTTTTCACAGAATTGCATGATATAAACTCACAGTTGTGAGTTATAAAGTCAGAATAGTGGGATATAAACTCGCAAAAAAATAATGATGTAATTGTTTCCTTGCATGGAATCAGTTTAAAAACCCTGGCTAAAACTGATAATCTTATTCTAAGTGTAGCCTGTATCAGAAATGGGCTTATACTACAGGTGAACAGAGGAAGTTTGGTTAAGTGGGCTAAAAATGGAGGCAGTTAAAAGCAGTTCCTGTGCTCCTGATGTTGACCTTTGCACTCCCTGCTAACATTTTTAGGGGAATTTTGGGGTCAGTTATCCTAACTAAATTAAACATCTCTCTCCCCAACAACACAAACTTATAGAGGTATACCTGTCTTCCACTGAGATTTTGTATCTGGGGAGAGGGTGGAGCAAAAGATTATTTGTGAAAGTTTTATCATGTCATGATGAAACGTGTAGAATATCACATAAAATGACTAGGAATCGAATTGCTCTGCATCTCACTTACAATCATTGTCAGTTCCACTTTAGATAGATTCCCTATCCAGAATCAATTCCCCTCCCCACTGGCATGCCGAATGAGTTGAGGAATGCAATCAAATTACAAGTAAGTGCTCATGAAATGTGCCACAGACCTTTCAAAACTACAGCTATAATAAATAAGGTACGACATCCAATGAAATTTTTAGATTTTGTGCAAAGAATCATTTCCTCATCTTTTTAAAGTTGATTCTATGAGGGCTTCTGGCAGGTATGTCAATAGGGCTTGGATTTTCTTTCTTGCTTAAAGGTATCTTATGTATTTTTTTTTAAATGTGCTACATTTGGAGATGTATTGTTTTTGTTGTTGTTGTTTTGGAAATACCATACCTAAGGCAGTGGTTAATCGCACCTTAATTTCTAATTAATAAAACAAGTATTTTATATGTCGTACTAATGTTTGCACACCTGTCAATTATATTATAAAATCATAATGGCAGTTTCCCACAAGGCTGCAGAGCCCAGTGATATACACAGTGGGTTTTCAGGGCAAATAATCAGACTCAGCAAGTCATTAGGACACGAGTTACTGACTTTACACCACAATATGTGAACTCGCTTGCATTTGCTTATTGGTTATTAAAAAAAGACTCCGACTATAGTGCCACTGAAAAACATATGAATCAGGTCCATTAAATTCTGTCCCAATCTCTGGCATCATAACATAAATTTGCAGACCATCCCAAAGTGGGGAGGGGTGGCAGGGTTTTGCGAAATAAACAGTTTTTGTAGATTTTTTTCTCTTGCAAATCCTGTTAATGACTCTGCATGATTAATGTTTGTAATTTACTACTTGTCACAAAAAGTCTGCTTCAGCACCCTACCATTGAAAACATATACGATTGAAAATCCCCAACAAGTAAAGTAGATGTAAGGCTCAAATGCTCAAAGCAATTAAAATACTAGGCTATTTAATTCATTTACAGTCTTAAGTTTCCCCTCTGCTCTTCTGATATCTGGCCATACTAGTGCATTATATGTAAGAGCATTTTTTGGAAGTCACTTTAAGAGATTTTAAAGACCAGTGTCTTCTTTTTGATGCACATTACCATGTCACTGCGGCAAGTTTTGAGTGGGGAAGCCAAGATGAGTTAGGCCCTGATCAGACAAAATGCATTTTTTTGCAGTGATAGGTGCCTTTTTTAAAAAAATTTTCTGTTGGCAGTGAGCATTTTGCACGCTCACGTTTTAGCCGCTTTCATAATCACAATGCAAAATTGTTTAAACATCAAATCTCAGCTAAATAAATATATTTTATATATGTTAATTTAGATTCTTTGTAAAATAATATAACACATAAATAACTGTATTTTTTAATACATTGAATAATTAAATACTTACACATGTTTGAATGATTACAACACATTTTTTTCATAGATAGTAAATTAGAAATTCTACACATTTGAAACTGTTTTGCTTTAAGCAATGTTTTAAGTAGTTAATATGCTACACTCTCTGAAAAAAGTCTGTAAAAACAGGGCAAAATCTGCTATGTTGATATAAAATAAATATCCAGATTGTTTTTTTAACCTGCATTTAAAATTACTCATTGTTTTTTTCTCGGGTTACAGGGTTACAATGGATAATGGGTAATGTCCTGAAATTACTAGTATCTTTTCCATTTTCCTTATAAGTATACTACCTTATAAACAATGACAGGTACAAGCTACTGAGAAAGAGTATCAAAAATTTGTTAAATTGTATTATTATTATTATTATTATTATTATTAAATTCAACAATTGCAAATAGCTGCTAACTCAAATAATGTGATATGTGTATTGCTAGGCATTTTTGGTTTCCTCTTTTTTTTTTTTGTGTAATTTGTAAAGAAAATGCGTGCAATTTTATAGTCTGAGTCATTTATTAAAAGTTGCCTAAAATTTTTAAGAAATGGCAAAATTTGTTGCTAGGTGCTTTTGAAGGCAATTTGCTATGGCAGTCTGAAACAAACAAAAAGCCCAATGTAATTATCATATTTTTTTTCCATTGTCCAATCAAATTAACAGAAAGGGACTTCCATTGTGGTGACGAAAGTTTACCATTGCTTAGAAAGTCCGGAGATTGCAATGATGGAGGAGAAACATTTGATGTCTGCCGCGGGTAACCCGGAGGTGTATTTTTTAAGGTTTCTGCTAATATGGCAGTTTACTTAACAGCAGAACCCAAAGGTTTTTGAGCAGTCTAGCTATAATCCTTCGATTAGACTGACAAGACAGCTAATTTGGTGGTTGCCTATAGGAACATAAAAAAATCAGCGCACTTCTCTTTTTTTTTTTTAAAGTCAAAAAAAAAAAAAAAGGCATTGTGGTGCGCCTCACATTTTCAGACCTAAAAAGTGCATATGGTGTGATCTGGGCCTTATACACTCAAGTGTGTGAGGCAGTTGCATTTGTCGCAGGGTCTCGGGGTTTTCCACCTGGCAGTGCTCAGGCCATAGACATAGGACTGATAAAAATTCACAAGATGGCAAATATAGGAAATAGGGTGGGATTGATTGGCCAGGGATCTGGTAATAGAGAGTTTGTAATAGTTTTTTTTATGACATTTCTCCAACATCATCTGTTCTGAACGGAAAACAACAACAACATATGTTATATCTGAACGCATTTGTGTAATCATCTTTAATGTACTGCTCGAATCATTTAATTCAGACATATGGGTCGTGACATACAAGCTATATGGAATAAAAACATATCCTTGGGAGCTTTGTGTTCTTGTTTTGCTCTCCGAATGCTTTGTTTATGCGCTGTATGCCATTAATCTTGTTTTTGATTTCCATCTTGTTCCATTCCCTCCTTTTACCACCCATAACACCTGTGTAATAGTTGATCATACATGTTCTTATATAAAGTGTTGTTCTAACACATACATCTTATTTTCAAAACTTGAATGGATACTGGTATATTCGATATATATAAATGAATTTTGAATGTATTTATGTTGGAAAGCTTAATTCTGTGCTTCTGGAACAAAATCTTTTATGTACAAAAAAACTATAGAAACATTCAAATGTTTATGAATTTGTCAGAATAGAATATTGATTTCATGGAGTTTGTTTGGACTCTATTCAGTCAATGCCATTGTCAATGCATGGTTCATTTTTTAAATCATATGGTCTCAAAACATGTATACCTTTTTTTTTTAAGTTGTACATTTTAACACTTTAAAGCATGTAGACATTATTTTTAGTCAGTTAATCAATAATTTAGTCAATCAGTAAGTCAATCAATCAATATTGCAAGGTAATTTTTAATTATTATTATTATTATTATTATTATTATTATTCCAGTAATATGAATTAAATAAATACAAATTCAAAAAAGAGCATCACATTGCAAATGAAAGTCTGAACTAATTTTACCTTGTCAGAAAATATTTTAATATTGAATATTTTAAGAATATTATAAAATCGTGAACAGTTATTTTAACATGCAATGAGGCAATGTTAGTAATATTTTTATAGTGTAAGTATTTTGTTTAAGACATAATAATAAAATATTCTCAAAGGATGCATAAAATGTTCAGCTAAAATGTCATTTTAATGAATTTTTTGACTGTCCGCATCACAAAAAAAAAAAATATTTTTGTTAAATAAAAACAAACATCATAAAAGAGGTGTATGAACATTTTTAATTAATTAATTTAGTATTGATAGATTCTACACAAGCATTGTGTAAGTAATTTTATAATAAATTAGATGTTTTTAGTGGCATTATAAACATTTACCTAATTTTGATTTAGCCAGGAATGTGTCAAAAGATTTGTATTCATAAATGTATTTATGTGTATGTTGTATATGTTTTACATATTGTCATTATGCTGATATAGAGTGTGGTTCAGTGACTGCAAAAATACCCTGGTCACAACTCACTGGGCTCTTTGCAGTGTGATTCTGAAGCGTTTCATTCAGATCATGGAAGTTGCCTTCTATCGGAGATGCTGATGCTAAGATCAGTCGTCCGTCGCACCCAGTGGGGCTTCGGCTGCCACGCCGCAGATGAAGGGATGATTCATGATTGAATAGCATGAGAGGAAAAGAGTTATTTATCAAGAGCTAGACGCTGCCAGAATGCAAATAGACTGTTAATTGAGTGTTGGATGGATTTGAGTAATAGGTGGAGATTTTCAGTCATCAGTGCACATCACCACTAGCATAGAATGAAGCACAGACATACTGAAACCCAGAATAGAAAAGAAAGGTTTGTCCGAGTGTTTAAGAATCGAAAACAAATCTTGCAATGAAAAAAGGTGACACTAAGTTTGCATGGCCTTGTTGCTTAAATTCAAGTAATTATTTGAAGTACCATAAATGTCTTGACTGAACTGTAAATGTCAAGTTTCTGAGACTAAAACCATGGTGCATTGTGTTCTCGTAAGTTTTAGGTAGCATAAACTGAAAATAGAAAGCAAAAATGTTTAAGACAACACTGATATCTTAATGCTCTACAAATACAATACTGCCATGCTCCAGTTGGTTTTTCATTGCTGCATTGTAGTTTGTCTTTCATCTTTTGTTTAATTTCATGTTCTGCTCTATAGAGTCGGGGTCAGGTGTTTTGTAATATCTTGCTCAGTGGCATCCGAATATAACTGCAGTACTTCTTTTTGTCCACGGTCTTAGCCATTCTCCTCCGCACAGGAATGTCAGTTCTCCATTTTCATCTACATGATGAGAACACAAAGCTCTTCTTTCTTAAGCAGCTGGTCTAGAGGGATTTAAATGCGTGTGACTTTGTTTAACACGCTGAGCATTTGTATTCAGAGGGAAAGAGGTTTCAGTGGCTTTGAACTGAACATGAACTGTGGAGTAAAAAACTTTTTTTGTCACTTTTTAAAACAAGGATGAAGATTGCAAATATATTTTAAGGAGTATTTACAAAAATTCTTCTATATTGCTCCCCCCCCCCCCCGACCCTCTCTGGTATGAATGGGGTTTATTATATTACAGTCCAATTCTAGCCAAAAGATCAGAAAGCTTTAAGGCAGAGCAGATGCTGTTTATTCATGTCAAGGAACATCTGGCAAACCCTTCCGTGCCCCCCAGAGGAGACTAATGGACTCATTAGGTCTGCATCATTAAAGGACGGACTGGGAAATATTAGAAAAGTCATGCAAACTTGACGATTTCTCTTAATTATGCAGCATCATTCCAGTAAACGAGCTCCTTGATTGGCCACTGGAGTAGCAAACGAGTTGAGATCCTCCAGTGTTGCCGTATACTGTGTCATGTCATAATGCGTTCGCAAGAATGCTTTGAAACACACAAACACATCCACACACCATAAACGTGTCAAACTCTCTTTCTAACTGGCTATAATGATAGTGAGTAATGAAACCGCTAAAGTAGGTTGTAAAAACACAGACGAGTGGAATAAGATGATGAACGCAAAGCATACAGTACACATGTTAATAAGCATGCTATAGTCATAGTTTTTGGAATACATCAAGATCACAAGCACTGCTTAATATTCATTGTGCATGGGAATCTCATATGGTAACTGTTGATCTTCTGGCATATAATTTAAACAAATTGGAATCAATGCAAAATTCATAAGCAGGGCAGCAATGTGCTAAACACAGGAGTCAACGGCCTGTCAATTCAGATTAACAGCGGTAATCTAGCCAACTCAGATTGCTGACGGGTAACTACTGTTTCCTCTTTTGTAAAGTACTTTAGTCTATTTGGCTCTTAAGGCAATAATGCTCTAATGTTAAGATTTAAACAACACAATCAGAACTATTGAGATTTACTTCATGTGGCAATGTGTCACTGCAGGTTTGCATTCTTTTTGGTTAAGTGGTATAATAATGTGATTTACACAAACAGAACTTTGCACAGTATCATTCCTGGAATATTGTTGTTGTCATCCAGTCATAGCCAATCATGAAAAGCTTTTCTCCAGCAGAAGTGGTTGATCCAGGAACATGTCCTATTTGTGTAAATGATGTTAAGCTTAAGGCCTATAGATGAAAAGAAGGTGGACTGGTATTGAACACAATGTTTTACAGCAGTGGTTCTTGTATTGTACAGCTTTAGGGCTTAGATTTTACATTCAATATAAATTGGCAACCCAGCATGCTCAACAAAATGTCTTTTGTGTTTTGAGGTTGAATTTTTTTTGTCATTAAATAATAGCTTTATTTATTTATTTTGGGGTTGAGTATTAAGTGTTTTTATATTTATAGTGAGAGTACATAATTTTTAGTTAAACCAGATATTATGTTGCTTCTCTAATTTTACATGCTAGTTTAGCCAAAATCACAGCACAGCTATTGTCTTTTATATTTTGTATATTTGATTTCTTCAGATGACGGCTCGATTATAAATCTCTTAAAACGAAAAACAGTAAAATAAAACAATACAAACAGATCTATTGAGAATTTGCCTCCATCAAATTACAGTATCTGCGCAGAGAGGGGCAAACAAATAATAAATAATAAATGTACAATTTGCATGTTCAGAAGAAGTGAGCTGCCCTGTCCTGATTATGATGTAAACAGGCTTGTGTTAGTAAATTGCTTAGTGCAAAGAAAGAGAAGTAATGGAAACCTGGTGTTTGTATGTTCTTTCTTCATGTGTCTCGTAGACATGAACAAGCTATTTGAAAAAACATCTATGACCTTTGAAACATGTCTAGCCTTCATGCCGTATGTTGAGTGTGGTTTCACTAATAATAAACATACATTTGCAATAAGCATTTATATTTGTCCATCCCCATGAAGATCAGAGATTTTAAAACTTGAAAAGTACTCATTTCAAAATTTGTGATTTAAGTTGCGATTAATCATGAGTTAACTCATGTAAATAATCACAATTAAACATTTTAATCTATTGACTTTAGTCTTTGCATTGTCTTTAGACTTTAGTCTTTGCAACTTTACAGATCTTCTTTATGCACCAAGACCTTGTAACACTCAAAAGAGAAAGGAAAAATTTAAATCTTATCATATTACCCCTTTAAGTATTTTTTTTTTTTACCGTAAATGTATTTATTTATTTCATTTTGTTTAATAGTTATTTTGACTGAGCTTAATTTGTTTTGAATGCTCTTTTAAAAGAACGGCACCTGATTTACAGAACAAGGCCTGAGGTTTTGAAGACGACTTCTTTCAGGTATTGCTTTAGCTCTTTATATCTTCTAAGTAGGATATTAAACTATTATCTTCTGCTTTATAAAACACGGCCAATAGAGCTAATGTGATTTTTGGAGATTGTGGCTGTGAAATATTGGCATGACATTAAGATTATGGACTTGTTTTTATAGCCAGACAGAACATTTGTCCAGGAAGTAAGTGAGATACTGGAATATGTTATTTGATGTGAGCTTCATCCCAAATATAACATTTTTCCCTCTATATCCATTTTCATCTCACATTAATTGGTATCTCATTCCACCATATTGCACAGATGTCATTGTCTTTGCCAGTCATCATTTGGCTAATACTTCAGAAATACACACATACGCACACACACATGGCTCAGCCGTCTACCCATTGTCATGGCAACAGCTGCTGAAAGGCAAAAAAGGAGATATGACAGGTTCTTTATCAGCACAGTGAAATATTAAAGCTAGAAAAGATCTGATCCTCCCCTCAGCCCCCAAAACACTTTCTTCCGGAGCCATTTCATAAACACTTTCTCCTTTCTATGCTCCTGACTTCAATGACGTCTTACATTGATTTAAAGCAGGATTGCGTTTGTCCTCTGTCTGTCTCTTTTTCAGTTTGGCCTCTTTTTCCTTCCGTATAATTTTGTTGTCTCAGTCGTGTCCCATTGTGTATTGTCTGCACATCATGATAGATGAATTCAGTTCCTGATAAGGTATTTGTTTCCAGTCAACATCATTTACCTTCCCTAAACACTTGTGCTGTGTGTGTGTGTGTGTGTGTGTGTGTTTTGGCTTTGTTTGATCAGCAGAAACTCTGGTTGGATTTTTGAAGCTCTAGGTTAAACATCGAAACTATGGATAATATGATAAATAAGAAGATGATTTAATCTGTTTGGGTCAAACTGAATGTGTGGCATGCAGACTAAAAGATAACAGGGCCTAAGAGACCAATAAAAAAATATATTATATTATATTATATTATATTATATTATATTATATTATATTATATTATATTATATTATATTATATTATATTATTTTTGTTTCTGAATAAATAAATAAAGTTAAGGAAATTATGCATCTAGCAGTAATAGCCATCTTTCATAACTACTTGGTTTCAGTTATTTATTTATGGATAAATGAAGTTTGTGTCCAGGATAAAGAACTAGAAAATATATACAAATGTAGTTTAAAACACATGTTCAAAGTTTTTAGAAATTTAAACTTTGTATTAATGTTTTATAAGGATTTTATATTTCTTTCTAGAATATTTTACATTTAATGAGTCAAAATATGGGGTGTGCATATCTTAGTGTAATAATCTTGTTTTAAAAATTAAAGTTAATTGTGTTTATTCGTTTATTTACACATGGATTTTAGCAGATTTTATTATTATTAATTTTTTTTTACAAATATGAATAATTCAGGTTGAAATGGTGGCTCATTTGGTAGCACTGTTGTAAATTCATTATTAATAAATATACAAGTCACATCTGAAGTAGTCTTAATCTTGCTTTGATACTTTTTTGATTAACAGTTATTATTTTAGGTTATACAAGGGTCTGTTGTATGACAATTTACTGTTTCGTTTTTTATTTTGTGTTTTTCATATTTCTGAATGTTGGTCACAACAGATTGATTTGGTGGACAATAATGAATCACCAAATAATAACCTTGTCCGAACACTTACGGTTTTCTTGTCAATTATTCATTTATTTTCTTTGTTATGATATCATAATCACCCTGATGTTTTTTTTTTTCTATGCCCACCCTCACCAAAAACATAAAAATGAAGTATAATTTGAAATCAATGCATGTATGAAATGCCTTTTTTCATGCACTTTTTAAGAAATTAATAGACTTGCATGCCAAAGTCACTGTCATTGATATGTACCACATTCAGTTCACTTCTGGATGTTGCTGTATAAATGGGACAGTTCACATCTGACTCACATTTGTTAGCAAATACGCTTGTCAGTCCCAAACACTGACAGTGTGAACATAGCCGAAGTGACACTCTCTAACACTTATAATAATCTCCTGACAGACTCCAGTGCCTCATAGGTAACACGTTAACATGAAACAGAACTTAGCTACAGTGTCTTTGTATAGCTGCAGCAACACTTCCCTTTCACACGCACCATCTATCAACAGCTCCAGCCTCACAATGTTTCTCACTGCCATCAAATGCCACAGACCGCTCATTATTCCCCCGTATTCGCTGAAGAGAGGTCTCAATCTTGCTGTATTGTGTCTTTTGGTGCAGGTAGTCTTCTGTGAATAAAGTCAGTGGAGTTTAACAGTGACTGATGGTTGCCAAGTAATGGTCTGTCTAAAGAGATGGTAAACACAGGCGAGCTCCCATGATGCACTGCGGTTCTTTCATTGCTGTGGAATTGAGAATAAAATGTGAGGCAATTGACAAAGACCAAGAATGATTTAGAGACTTGCCTAAATAGCCTGGACACTGTGGTTCTCTGAAATAGGATACAATCTCCTCTTGAAGGAAGGAAAGAGAATATATGCAAACTGCTCATTTTATTTGAACTGTTTATCTGCTTTTGTTCTTGATAACTATAAATCAAACATATTTAAGATATTAGAATGTAATTTATTCCTTTGAAAGCAAATCTGAATATTCAGCATCATTTCTCCAGTCTTCAGTGTTGCATGATCCTTCAGAAATCATTCTGATGTGCTGATTCAAAAAAAAAAAAGCAACAGGACTAATCAGGTTCTGAAAATCAAGTTAATGTAATTCAAGACCAATCAAGTTCTTTACATTCGCACGGAACTGTGCTGGTTTTCTATTGTTTTTCTAAGTAAACACACACTAGACGTTTTTAACCACTGTGTGACACTCAAGTTCAGAAATGCTTCTTAAAAATGCTTTTCATTTTACTGCTGTGTGTCTTCAGCTTATTAAATGAGAAACAGCATTCAGAGTAAATAGCCTCTTCTGCGCAACATTAAATTACTGCATGTCCTTGAAAATGTTTTGTTTTTTTTTTTTGCTGGACCTAGGGCTGTGCAAAAAATCGAATGCGATTTTCATGCACATCTCATCAGTAAAGACGCTCCTGTAATTAGAAGTATATCTCCAGCACATGCATTCAGATCATGGTGGCCAGGTTTTCACAACAAATCCTGCCCAGTTGCTTCTCAAAACTAGTCCAAAACTAACCCAATCGCGTTTCCAGGAGGTTCCCCGATAAAAAATTGCTTTCCGGGTTAAAATTTAAGTTTTATGGCATGGTTGCCTTGGTAAAATTCGCATTTTAGGGGCTAAATATCATGTTATTGGTATTGTCGCTTCGACCCGCGGACATGGAAAAACAACCACAGACTTGGCAACATGGCCGTAAATTCACTGGCAATCTACACAAAATCGATTTTAAAATCGGTGGCAATTCTTTGTCGATTTTGAAAACAATTTTGTGTTAGCTGTCGGTAGACGACGGCTCTGTGGAGTAACTGCCGCTCCACCTGAACCAGTGTTGCCAAGTTTGCGATTGTTTTTCATGTCCGCGGTTCGAAGCAACCCCAATAGCAATAACGTGATATTTTTGCCCCTAAAGTGCGAATTTTACCAAGACAACCATGCCAAAAAAAACCTTATACTTTAACCCCGGGCAAGCAAATTTTTTTTTATCTGGGAACCTCCTGGAATCGCGATAAGTTTTGGACTAGTTTTGAGAAGCAACAGGGCAGGATCTGTTGTGAAAACCTGGCAACCCTGATCTGAACACATGTGCTGGAGATAATACTTCTAATAAAAGGAGCGTCTTTACTGATGAGATGTGCATGAAAATCTCATTCGATTTTTTTGCACAGCCCTAGCTGGACCGTGAATTATATTATCTCCATAAACATGCTTGCTTGTATATGCCAAGCTCAATCATTTTCCTATCAATCTTATTTGTTCCATCTTCAGTCAGTGTGTATTTGCACCATTTTAGAGTGCTGCCTCATTCCTAGCTACAATCTCCAATACACATCTGATATCTTTTAATTGAATTTCCTACACATAATTTTAGGTCTTACTCTTTAAAAGCAAACTCCGGCAACAGGCAGATATACCAACATGGAAAAGTATTCTCAGAGTTTCTCAAACAGCCCATCTTTCCCCCCAGTTCTCTTTACATCCCCTGGACAGTTAATTGATTGTTTGCAGTTAGGAGTTCCCTGGTGTGAACCAGTGGTCCCTGTCTTCTGCATGAGTCAGCAAAACGCTGTCAAGTAAGCAACTACTTTTGTCTATAAAGTTAATAAGGGGAATATTTAAATCACAAAAGTGGAGGTGCCAAGATATTTGTTTGTGAGTGGTAATTATCAGAGTGTGGTGGTGGTGCGTGATTAACAACGTATTTAATGGTGGCTGTATTACAAGACATAAACGACCACTGAAGCCGGTTAGATCCACTTTTTTGAGCTCTCGTAAATGCTGCACTTGACTTATCACCGCTAAATGTCAAGTACATGCCACTACTAGACCTGAGGAATGAGATATAGGACTTAAAGATTTTTATCTGATCAAGCAGAGCTGTAGGTATCGCTAGATGCAGTTGTTTGACGCTTATCAGAAAGCATAAAAATATCATCCAAACCACAAAAGACAAAAACTGTCCAAAAACTAAGCCGTTAAAAGGATTTATCATCTAAAAATGAAAATTTTTAATGAAAACTTTTTTTCAGCTTCATGTAGTTCCAAACATGGCCGTTGGTTAAGATAACCAAGATAATGATATGATAACCCCACATACAACTATACAATTATATAAGCGATACTAAAACACTTCGAAAGAGACAGACATGTAGATGTTTGTGAAAGACGATTTCTCTGTTTTGGAGAAATGGGCATTGTTAAAAGATATCATATTGGACCATCACTATAGGTTAGGGGTGTATCATTTGATAAGTTGTTTATTATTCATGCAACAATAAATAGGCCTATTGCACTTATAGTTTTCATGAATAACCTTTGCTATATACAGTAGATTTGAGTTTTGTCTAGTGTGCAGTGTTGCCAGATTTTGCTATGAAGACGTGAAAAAAAAACAACAACTGAAAAATCGGAGCTTAACCGAAATCAGTTTAAATCTTTTAAAACTGCAACTCAACGTATTTTATTTTTAAACATGAAAAATGTACAGGTCCAGACCTCGGTGATCTCATAGCTGGCTACAAACCATGGATCCAAGCCAGTATGACACTAGAAAATGCTGTTTTGTCCCATGCAATAAAAGTAATTTCAAGACATTTATTTTGTCGAACTGTCCCTTTAAGTAAGCCAGCTATTTTTTCTTTTTAACTTCTCAGCATCAGGCTGTGGTTGAATATCAGACGTGAGGTCTCAGCTGTAGGCAGACAACCGTGAAAGTCTCTTAGCCACGGCTGCTTCAGTCAGATATTATAAACATCATGCTCCACTTTTCCCATACCTGAGGCGTGCACCTCAGATCGCAATCTACCCCCAGACCGCAGCGCTGCAGTACAGTATACGCTGGCCTTTTTGCTGTCGACTGGCATGTTCACCATTTCAAACCTCCAACTGCTGCCACGCTGAGCTCTGGTCTCTTTCAGGGACCCATTTGAGCATTGCAGCCTGGGGATAGCGAACCAGTTTATAAGCCCCCTCCTGCGACAACACAGCACCTCTTTTGAGACTTAGATTCCCTTTAAAAGTACATTCTAAAGTTTTTCTTTTTTCACACATGTATATAGATCCACAATTCCTAGACTGTCCTCTACATTGAACATGTATGCTTCATTTGCAGTATCTGGACTCAAAGCAACAGAGAAGGCGGCATCCCGCAAGTGCTTAATTATTCGCTCATTTTCTGTTGTTTAGATTGTTGCTTGCTGCTACCTATTTATACTTTTCTTCTTTAGTTGTGATTGTTTTTCTTTGCACACAAAAGTATTCTTTGTAGCTTCAAAAAAGTAAGGTTGTAATGTAAACATTATTATTATTATTTATTTATTTTTATCTGCCAGTAGTTTGGTATTCAAAAAAAAAAGAAAACTTTTTTTGAAATGCTTTTTGAATTAAATGCTCTCCATAAAAATAAATAGTTATAACTGTCCTAATGTTTTATTTTAATTTCTTCATGGAGAAATTGACATGCTCTGATTGGTATGGCTGACAGAAAGAGAGTAATAGCTCAACTGACCGTCTGCAAAACATTTTAATATCATAAGATTGAACTCTGTAGTGCATGTGGGTTGCGGCTGGAAGATATAGTGTGCATGACTGTGGTATTTATTGCTTTTATTCTGTACCCTCTTTATAGTTCCTTTTTCTATAATTTTCTCGCTGAAACAGTCTTTATAGTACGGTCATTTCTTTCTCCTGCATCTGGGATCTCATTATCACATCTGAAGATGTACAGCTTGCAGTTCCAACTTTGTTTCACTTATGATGATATGGTCACAAATAGATTAAGCAATCTGTAGTCATCTTAGTTTCAGATTCAGAGACAATTTGACTAACCTAAACTCTACACTGCAAAACTTTAGCAGTAATTTAGCACTGTTCATTGTATTTGTCCTACCTCAAGTATTGCAGCATAGATTTCTTTTGGTTTTTCACTCTTTGGATGCCTGGGTTTGGGCACAAGTCATTTCTTTATTAGTTATTAGTCATTTCTTAGTAATTCATTATTTATTAGTCATTTTTCCCATTGACAGTTTGAGGGATTGCATTGTGATGTAAATGTATGCTCTGAGAAGCAAATCCCACTTTTCTCGTCTGCTGCAAAATTAACTTGTTGTTTTGCTGTGCCTTACATTTCTCATAATTTCTTTTGAAATTCCACACAAAGAGTAGGAATATACATGGCAAGGTGCTGGAAAAATTAACTATGAAAGTTAAGGAGCCATGAAATTAAATACTCTGGTTTCCTCTCTATGTTCACAGCTCATTGAGACGGATGCTCTCTATTTTCTATTGCAAAAGCTTTGGGTCTGAAATGACATAAACACTGTAAGGTGATGTCCATTCAATGTTTACAACCATCGGTTTTACACTTTTTTTTTTTTTTTATTATTATGTAATAACTATCAAGTAATTACGGCTCTTGTTCTTGTGTCTCATTTATCTCGTAGCTTATGGGATTACCTTTGAACTCTCATACTGTATTTAACTCAACAGTCATGCAGTAATGTCTGCACCTTTTTCATAGAACAGAAATTATTTCATGCTATAAATTTTTTTTTTTAGAAGTAGACACAAGTCATCTCTAATTACACCATAACTGTACATTAGAACAATGTAAAAGACATGTTATTCATCACATCCACATTAATCACAGCATAGAGGTTAATTATAAAACAGCTGCGCTGATACATCTAACAAGTAGCTGTTGGTTGCTGAGATCAAAAATGTATTATTCTGTTAATCAAATGCATTAGATTCAAGCTCATTTTCAAACTCGCTAATTGTTTTTTATTGCTTACAGTTGAGAGAAGTGAGCTTTTCGTAGCGTTAATTCAATTTATTCCCATTCGCGGCTGATGATTAATGGAGCAAGGTGGCTAAAATCTATCACACGTGTGGAGGTGATTATTGCATTATGTAGTTCTGAATAAACGCAAGGTCAGTGGAGCCCCATGGCAGCTCTTTATTCCCACTGCCGTCTTTCATTTGCGCAACATGGGTTCATTGCCACCCCAGTATCGTGTTTAGACCTTGGGGGAATTAAGAAAAAATATAGAGATTAAGTGTTTGTCAGGATTAATTAATAAAAAGGACATGGTGCCTCACTGATTTTTGTTGTTGTTGTTGTTGAATATTTCTAGTGTGAAAGTGAGAATCTCGCCAAGACTCAAAGTTTTGTAGTTAGAGAAAGTCTAAGTTAAATAAGAAACTGTATTTTACAGACACCGAGCCTGTAGTGGGAAAGGCCAGTTAAGATGACCCCGACCACTGCATTTCAAAGAGTACCTTGGAACAGATAGGAGAACATCCCTCTGCTCAGGATTGAAGGAAATAAGAGATTTTCTCTCTAAAGATACTCACAAAAAGCTTTTTATATCTTCAGGATATGTCCTTTTGAGTTTTCGGTTTTCTTTTCGAAAGGTGCACTCAGTAATTTTGTCCTCACTAAAAAAAAAACTTTTTACATAACAATTGTCAGGGATATGGACCTGTTTTGTTGTGTTTTCTCCCATGTGCTCCCTGTGACCCATTTTTCCCCCCTCTTGTTGATTAGTCATTTGATTCAGATGTTTTTTTGTCAATTACCCTCATTTAGTCCTGTATTTAAAATGTTGTTTGCCTTATGTTACGTGTGTTTCTACATAACCTGTGTAACTCTTAGACGTTTATTGAAGTCCGTTATCCTGAATCTCCTTCATCTCTGCGCTCCTTCACTCCCTCACAACCGTGACAACAATAGTATCACTTGACAAATATTTTTTTAATTAATATGCATTCAACAGTTGAATCAGATCAGCAGCTTAATACAAACGGTTTTATGTTACGTGGAGTGGTTCTCCTCGTGAGGATGGCTAATTAGATTAATTTTGGCTAGTTGCACGTAGCGGATATCTACAGTACAAAGCCATTTGAAAGCAATTGGATTTTCATGATGCTACATCCACTGCACTAGGTGTCAGTATACGTCCAAAAGCCATATTGACCAGCACATCTTAAATTTTACATTTTTCACTAGACTAACAAATATTTTAGAGGTGGAAAAGAAATATGTGCTAAAGGTTATGTTGTCAGGTTAAGTATGACACTCATGCAAACATTCCCTTCAGGAGGAGATAAATACTTCAAGTGTTTCATACGCAGGTAGTGGCTGCAAGGGGACTATTTGCTGAGAGAGCTCTCTCTTTCTCCCTCTTGGGAAATGCTTTATTCCTGCAGCAAAATGAATGGCCAGAGAATATAGATTTCTCTAAATGATCCAACACTCTTCACCCAGAGAGGAGCTATCAGCTCTCACTGCACCTGACATTGGAGCTTCAAATCATGGCTTTCCAAGCAGAAGGACTCTCCCCGTGATTAAAGACATGTTTAGTGCTCTGAAATATGGCCATGTCCTGTATCGTTCTCAATCTCTAAGAGTATGAATAGTGAGAGAGCTGTGACACGAGAGGCTTTAGTGGAGTGATAAAGAAAAGCTGTCTGTTCCCTACAGGGCCATCTCATACCACAAAGTATTTGTCACTGTTTCGTAATACAGAGTAGTTATGCAAATACAGAACCCTACTGATGATTCTTTGGAGTGGAGAGCTGTATGCCTTTTAGTGAAATTTTAGCAAGTGAGCCTCTCTGCTAGGAAATGGTGTGAGAATAGTGGTTATTTGGTTGCTTTGCAGCAACTAAACCAGTCTTTTGCTAGCTCCAAGTACTCCAGGGGTGTCCAATCTTGTTTCTTGAAGGCCAGTGTCTTGCAGAATAGTCTGAAGACCTTGCTGGTTCCAGTGTGTTTACTTAGGATAGGAGCTAATTCCTGCAGGTTACATAGTGGCACTCCACGAGCAGGATTGGACATCCCTGAAAAGGTCATGGTAACTGACTTTGTCCCCAATGTGACTTACAGTTCAGTCCCCTGGAGAAACCTTGGGTTGCACCTTGTTGGGTTCAATCCATTAGACCTTTGGCTACCAAGCCAGATTTGTAACCAGAAGTTTAAAATTTTGATTACTAAATATTCCCTTAATGGGTTACTCAGTGTGTCCATTGCAGCTAGGCCAATCAGTCTGAACTCATCCCCCCCCCCCCCCCCCCACTCATTTTGTGCACTTCAGAGTTTGTATCTGTCTCTGATGTGAGTGCCTGTTGACTCTGAGCCATCTTTCCACTCTGCAAGGCCAATACTTTGTATTTATGCCCTAACGATGGCTTAATCAATTTAAGAGTTTGTCTTGGGTCATTATTACCTGCTGCAGAGCCATCTGTTGGCAAGGTCTGAGGGAGACTGCTGCCAGGTAGCTGGAGCACTGAAGTGGATTGAAATGGAGGGGTCTGTAACGCGTGGCAAGAGTAGAAGGGGTCGGGGGAGGGTGCCCACTAACCAGATGGCCAGGGACGCCAGTCTTCTCACATTGCCAAATGGCCTTGAACATGTTTAAGAGTACATTCTTGAAATATAAATAAACCGTTCAGTCTATTTAAGTTGGAGCTTTTCTAGTGATAGGATGCAACTCCTGGGGTGAAAATGCCACTTTCAAGGGGAATTTTCAGAGCAAATGCTGTGTTGTACTAGTGTTGGAACATTTGAAATGGCACACTTCATACCATCACTAAAGTACTAATATCAACCTTGAGAGAGAGATAAGGCACAAATCAGCATTGCAGTCAATACCTGAGTAGGTTGAGTCAGAGTCAATACAGAGACATGAATAGCATCTAAACAATTCAGTAAGTATGCTTTCCTTTGAGGTTCACAAATTTTTATTTTTTTTTTGCATCCGTGTTACATGAACCACTGCAGTCATGGCATGATAGCAGAGAGCAGATACAGGGTCAAGATTGAGTCTATATGTGCCTTTTCTTGCATCGCGAATCCATGGCAGCTTTCATTGGCCAAGGCCCAAGACCAATTCCAAGACCAGTTTCAACTAATATAATGATAATGGCATAATAACGCAGGTACACCTTTTAAAAGATCAATAAACTTTAATTTTATGGCAGATTTCGAGCAAGAAATACCAACATGTTGACTTTGTGTGGCTTAAAATTAATTGATTTTGTATGTTTGTATGTTACATTGTTTATTTGCTAGTTAGGGATGCTCATATTGACTGCTTAACCATAAACCGAAAGTAAACATTTTGACCAATGAAGGAGCCGTTCACATATTGCGTTTTTTGGACTCCAAGTTATTTATTTCAAATGTGGTATGCACGCTGATAATGGAAGAGACTTGGTTGCAACGCACACGTGTACTATCAGTTAAAAGTGTTTATTTATTTTTTTTTTGCTGCATGGTAATAATAATAGTGCGTGTGTGTGTGTTAACTCACTGGGCACGTTGACACGTGCAACCACATGCCTACAGACATATATATATCTGAGTAAGCTAAATGAAGTGAGTGAGGACAGAAAGGGCAATGAAGTTACAAAAATAAACAAGTGTGTGCAAGTACAATGCAATATCACTTGAGACGCAAACATCAACAAGCAAATGAAAGGCACTTCCCAAAGCTGGTCATCGTAGCAAGACGTTATCTCTTTATTCCCGGGACATCTGTGCCATCGGAGAGGATGTCTTCTACCACGGCTGTCCACAGCTGCGCTCCAGACTAACCCCAAATCATGACATGTTACTTTTTTTTTTCTTTTTTTTTTATTGAGAAAATAAATGATCGTGGGCGAAAAAAAATTATTGAGCTCATTTTTTTTTATCGTGTGATTAGTTGATTTATCTAATATCACAAAAGACCAAGAACATTAAAATATGTTTAGACTTAGGCTCGAGTCTGGTCTCATCATCTGGTAACAATACATTTTAGACCATTAAAGGGTATAGCAAGTGTAAATTTAAGTGTACTGCCCCAGTGACCTGTTTAGCACCTAAAGGTAAAAATCTAACTTTTTATATTTTTTTCCCCTTTCTGAGCATGTAGTTTTCCAAAATATTTTATTCTGACTGGTCAAGTGTGACAATGAGCAGCAAAATAATTTTGCACAAGAAGTGCTGAACAGTTAATTAAAAACATATATATAGTAATTAAGTGATTAGCAATTAAAATAATTAGTAATTTAAAAAAAAAAAATGTAAGGAATACTTAAAGGGGGGGTGAAATGCGATTTCATGCATACTGAGTTTTTTACACTGTTAAAGAGTTGGATTCCCATGCTAAACATGGACAAAGTTTCAAAAATTAAGTTGTACGTTTCTGGTTTGTAACAAGTTTCGGAAAGTTTTTTTCGAGTATGGGTCTGTGTGACGTTAGATGGAGCGGAATTTCCTTATATGGGTCCTAAGGGCACTTCCGCAGGAAGTATAGCAGAGCACTGAGAGCACAACAGACATTCACTGATCAGAGCGAGAGCGTCGCGAAATGTCACAAAAGAAGTGTGTTTTTGGTTGCCAGGGCAAGACAACCCTGCACAGATTACCAAAAGAGAAACAGCATTAAGGGACCAGTGGATGGAGTTTATTTTTACAGAGCATCAACGGAGTTGTGCAAGTGTTTTTGTTTGTTTCCTGCATTTCGAAGATGCTTGTTTTACAAACAAGGCCCAGTTTGACGCCGGATTTGCACATCGTTTATTTCTTAAGGATAATGCAGTCCCAACGAAAAAGGGTCATGATCGTGTGTTGGAACCGCAGGCGGTGAGTAAAACTGCTTCAAATATCTCTGTGTTGTTAACTTAGCTATTGGTGCATAAGCACATCAAGTAAACAACATGCGATGTTGTCATCCAACTGCACTTTCCACATGTACAGCTTAAAAAAAAAAGACGACATAAAGTGGAACTTAGTCATTTTCCAAAACCGCTAAGCAAATATATACAGTTTCAGTACATACCATATAGAGACGTCGTTGCTGATGCTGCTCTCGTTCAGTTTCAGCCTCTGGATCTGATTCTGGATCATAAATATACGGTGAATCTGACTGTTAGCCATGGTTTGTTTTGGAAGATGTTTTTTTCCTCACGGTAATGTCACAGCTTCCAAACGCTCTCAACGCAAAAGCCTACTCGCGCTCATGATTCTTTAGCTCCGCCCACACGTCACGCCTCTAGGCGCTCGTGTTTTTCCGGGAAAAATCGGTACAGACTATCTTTCTCTTATAAATATAATAAAACTAAAGACTTTTTGGAGTTATGAAGGATGCAGTACTACTCTATAGGTACTCAAGATTAACATGATATTGAGTGAAAACGAGCATTTCACCCCCCCTTTAAAAATGTCATGTTTTTTTTTGTTTTTTTTTATTGAATGAAACCAATAAAATGCAGAGTCTAAAACAACAACAACAAAAAACACAATCCTGAACTATTAAAATGGAGAAACAGAATTTAAATTAAAATAAGATATTTTGACCTCAAATCCATATTTCATGTTCAGATGTTTATTTTGCAAGTAGCTGTGTTTAAGTACATTTATTTACATAATTAAAAGAAAATAAACTAATGACATGGGCATAAAGTTTCATAAGATGTTTGAAAGACACTGAGTTGGGCCAGGCTGTCTCACCTCCTCTGGTTAGCCTCAGACAATTCTGGGACACGTACTGTATGCTCTGACTAGAAGACACATGAGCTCACCCGATCTCTTCATCAGACCCCTGAAACTCCAGTCACCAGTGAGCACCATGAGATGACGGCCAATTACACCTGCCCAACACATCACAGCAGAGTCAACAGCCTGTGTGTCATGTTCGTTGTGTGTGTGTGTACTTCTGTCTTTGTGCTTGATTGCCAGAGAGTAAGGTATCTTTTTGTTGTAAGAGAGGTTGGTCTTGCTGAATCAAAAAGCTCCTTCATTATTTCTTTTTGTGTTTGCCAGTGATGTTTGACAGGCTCTGTGTCCATCCATCAGTGTGTTACAGATAGGAAGGACCTCATTTGCACCAAAAGGTGACTTCTGTTTGTGACAGGATGGGAAGATAATGACTGATCTGTGTACACAGGAAGAGCAGCATGGTTTTTCTATATATATAGATACTATCTCCTTGGCTCTGAGTGACTTTAAAGAAAAAGGACCTTGATGAGATGTGAGACCTTGGGGAATGTAGGATATATGCATGTGCTGTCCTCTTTGATCACTGGTGTATAATCATTAAATATTCAGAGATATGATATCAGTTTCTGAATTGGACTGGAATGGGCTAAACTTTGGAAGCCCCTTCTGTTTGTTTTCATCTTTGCCTTCTGGTTATATGAATCAACATTTAAATACAATTTGTGTGATAAACTAGACCAATCCATTAGACATCCAGCTTTTGTTATTGTGCAGTCTGATAACAGGCTGATATTGACTTAATGAAGGTATTGAAAATACCAAACAGTATATGTGGACTAGCTTCTCCTCAGAGATGATACAATTCATGTTTTGTATTGCCATTTAATGTACCAGTGTCAATTTGTCACAAATGACAAAGATCAAACCCTCTCTAAATCACTGTGAGAGGCAGTGTGTTCTTCGGCGGATGACTGAGCCGGGAATATGACCTTCAGATTAAATGGGATTCAAGGTCGCCGTTTCATTGTTTGGTCAAACATGCTTGAGTTTGTCATTCCGCAAATTGGCAGTGGCAGTGTGTTCTTTCCGATAGCTAGACATACTGCTTGCATCCAGAGATCACTTTACTTGATTGTAGACCTGCCGTATGTTTACATTGTTCATTTCTTTGCCTTGATAAATTATTCTGTTTAGCGTACTAGATAAACACAGACTAAATACTTTTAATCTTTTCTTTGAAGTTGTCATTTCTAAGGGCGAATTCTTGGTTCTAGCCGGATGAGGTGTTTCAAAACTTTTGTGCCCCGTGATACTAATTAGCTAAACAATGGATTTTTATGGTTTGTTTTTCAAGAAACTCTTGGCGTTGACAAAATCCTATAAAACCCTAAGCCCATAAGTGCATCTTCTTAAATTCCCAGTTTAAATCTCTGTTTATAATAGGGACCTATGGGAGAAAGTGGAAAAACGTTGAGTCTCTGGATCACCTGGTCTTAGATAAAAGGTTGTGTGTGCTCCAGTTTACTGTGCTATTGATTTACACCCAGAAAACAGGATGTCTGTTCGTTTCCGCCACTGCCATTAGCTGCACAGTGCGTCCTTCTTTTTCTGCATTTCATAGAATTTTAATGAACGATTGTCAGACTAATTCTGGCTGTAATGATCTGAGTGCTAGCCATAATCCATTTGAAATAGTACAAGCTGGATTGCCTGCCTTTTTAGCAAATGCATGCAATCCAGATTTTCAGCCAATACAGGCAGATACAATTTCTCTGTGTGTAGTTTAGTGTGATAGATGTCCTCAATAACCCTGATTCTGCTTTGGAGCCATTCAAAAGAATGCTCCCTGTCTGTTTCCTCTTTCTTCGTGGAGAACGAAATGGACATGGGTAATTGATTGGATGCTTGGGGGCCGATGTGTTTTTGCAACAAGTGATTTGTCTTTTTGATTTGGCTTTATCTTCATTGATTTGGTATCCGTCTTACCTGTGCACATTGATCTTAATGCACAAATGATGCCTTGTTCACAGACTTACTGGTGGGCAGCATTAGTTTCACTGGTGCTTTCCCTCATTTTAAAGAATGGTGAACAGAGTAATGCAACAGCACAAGTTTTATCTTTTAGTGCACCTTTTCAGAGTGATCCCATTACTATTTATATTTATTCATGTTACATTTACGTGTAAGATAAGTGCCTTATCTGATGGAGCTCAAGTAAAAACAGACAGTAAGAACTTTTCTCATATGCTGTGTCATTTTTTTAACACCATTTATGATTTCACACACGTACAAGCTTGCTTATCTCTCAGTATGAGAAGACATCTGTTTTCCATCTTTTAGTTTAAAACAGACAAGTTTGCAAGCATATTAAAGTGTAAATTGAAGGACATAGAAGCATACACGTGTATCTCCCGCATGAGAAAAGTTTCTTTGATGAGGGAAGGCTGTTTACTGGTGAATGACTAAAATGATTAAACCGTTATTTTAGGTGAAATACATAATACATGTAATAGTGTTGACGCTATATTGATTATGTTGCTAAGGGTGTTGCGCTGTGACACACCGAACCGTTGGGTGAAGCGGTCATAACCATGCTTTATCCTAAATACAACACCGCTTTTATCCAATTAGAATCAAGGACTGTAACTGTATATATGTATGTATTAAGGATGTGCCTCTCCAAAACTGAGGCCGATTCCATTTTCATATCGATGCATAATGATGCAATATACCGTATTAAAGATAAAAATAAAGCATCTACCAATGCAATACGATTCATCCCTGATTTTGATTTGATTCAACACAATGTGATTCAATGCAATATAATGCATTGGAACAAATATGAAATGATCTGTATCATGATACAAATGCCAACCGATGCAGGTCATTTTTAGTAACTATAGGACAAGTGCAGTAAAGCAAAGGTGTTTTGTCTGGTAAGCTAAAAAATGATAATAAAAGCGCTTCACGTGAAATGTCTAAAGGTTTTATGCAATGAAATAATAAATCATTCTGACTACATTAGGTAAAAAAACTAAAATAATAATAATAAATTGAACATTTAATTACATTTTTATAGAATAATAAAATGCAGTTGTTTCCTGGGAAACTAATCAAGCAAATAATTATTTTAAAAAGATGGACTTTTTAAGACCTTATTAAAAAGCCTGTTCATAAATTAAATCCAGTTCTAATAAAAGAACTACTAAATGTCAGTAGAGTACTTTGACTTTTTCTATAATTTAATTATCACTATATCTCTGCAATAATTATGGGTTATTGAAGTGAAACACTTATGAAAATGGTGTTTTTCTTTTGTCAACTGAATGCAACGTTTATAAAATTAAATCAAGAACACATATTAAATGCATTTAACAAAAGGATGCAGTTGAGCATATTTAATTATGCTAATTTACTATAAATACCATAAAAATACAAATCTTTTCCAATACTTAATTATTCTCAGAGGATTTGTACATCAATAAAGTGTTTGCATTTCTGAAGTTGTACAAATATGTACAACAGTTTTCTGTTTCAAGTGTCCATGTGAAATATAATAATGTTTGTGTTCTGGAACCATCTTTAGTTATGAATATTTATGAATAACTGCCAGAAGGAGCTGTTTTGGTCAGCTGTCTGTTCTGGTATGTATTAGACAATTCCCCTTAGTACTTCAAATAATATCTAATTTAGCTCAATGTTTTCTTCTTCCTTTTCTTTAAATTTCCCCTTATGGGACAAACATAAAACATGCATAAGTGTTGTCTTAACAGAAATTGCTGGAGGTAGTCGCCAGTAAAGCAATATTTAAACCCTAACATTCACCTTGCGGTTCAGAGAAAAAAAAAACACATCTGCCCCGTATCACTATGGACTTGTCTGACCTCCTGGAAATGCCTGTATATTTTAGAATTTAATGTGAATGAGACCTGCGAGTCATGTAGCATGTACCCCTGAGGAAGCATATTTTATTCATATGTCATATGAAAATAGTGCTTTTTTTTATGGTTTCTTGGGCCCAGTGATGCTTTCTGTGGCATGGCCTATTTCTGCCTCGGGTTTAGGTCGTGTTTCACCTTGTATGAATTCAGAATTGTTTTGCTAGTGTCTAACTCTGGGAAGCTTCAAAATTCAGATCCATCAGCATTGACATTGTAAAACCTGTCGTCTTTATAGAACTGTTAGTATTTGAAATCTGGGGATTCTCTGTGCAAATTATGATGATATCCATTTTTTTTTCTTTCTTTACTGAAGTGATTTGTGAAGTGCTGTATAAGATATCTGTTTTTATTAGCTGCAAACATATTCTTTTGGACCTTTGCTTGTTGGCTCTGTGCAACATGATTGACAGCTAGTTTTATGCCTTCTAACTAGGGTAACTGACAAGGTCATGTCAGAAGTGTTGACGGGTAAGTGGGACAACACTGAGATGTCTCTCTTCTTATTTCCTGTAAAGGTGTTTCTGTACTTTCCCTCATCTTCATCCCCTGCGTAGACAAAAGAACAAGAAAATCAGCTCTGAGCACAAAGACGTCTGTATTCTTTTATTTTTATTTTCACTGCACCATGGCATTAAATTTTGTTGTGTTCAATCAATACGGATACAATCTATTTCTTTTTAATTACATCACTTCTTTTAAGAATAAACAGGTGAGAAAGAAATGAAAAATTGACAAAATACACATCTGAAAATAGGCCTTAATATCTTACAAAGTTTTGGCAATTAGGTCAAATACAACCAGAATTCAAGAGGGAATGTTTTCATTAAAAGTTTGATTAATGATTTAATATAATTTATAATCATGTTTGATTTATAATCCTTGCCTCTGAGAACATTATCTGCATATGCACATATAAAGTGGTGTAAAACATTACTTCAGATCTCAAATAATTGTATAGTTTTAATCTGTCATTGATTTTGAATGAATAGTGAATAGATTTGAAATCATATTTGACAGATGCTGTATATGAGTTTTTGGTTGTTTCTCTCTCCCACTGCAGCAGATAATTTTAACTTGAAGTAGTGTGCTCTGTACAGGCAATTTGCTGTACGTCTAACAGCTTGTGACATCCATGAGGTGCCCATGGTATATTAGGGGATGTTATGGAGAGGACACCATCCATGCTGGAGGATTCTTGTGGGAGTAAGGCCAAGAAACTTCTGGCAACTTGTGATAGGTGCCATTACTCTTTCTTTCCCCTGCATGCTCTCTCAGCTGCCCCAAGCAGTGCCTGGGCCTTCCACCACTGGGGGTGACATGATCTACTCAGCCTGTCTATACCTATTCCAGGGGAACATAAATGCTGTTTTGACGGGTTTCATAAATATTGATGGGATAAATCCAGAAACACAAGGTGTTTTCTATCCACTGGTTTTAGTTTACAGAGTAACCGTATTGGTCCTAGCGTAAATCAGACTCTAACAAATAGAATGAGGGTTTGAAAAAAATAATGTGGTTATGATTCTTTTGGGAATCCAGCTGAAAAGTTTGATGAGAATCTTCTTTGTCAACTTAAAGCCGGACTCACACTACATGAGTTTTAAAATCCTAATCGATTATGAAATCTGGTTGCGGCACACTTAAAAGGAGAATCTTTGCAGATTATCTTCCCTCGGATCTTAAACATGCACACACTACACGATTTGAAAACACATTACAAGATATTACTAAGATTATCATGCCAGGTAGCGCTTCACATGATCGGTTGTGATATGTTTTCGACACATTATTCAGAGAATCATGTTACTACAAAACGTCAAGAAGCAGTTTCCTGCAACGCGACCAATCGAGGTGCTCAACAAGATTTTTGTTCCGATTCTCGGGAGGGGAAAATCAGGCTTAAAATCTTAAAATATTATTAACAAATAAGAAAAGTGATATCATTTAGTCATTTAGCACAATTTTATCCAAAGCAATTTAGAATAAAGGACAATGGAAGCGATCAAAATCATCAAAAGTGCAATAATACGCAAGTGTTATAAAAACTCTCAGTTAGCTTAATTGAGTTTATGTAGCAAGTTTATTTTTTATTTTTTAAACAAAGAATTAATTTATAAACATAAAAGTTAGTCACACCACATAACTTTAATTTGTCAGATGAAAGATTTTCACATATTAAAAGACACAATTTTTTTTAAATATAGATTTTTTTTTTTTTTTTTGCCTTGTTTTTGTGTCTAGGTTGTAATGAGAATATATGAAACTATTTTTAATTGTGCATTTTTTTTCATCATTATGACATCGGGACAGTTCAATCAACTTGACAGTTGTAACCCCCAAACATATTTTAATAATGTAATTTAAAAGTGAAAGCAACAACAACAACAAACTAAAAGCTGATAAAGAGCCTGTGAGTTCGACATTTTGCCTTGTGTTAAAGGGGGGGGGGGGGTGAAATGCTCGTTTTCACTCAATATCCTGTTAATCTTGAGTACCTATAGAGTAGTACTGCATCCTTCATAACTCAACAAAGTCTTTAGTTTTATTATATTCATTAGAGAAAGATAGTCTGTACCGATTTTTCCCAGAAAAACACGACCGACTGGAGGCGTGATGTGTGGGCGGGGCTCAAGAATCACAAGCGCGAGTAGGCTTTTGTGTTGAGAGCGTTTGGAAGCTGTGACATTACCTTGAGGAAAAAACCAGCATCCAAAACAAACCATGGCTAACAGTCAGATTCAACCGTTTATTTATGATCCAGAATCAGATCCAGAGGCTGAAACTGAACAAGAGCAGCAGCAGGAACGACTCGCTCTGAGAGGGGCTCGAACCCGGGTCTCCGATGGGAGGCAGACGCACTAACAAGGAGGCAGAGATATTTGAAGCAGTTTTACTCACCGCCTGCGGTTCCAGCACACGATCGTGACCCCTTTTTGTTGGGATTGCATCATCCTTAAGAAATAAACGATATGCAAATCCGTTGTCAAACTGGGCCTTGTTTGTAAAACAAGCATCTTCGAAATGCAGGGAACAAACACTTGCCCAACTCCGTTGATGCTCTGTAAAAATAAACTCCATCCACTGGTCCCTTAATGCTGTTTTTTCTTTGGTAATCTGTGCAGGGTTGTTTTGCCCTGGCAACCAAAAACACACTCCTTTTGTGACATTTCGCGACGCCCTCGCTCTGATCAGTGAATGCCTGTTGTGCTCTCAGTGCTCTGCTATTACGGGAGCGTGCGCTCTTCCGGCAGAAGTGCACTTAGGACCCATATAAGGAAATTCCGCTCCATCTAATGTCACACAGACCCATACTCGAAAAAAACGTTCCGAAACTTGTGACAAACCGGAAGGAGTATTTTTGGAACAGAAATACTCCTTCAAACGTACAACTTAATTTTTGAAACTTTGTCCATGTTTAGCATGGGAATCCAACTCTTTAACAGTGTAAAAAACTCAGTATGCATGAAATAGCATTCCCCCCCCCCCCCTCCACCTTAAGTTCATTATTCAGTTTATATATATATATATAATTTTTTTTTCTTTTTGGAGCCTAGGATGTTCAGACTTTTGTTTTTTTATTATTTTCTTTGTCGAGCACCCTATATATATATTGCCTTTTGTTTTGTGTGCTTTGGTTCCATCCTTATAATCCATGTAATGAAATTGATTAACACATCTAGAAAATGAGCATCATTTTATTGACAGATGTGGTGCAGGTTTAGAGTTGAAGCACAGCATGGGAAGAAGCATCTTACCCACTTTCACGGTAACATCAATCACTGGGGAAAAGCCAAAATGGTGCATTTCCCTCTACTTTAATTGATGGCTCTGTTGGGTGGTCGAAAGGCGTTAAATTACTGATGTTTCTGGTGATTGAACGTCAGCTGTCAGTCTGTGAGCAAAGAGCTGAAGGCACGGGTGTAGGAGGAGCGGAGAGGAGATGAGGGTTAGCTCTGTCCTGAGAGTTTGACAACCCATATCATTGCTGGGGTCAGAGTGTAAATGAAGCTGATCGCTCCTCTGGAATAGCGCCCCACAATAATGGAAGTTTTGTGGGGCACTGAAGATTAATGTTGAGAGACAACAGCACATCATTTCTGCCTCTCTCACATTCTGTGGGACCTATTTAAAAGTGAAAGCATAAAAAATCATTCATGTCCCTTCATTCCTATAAAAGAGTGAGAACAGAACAATTCTGTACTCCAAATTGTATAAAGAGACAGGAGGAGTGAAAGTGCTTAGAATGAATGTGCAAAATGTGATGCGAAATCCTCTGCGGTGCCATTTTCGATGAAACGTGTGTCGAATGGTAATGTTTAGTAGTTGCAAAGTTATTTCCCTCTATCAGAGCAGATTTCTCTCCACCTCTAAATGACTATTTTAAGTGTGACTATCAAAGGTTTCTTCAGCTCCCTTCGCTGTGCCTAGTGCCGACAGCAGATATTTCTCTCTGTAATTTTTATAAGGCGACCTATTTCAGGGACTCGGTTTGACTGGATAATGGCCCCGTGTGCGGTCTGGAATTTCTGGGCGGTTTGGAGTTTTGTCATTATCGATTGGGCTGTTTTGAGTTTGATAGCGGTGTCTGTTAAAGGGATAGTTAAATTTGATGGTATGCTGAGACACTGGCTTCTCTTTTATGAATCTGAACCAACCAAGTCATCACCTTTAATGACCTTTTTTAGCAGCAACAGTCAAACTGTGAGCTTGTACATCTCTCCCTGAGAGTGTTCGTTGTGTGTGTAGAGAGTGATGTGTGTCCAACTGGCACAAAACACTGGCTAACAACAACCGTGATGATGGAGAGTTTGTGTTTTGAAAGTGTGGGGAATTTGTGTTTTTATATAAAGACAATACGTGCATATATAGCAAGATGCCTTAAATCGATGACAGTAAAGACATTGTTACAAAAAAAAGAAGCTTTTTAAAATAAATGCATGCTTTCTTTCATTTCCGTCATAGTGCACAGGCGTGATTACTTGATAATCAATGTCATTCATTTTCATTATTTTATTATTATTAAGTTATTAAATGGAAGATATTCATTTAATGTATTTTTTTCTGTGTTTTTTTTTTTAAGTGACGGACATGGCGTATAGGAAAGTACGTGCTGGCCGCAGTTCTCTCCGTGTGCGAGATCTGGAGAATGAGGAGCTTCACACTGCTTCCCTGGAACTAGAATGGGACATGGAGAAAGAGCTGGAGGAACCGGGTCTGGACCGCTTCCAGCTGGAGTGTGTGGAGCATCAACCTGTGAGCAGCTCTTCCGGTGGAGGCATGGACCCAGACCTGGAACCAATCCAACCGTCCGTCTCCCCCCACGGACGTTTTGAGCGTCTGCAGGAGGACCCTAATTACGTTTCTCGTTTCAGCCGGTCGGTACCCAAGGGCCAGAGAAGGAACGGGACCTGCCTCGCCAAATACTTGTTAGCCGGGGTGGGAGTGTTTGCTCTGGAGCTGCTCATTGGACGATACGCCTTCAGCAAGGAGCAAGTGAAGGTAGAGCCAAGTGCAGACACAGACGTGCTGGAGAAGATTGTTCAGGGAATCACAGCTGAGAAGATACAAGCACTGCAGAGGTAAATGCATTATCCTTTTCATCCATTGTACATTCACTGCGTTTTCCCCAGAATGACGGGGAAAATGCAGTGGATCTATTATAGTAATGAATAAATAATGGAAAGTAGGAAAGGATTTGCACCATAGTTTGACAAAAAGTGCTGTCTGAGTGTTAGAAATGGTTTTTACCTACCGGATGCTCTTAAGGGATATTGCAACATTACAATATGTGAATATATTAACTTTTTATTTATTTATTTTCATTTGTTGGTGATTCGGCAATTAGATTGTTGACAGACTCAGACTATTTAACTGATTTAATTTAGTTCAATTAGTAGAAGTTAATAAAATCTATTTATGGCATTATTTTTGACAGCATCCTCACTTTACAGCATTTTTACACAAGTGGCTTAAACTTTGCACAGCACTGTAGCTTTGCAAGATTCTTGAAGCATTTTGGAGACATTGCCACAGTTCTTCTGGATTGAGTCTGTCTCAGTTTGTTCTGTTTCTTCGTGTTATTCCAGACAGAAATGATGATTGTGAGATCAGATCGCTGTGTGGAGCACTGGCTGCTGTCAGACTCCTTGTGCAAAAAACAAACAAACAAAAAAATCTCACTGGATTATTACATTTAATGGCAAAAATAATGTTTAGAAATGTAGCTGATGTTTTCTATTGACACACTACAGCAAAACATAGAAATAACTGACTTAAAACCATTTTTTGTTAGTGAAAATACTAGTTGCCTAAGACTCTTGCACAGTACTGTGTATGTGTGTATATATGTGTGTGTGTGTGTGTGTGTATGTATGTATATATATATATATATATATATATATATATATATATATATATATATATATATATATATATATATATATATATATATATATATATACACAGTATTAGGGGTGTAACGATACGCGTATTCGTATTGTACTGTTCGGTACGAGGCTTTCGGCTCGGTACGCGGTACGCATTATGTACCGAACGGTTCGTTGGCCTAATTAATTATATTTTGAAAATAAAAAAAATTTTTGAAATATAATGATATGCGTTCAACAAGGTAGCCCAATAATCCAAACGACATAACAGGCAATGCCCCTGACACCCCCGAAGAAGAAAAAAAACCACCAAATTATATGTTTATGTTAGGCTACTCAGTCAGGCGCTCACTCGCTCAGTACGCGCTAAAGGCTCGTTGCAAAATGGCCAATGCGTTTAACAGACCAGAAATAGAAGATCCTCCAGTAACCAACAGGTCTGGTGTTTGGGTGCACTTTACCAATCGATCGGGGCATCCAAACAAACACGGAAATAAAAATTGACTAGTACTGTACTGTGTCGGAATTTCCTGAGCAGTACGATACAATTAACAGGCCTGCACGTTATAAGATAGAAGAACTGTTAAAAATAGAATGTATGCACGGGCAGTTTTGAAAACTCCACCTACTTTGCTCTTGGCATAGTGCAGCACAAATCGCGTTGTATCTGAAGGGCAACGCTGAGTCCAGGGTCCAGCGCAGCGCATACCGCGTCCTGTGTGAAAGACCCTTTAGCCATATGCAATGAGCCTTCAGCGCGTACTGAGTGAGCGAGCGCCTATAGTGGAAAACGCAGGTTTTAAGAACATGCTTAATGTAATTGAGCCCCGTTACAATATTCCTTCACGAGAACATTTCAGCCAGACAGTAATTCCTGCTTTGTTCCAAAAAACATAAGCCCTGTAGAGAACCAATTGAGTAAAAACACACTCAATATAAAGAGTTATAGAGTTCCATTTAAAAAGTTACATCTTTTTATTTGTTCATAACTACTACAACAATATAACATTTCTTTTTTTCTTTTTTTTATAAAGAGCTTTTTGTTTTATACAGTATGCTGCTAAGAAAACACCATAGAAGATGGGTAGCTTACATAGCTCCATCATTGTTCAATGTAAAAAATAAAAATAAATAAATAATAAATAATTAATAAATAAAACATTTTTTTAAAAATCAAGGAAATTTATCTGCCATTTTTTTCTTTTTGCTGTATCTAAAACGTGCCGAACCGTACCGTACCGAACCGTGACACCAGTGAATCGTATCGAACCGAACCGTGAATTTTGTGAACCGTTACACCCCTAATATATATATATATATCTCAAGGATGTCAATGAGCTTTCAATACTATCAAGTCATACATGGGGATCAGTATCATCTAAAAGACATTCAGAGTGTGAGGAGAGGAAACAGTGTCAGAAGTAACTTCAAGGGTGTTCCAGCCAGTAAGAAGTAGCAAACCATACTGAGGAAGCAGATGCAGGGACAGTGTTTCCTGGGACAGGCTCTTTGGGACCTTCATCTTTGAAAAAAGCAGTCCTACAGCCAAAGTTGTGCACAGCTTATTCCCACTAGTCACAAAGCTGCCGTGTTCGCTCTGAGCCCAGCTGTGTAGTCTCTGACAGGCAGACTAAAGTCGCAAGCAGGTACTGATGTTAAAATTAAATGCAGACAAACCTCAAGCGATAACACATTGTTTTTGGAGCGCGGATCATGGCGAGCATGTATATTCTAGTCAAAAAAGATAACTCTGTTTCTTCTGAACTGAAACCGCCTGACTCCTGAAACAGGCTTTGCGGTAGTGTCAATTTATAATTTATTTTGTCACATTTATATTTCAGGCTGCAGCGCCAACAGCTCGTCTCAGATCCTGTTTTCGAGCAGGGAAGAGCAGGCGATATTACAATGTGGCGAGACTGCAAAGGCGAGAAGTCAAAACATTTTGATGACTTGATTTACCCTACATTCATTCAGCTTCTTAATATTCAAACTGCAGCTTGAGGAAATAAGAGTATGTGTGAAATAATAATTTCTATATAGACGCAGCAGAAATGGTTACAATTGACTTTAGAAAATAGTTGCCCGGTAGGAGGAAGCTCAGTGGCATGCAAAGATGGTTGACTTAAACTCCAAATCTCTCTGTAAATCTCTCTGTCCCTCATGTTAGGTAGAGGTATTTCTTCAGCATGTCTGAGATGTTTGGATAAGAGTCCTGGGAAAAGCCTTTCACTGTTTTAATACACACGCTAATAAGCTCTTTAGAAAAAGTCACGTCAACCAATCAATCTGTGTAGATTTTCTCTAACCATTTATGTAGTGTAAATAAATAAAGCTATTTGAGAAAATAAAAATGTTGGGCACCAGCAAAGTTTTCATTGTTCATATATGATAATATACAGACAAAATTAACTAATCAGAACAATTTTTTTTTTTTTTTTTTTACATTTTTTACATATAAATGAAATGGTAGTAGTTAATCAATTGATAATGTACAGTAAACAAAGTATGGTGTCATATAAATTTGTGTAAATTCCATTTTTAGATCAACACCACCTGTAATTGCATGTCAACATGTTTCATTGTTAAGACAGAACAATGCTTTCATTGTGTGACATAAGCCTCATCTGGCCGGCCCATAAAACATTTCCTGGATACTGGTAGACACACTCATACTGCATTGTCCTAGTGCTGAAAATCTCTTTTAAGCAACATTAAATCATGATGAAGCAGAAATTCTGTATCCATGCCATTTGTTTTTCCAAAAGATGTCTGCTTCGCCAAAGCCTCCATTTTCTTTTGGCTTGTGACCGTGTTTATTTCTTCGATTCTGGCCTTATTTACACATCAAAGGTGAATGCGGGGGAAGAACTGTTCCAGTAAAACGAGATAAGCCTAAAATCCCATGAAGAAGAAGTGCGTCTCCCACTGTTCGGGTCGCTCTAATGGTGCTCTTTATCTCCTGTTGACACACACTCTTAATTACTGGACAAAAGTGATGGAGCTGGGCTCTGGATATGCATTCTTGATCCAGGACTGCTTAGATGTAGGGTCCTGAGGTCGGATTAAGGAGCGTGCTAAAGGAGGAGTCCAGCTAAGTGAAGACAGTGATGATCTTGGATCAGATTTTAATCCCAACCCCAGTCATTAGGAAAAAGCATACTGATTTAAAAGCCAGAGCATTGTGGGTTGAGACTCCGGGCCTGTCCCAATATCCACACTTGTAGTCTTTGCACTTGACGCAATTCCTGTTAGTCTTGAAAAGTTTTGATCATCCAGTGGGATTAAAGAAACTGCATCTACACCAAATAGTTTTAAGTGTAGTCCTTGCATAAAAGACAAGACTATTTATTTGTGGTGCTTATATTTATGTAGTTGCAAATGTTTTACAAATTACACAATCTCTGTACCATTAAAATGTGCAGCACCTTATTTGTATAATGGCTATAGTAGACATAATAGAAAAAAAGGTGTTTTCTTTTTTTCTTCACACATTTTAATCATTGACCCTTGAATTTATATCGAGCTTCCATGTAGAAGCCAATTTTTCTCTTGTTGGAGGACAGTGGCAAACCCAATACAGACACTAGGGAATAGAATCTGTTTTGGGTCTCAGCCAAATTGAATTTATATACGCAATCATCCATTAATCAATGCAACTCAAGTCATATTAGCGTTGCTGGTAGGGTGCCAGTCATTGATGATACAGAACAAAGGGCTGCTTTTAGAAATAATGATATCGCTCTAAAATGAGGAATACAGTCACTCATAATAGAAACTATGGGTGAGGTCATGAGGGCATGTTAAACGGGTGTTTCACATCTTAATCAAATTCATACAGAAACCTTGAGAAGTTGTTTTTGTGAGCTAAAATAACCATCTGATCTCCTTTTGAATGTGCAGCATTGTATTGTATTTCCTTTTCAAAGAGATTTTTTGAAAAGTCTGCTGTATTCCAAATGGTTGACTGAGTCCTGATAAGAATTTTGTTTTTAAGTTCAGGTATTAGAATTATGACCACTGAATTAATACCAACATATAAAAAGTATATGTTGATATGAAATACATCAGAAAAATTAGGAATGCTGGATATTACATGTATAACAGGATAACAGCTTGACGGTAAACAGTTTCTGCACTGTCTTACAGTATATTAATGTTCTTTAAAGGAAGACTGTAAACAAAAAACTTTTATGTAAAAAAAACAACAACAAGTTATGTTAAACACACACACAGCCACTGTCTCCAAAATTATTTACACAGCAATGCATCATGTTCTATAAGATCACCATGCTTGTACTGTGTGTTACCATAGGATTAAAACGTACAATATTCAAACCTGGTGTAGTAATTACTAATAATAGTTAGAGTAAACGTGTAAAGTTGCATAAGCTCATTACTTAGTGTCAGATCCATGTAAATCTTTATTATGGTTATTATGACTACTATGGATGCTATGGCTAGGATCTGCCGTTCCTAAAAGGAATTAGGTTTACTGCTAAACTAAAAACAGGCTGTTAACAAAAAAGCATCAGAGTCTCGCCTCTTGGGCTTATAAGGCCTTGTCCCTAATGGAACACTTCATATGCACTTTCGGTCTTGTGGACTTACGATGGCCTCCGTGTACGCATGTCTGTTAAGTCCATGAGACTGTAGAGTGTCCCATTCGTCATTTTCATTTAACCCTTTCAGAAGAGTGAACGCAAGCTCCCTCTTTGCGGCCGTTATGCACCCTCGAGTCGCACTTCACTTATCTAGATTTCTGCATTTCTTTTCAGTCTTGTAATCAATGTTATTACACCTGCTGAAAGCACAGCTTATTTGTGTTCTAGCATTTTATTCACTACATGTTTTTTTTTTTACTGTTAGTTCGTGAGTTCTAGGTCTAAGTGCACATGGTTGAAAAATTTGGAAAATCAAGAACCTACTTAATTCTCTTTAAATAGCCACTAACAGAGTAAATAAATCTCTTTCCACTTGAGTTTTCATAATTTTTGATATTCACTGTGTAATAATGTTCTGTAAATGATTAATATAATAATATAAAAAATAATGAATATATTGTAACAATATGATTACCATTTTAATTTATAATATAATCTTCAAACTGTAAACCACCAAACCATTATTTTGGAAGTGTACCGACCACAAGGAAAACTCAAGCTTGAATTACTTTTTTTGCACAATCTTTATATATATATAATTTTATTATCTTTGAAGCAAGAAGAATGAAAAAAGCACTATAACTGAACTGATCTATGACCACCCATGAGCCTGTTAAAGTTAAGATTAACTGGATTGTGCGGGATGAATGAATAAGAAAGTGAAATTTGACTGTAAATTCAGCCCTTAGCTTGACTGTTCTGTCTGACTCGCAGATGCAAATCAAAAGCAGGTTTTTGGCATTTCTGAGTATGCTACCCATGTGCAATTAAAATAAAAATGGAATATAATCTCACTTTATCAACACTTTTAAAATAGAATACATGCAGGTACATGTATAGCTATAAGTAATAAAAAAAAAAATACCACAATCATAACCTCCAGTCTCCCCAGAGCTGTTATCACCTTTCTTCCATATGATAAAATTCTCCCCTCGGAATGACTTACATAAAGTGAGATAAACTGTCCTCATCTGTAAGGAAAATATGGAATACCTCTCATTCTAACATAGACTGGAAACCTCGAGATATAACGCATACTATAACACCCATGACATTATGATTGAATGATTTTGAATAAATAGCACCGCACACCATCCTGGGAATATTGCACCCAACTTTAAGAATTGCTGCTGCCTGCATTACTTCTGTCGGGAAACACCGTGGGAATTGAATAATGATACAATTGGATGTCAACATGTCCCGTTCTCGAGACAGAACAATGCTATTATTGTGTGACAGAAGTATCAATAATTGCATGTTTGCTGTTGCAAATGATTGCGTGTGAAGAGGAAATGCAATAAGGAAACACTCAGATATGGCCGGTGTGAATTTGTCACAACTGGTGTGTATGTATGTGTGTGTGTATCGGGCTAGATGATTGTGCTGCTACATTATCTTGTTTATATAAGAGTACGTCTTTGTTTTCTTGCAGTTTGCTGACTCCGCAAAGAGCCTTTCTCTGAAGGCTATAGTCCCATCATTACGATACGTATGCAGCAGCAGAACAAAATTGATATTCCCTGAGGAGGAAATCAATATTAATAACTGCGTGCTACAACAGCCATCTAACAAGTAGCACAGTAGCCCCTTCCCATTGTCAGTTCCCGGGAAAATAGGATGCTGGTCTCCTCGAGTTAAAGGAGGAGTTAAACTCAAATGGACAGCTGAATTATGCTTCATGGTTGTGGCTTCCGCTCGTTTTCACCTGGCAGGTTTGATCCTTTCTTAAGTGTAGTCAACTGTGACATAACAGCGGTCTGCGACGTTCTCTTGTCTTGGTGGTGAACATGACCTTCTGGGTGCTTTCTGACGCTTTTGGGGTTCTTGCGAGGGCAAACAAATTTTGTCTTGATGACTGTCCAAGATTTCCTGACCACTACATGGTTTCCATTGGACAAGGATTGATTTATTGGTTGTAGAACAACATTCCTATTAAACAATTTGATTTTAAATATGCACTCAGCCCAGCTTATTGTTGACTATTAAATGTATGCAGTTCATGGTTATGTATCCTATAAGGTGCGAAGACTGGTGACGGCGAGTTGTGATACAGTTTAGTGATTCTGAATGGAGGGAAAACCTGTGCATTTTGGTCAGAGCAAAGAAAATGCAATAAAGGTTTTTATATGCATGTTTATTGTGATCGGCATATTCTAAAACAATTATGATTATGTTTGGTGTATTGCGTTTGCATGAGGTAAAGTTTAATTGCAATATTGCAGAAATCTCATTATAATGGCATTATGAGAATGAATGTAAACAAAGTCACTGAGCCTCCCAGGCACCAACAAAACTTTTGAAACCAACAAAAATTCCAGATCAACCAATCGTGAGCATTTGGGACATGGCTAATGTAACAGGCTGAGACATAAAGTAACATTCAGATTTGGATATTGAAGTGCAACCCAAAGTTCTATGACTTGGCCAAAAAAGGTTGGGTTAACAGTCGCTGTGTTGTTCCAGGACCATGATTGTCTCATAGGTTCTCATTGCAATTCATTCTAACCACAAATTGCCCACTTTGACAGGAAGAGACCACCTGACATTAATATCTATGCATGTGGCAGACACCAACGTAACTCCATTTTTATCAGTTCATGCATTTCTTGGGAATCAAACCCAAGATTTTGATATTGCCATATATATATATATATATATATATATATATATATATATATATATATATATATATATATATATACATACATACATAATTACATACATACATACATAATTACATACATACACATATATATATATATACACAAGTGTTACCCAAACAATGATGTGACTTGCTGCTTAACTACCCTAGTTTGATGCTTTTTTAGAGAAACTAACTAGTAAGTAATGAGCTGTTTCCCAAAAACATAGGAACATTTTCGAAAGTTTTTGGGAAACCCACCTCAGAACCAGCAATTTTCAAGCTAGCAAGTCAGCACAGCATTCTCTCTCTCTCTCTCGCTGTCTCTCCCTCTCTTTTAGATGAACTGTGGGTTGAGACCGTGTGCTGTTGGTGTGAGTTCAGGGGAGTATTAACCACAGCAACAGAAAGGTTTTTCATTTTTTAAAACTAATCAAAAAAGTATATTTAATGGACAGAAACAACAAGACTGAAAGTGCTATGTTAATAGGAAAAGTCTGTTTTTTTGTGAGGGATGGACCATTTGGACCAATTTGTTAAATTGCTCTGAAAGAATCAAAATCTTTTAAATTGATACACAAATAACCCAAGAAAACCGAAATGATTGGTTAGTGCCTTTCTGCACTTATTAAATTAGATAATAAGCCCACACTCTCACATTTCCTCACATGTCTGGCCCAACAGTGCAGCTGATTTCCTTCATATCTTGATGGCTGGCAGCCTGGCAGGGGAACAGCTATTTTAAGTAATGAACTTTTTCAAATCTTTATCTCTGGAGCAGCAGCACGAATGAGCCTCAGCATGAGCACTGAACCAAAGCATTTGCAGCCTCCCAAAAAACGTTTAAAGTTAATTTTCATGACATGTCTGGAGTGTGTTACAGTGCATTGTGGGCCATTAGAAGTCACAGACACTCTCAACCACCCTCCGCTCGTAAGGCGTGTGACATTTAACACTGATTTATCAGAGGATTACCAAAGTGACTCTCTAGGTCGTGGGAGTTATTAAGGAGGAAGGTGACATATAGGCTCCGAATGCATGCCACATGCAGGCAAACGTTCCATAATTCATGCTGGCCTCCACTAGTTCTGCACTGACCCTGACAATGTGCAACTGCTTCATTATTATGCACATAGGTTTAAATTAGTGAAGTCTGAGGGGTAAATTCACTAAATACTTGCGTCCCTTCCGTATCCATTAATTTATCACATTCACTTACCAACTGAAATCCAACTTAAGCAGGCGTTATCTACACAGGGCTAACTATGTGCCATGACTATTTAAATTTAGTCATTGTCACTATTTTCAGCCCGAACATCTCTTTTTTTTGTATGCAAATTAGATTCTTTATGGGTTGTGCATTATTCCTAATAATCAGTGCTGTTTGCAACTATTAGTGCGTTAATATTATTGATATTAATAATAATTGTTGTTGGTTTTTTTGGCATTATAAATATGGCTTTTAACAATAAGGCATGTTAATAACAACTTAAAGGTCATTCCTAGTGTTGTAGGTTTATCTGAATAATTTCTTTAAATTAACATATAGAAGATCCAAACACAGTGTTATCCTGCATACAGTAAATGTATTTCCTGTTGTACAACTCATCCACTGATGAGAATATCTAAGAAAATAATATCTGAAATTACACACACACACACACACACACACATATATATATATATATAGCTTTTCCAGCAGCCAGAAACGCGATCAGATATGCAGTGTTCTGATAAGGAGAGCCTCCCCAGATCAGCCCGGGGCAATGTCATCAGTATACTTACCTCTTTATTTAGCCGTGGCCACAGATTTCAGATAAAGAGAAGTGCACAGGATACAGCACCCAGATAACAGTATAATGTTTTCAGCATCATGAAGTTATCTCTTTCCCTTTTACGACCTTCATAGCAAAATTAATGTCAGTTTGATGCAACATTTCCCTACTATTCCAAATGATTGTGGCAGAAGCGGATGTTTGGAATGTTTCTTATATGAATCATTGACATTTCTCAATAAATGTTTTGTTATTTATGTGAATTAAACCAATTTCAGCTATCACCTTGACCCTGGGGTTCCTCAAAGCGTAATGGAAATGAATTCACTGAAATCTTTTTTGATCTTACTGTGATTACACATTTTTGTGGTAATTGCGGTTTGTTGAGTGAGAGCCATTCAATTGTCCTTGGCTAAATGTTGATTTTTGTGAGTGGAAATTTTCTGAAATAACTTTTTGGAATTGAACCAGTTCTCTAGCTGTGAAACATCTGTTTACGCAGGTGTTCATTTGTGTGTGTGTGTGGGGGGGTTTGAATGTGTGTGTCTGTGTAATGTGAGTTAGGGTATAAATCTTGGTCAAAGAGTGTAGCATTTGCCAGCATATTTAATGACAGACCATAGCTGAGCACTATACAGACATTCTGCCTGGTTCTGCTTTAGAGTTTGTTTGAATCAGACATGCATAATAAGAGCTGTTTGACTCCCAGATGCCATTTCCCCAGTGGATCAAACATATGATCTAGGAACTGGCTATTAATTTGGTTGTGGTCTTACCTTATTGATCTTTTTTTTAAGGTTCTGAATGTACAATTTTCATGATGGACAATAGAATGGGTAAAAAAAAAAAAATAATTAAAAAGCCATCTGTATTCTTACATCGAAAGAGCCATATTTCTAAAAAAGTTAAATATAATGTAGACAAAATATAATTATTACATTGAAAATCAACACAGACAGACACACACACACACACTGTTCAAAATAATACTGTATTTTTTTTACAAACTATTATAATTTATAACTATTAAATATACAAATCTTTTTTTACTAAATTTACATTTTATTAAAATATTTTAATAAAATCAAGTTTATAAATTAACTTTTATATAATAAGAGATGTTATACTGTATAATAAGAAATTACATTAAATATATGTATATGCACACAGTTATTTGTAAGATTATTTGTAAATGTGTTATTTTAAAACATGATGCTAAAAAGCTTAGTCCCTCACATAATACCTTAAAGGGGTCATATGATGTTGCTAAAAAAAGAACATTATTTTGTGGATTTTGTAATAAAATGTGTTTATGCGTTTAAGGTTCAAATAACACATTATTTTCCACGTGTGGTGGAAATATTATGCCCTTTAACATACTGTGATGCCGTCTCCCAGCTCGAAGAGCCAAAACCAATAAAACCCATTACAATTTGGGACCTAATTACTGATTATAATGACTTCTGCTGTGTTTTTACACATTGCGTAGCATAGTGTAGTTTATGCCCCATAAACATAAAACCATGTTTGCATTTGTAATCGGAGAAACGACCAACAACCCCCTGTTCTACACTGCTCAAAACTCGCGTTTGAATCATCAGTGGCAAATCCTTTAAATATGAAAATATACTTACAGACTGTGAGTCAGAACAGATGGCATTGTATGCTCACTTTACTCTGCCAGGTTCATAAAATAGTCCTCTGTAAAATGTGCAGCACACATCTGAATATTTGGGTTGAATTATTCTGGAACAGTATTGTAAATACAATATGGCGGCAGCAACAATACAACAGCAAGAACGTTTAAACAAGGTGTTTTAGGAGGTGGATGAGTCTTAACTTTTATAAAGAATATCTCTTTGGGTTTGAGACTTTAGTCTTTGCAACTTTTGGGATCTTAACTATTCACAAACAGCCAAAGAGAAAGGAAAAGTTAAAATTGCATCATATGCAATTATGCATCTTTAAACTAATTGTCTAACTAAGCCCCAGTGGTCACAGCATCCTAGCACCTTGGTGGCAAGCGATACCCACATTTCTTCAGCGTTCATGATGAAAGATGGCAGCAGGCAGGTTTAGTAGTTCTGAGGGGTCACACAACAGCTGAGCAACTGCCATTGAGAGGCACAGAAATGCTAATGAAAAAGTTTCTCCAGGTATTCTCAAGCTCCTCTGTATAGTTTGGGACCTGCAGGGAGCCTGCTTCAGTGTTGTTGACCGGTCTGTTTGTGGACCAGTGTGAGCAGTTGGTCTTATGCTGTTTAAGAAATTCTGTGGGGGAGTTTCTTTCAAAGCCACCTGCGGGACACATCACTTCCACTCAGCTGTCTGCTGGCCCACGGCTCTGACCTTTTGTCTGATGCCTGTCTGTCTTGTCAAGTTGTAACAGTGTTAGAGAACAGAGGCTATGTATGGTTTGACCTGACGGAAACGAAGACTTGTACGTGTGCTTGTGTGTGTGTGTGTGTGTGTGTGTGTGTGTAATTGGCTTCCGGAATTTGACTTTATACAGTGCAGCTTAATTTCTCACACTCAGACTGAATCAGCAGAACAGGCAATAATAAAACAGAACACTATAGAAATGTATATAAAATTATCTGGCTCAAGCTGGTAACTAGTTTAGTAATTTGATCAGCCACCATATTCCATAAACTATGTTGACCTACCAGCTTAAAAAGGATTTCCAGCAGAAAAAAAAAAAAAAAGACTGGGTTTTTCCTTTTAATTCTCTCATTGTACTATACACACACACACACACACACACAAACATATATATATATATATATATATATATATATATATATATATATATATATATATATATATATATATATATATATATATATATATATATATATATATATACTATGATGCTGATTGTTTGATTGCCTTTCAGTTAAAATCTGGACTTTTTCTTTGATAAGTAATCACATTTGTAAACAAAATCAGTTCATTATATTATGCAGCGTTAACAGCTTGTCTACAAATTTGCCAATTTCGGGTTAAAATGAAATATGTGAAATGTCATCAATAATCAATAACCGATGACCTAAACATGTGTTTATTCAAAGCTGCCACATGAGCATATCAGTTCATGCAGTTAAGTAACAATAGACTTAAGAGAAATGATAAGGAATACGAAATAAGAATGCAATAATAACAGTGAGATTTGTAAATGTATATTACAGCAATTTTAATAGTAAAAATGCTGTCAACATTGACTATCCGTTTTATACAATTAGATGGAGGCTACAATGTTACTGCTTAGCTTTTGTGTGTGCGTGTGTGTGTGTGTGTGTGTGTGTGTGTGTGTGCAGTGTGGTCAGTTATATTATGCAATGCTTTGCTTAAATCTGCAACCACTAAATGACCTCCTGAGGAAACTGTACCACCAAAACATAGTTTTTGTGTCATGTTGCATGTTGCAATGTGCATATTTTGCCATATTCAACATATCTTAGAGAACTGGACTTTACTCAAGGTTTTATTTATTTGTAAATGCATTTTAGCAGCTAATGCAGTCAAGCTATATTTGTTAGATTTGGTAATGTTTTTCTTTCTTTCTTTTTTTTTGACTTTTAATGGTAATAAGTTTCAGTATTATCATTAGGAAGTATGTGTCATCAGTATCATGATTAGTGGATCTGCCGTAGAGTCAATTGGTTGTTCTTGGAGATAGCTGGTTAACTCCGTATCAGCGCCACTCTGATCGGTAAAGGGGCAGAGATTTCAGACCTCCGTTTATTAAGGAGATCTGTCACAAAACTCATCATCCGCACCAACATTTTTTGAGCAAATTTCAAAGCCGCACCCGCCCGCCATCCACTGATTGTTTTGCGATGCAATGCTTTGCTGATGCGAGCTGCAAAAAAAGCCATTGTCTGTTCTAGAAAGGATGCAGCAAAGATATTTAATGCTAATGTATGAAGCATAGGCCTACGCTGAGTTTCAGTTACGATGAGATGTGCTCTAGTTCACAGTGCAGTGCAAGTGAACGCGGCGCGCTGGTGCTTCCATGTCACGGTTATCATTGTCTGCTATATTTGCTTTTTATTTATCAAAATACATGCAATTGGTTGATGAAACATTTATTAAAATTAAGATAAAATTTGTACAAAACGAAATTCGTTTTTAAGAAAGGTTTTCTACAAAGCAAAATTTTATGAAGTGGTAAATATCATGTCTGACGATTTACAAAACTTCATTAAGTGGTAAAAACCATGTCTCCCAATATATTGCGCATCGTATGATCCTATCTAAAAAATGAAAATAATTTTTGATAAAAAATGTTTGTAAAAAATATTTTAATGACACGGTTTTGGCGGTTATAGAGTTCTAATGACGGTGTTCAACTATAACCGCCGGTCTCACGGTTATATACTAACCGTCACACCCCTAGAGAGAATACTAAAAAAGAAAAATCCTAACTTTTTATTTTATGGAGTTGGAAAAGACATAAGTGGATATAGAAAGATTTAAGTGTGAGTAAATGATTACAATCGTTTTTTTGCAACTAACCCTTTTTTCAAGCATGATAATATCCAAAGATTGCCAATACTTTGACAGAAGCCTCCATTGTGAAGATGTCACAGGAGCAGTATTTTGGTTTTCCAAGATGTAGGTCAATACAATGACCCGTCCCTTCTGAATCTGTGTCCATTACTTTCCTTGTTGGCAATCCAACTCGTGTCACCTCATTAAATCCACACTGGGTGATTGAGAGATGCTTGCTTCAGGAAATGGATACGTCAGATTCACAGTTTGCTGCTGATTATCCTCTCTGGGATTCCAGCTGGCTGTGGGGAACACAGGTCAAAGGTCATCCTAATAGAATCATCTCTCATCCTTGTCCCCAGTGAGTCAACTACATGATTCTGGTGGAAACCTTTGATAAGTTATATACAATGTAGCTGTATTCACTTCTTCTTCTTCTTCTTCTTCTTCATTATTATTGTCATTATCAAACAAAATTCCTATCATGCCAAAGAGAGCAGGATGTAGGTGTTCTTATTTTGATGAGGGAAACAAGGGACTGGTGGAACTCTGCCAGTGACAAACAGATTGTGTATCCATTTTTCATTGCTCCTCTATGTCAGCCGAGTCGCTGGCTTGTCATATTAACAGTTGCCGAGCCACTGCACCCAGCCAACGTGCTCCAGGCCAACGTGCATTAAGTACATCCACATGACACCAGTCCGCTGGTATTAACAGATTAAAGCTGCTTTCACGTTTTTTCTTCCTTTTTAATTCACAGATGTTAATCGTCCTTTTCTTTAGCTATTCTAGTTGAAATGCTCTGCATGTGGGGTGAGAAATGTGCTCTATTTCCTAGTACATTCATGAAATATTTACTACAACAAGATGATTTGATTTCTGTTATTTTTCATGAAAATTGTTTTACATTTCTTGTTTTCCTTATTCAAAAAGGGGAAAGCGCAGACCATTTGCACATTTGAACTATCCACACTAAATATAGTTATGGAAGAGTTGTTCTACAGAGAAATCTCCGGTATGCTGTTTATTTACCAGACAACTGTATATTTACCATCTCATGGCAGTGTGCATTTGTTAATCATTTTTAACTTACAAAGATGGAGTAGATGGTTTATTTTTTCTTTGCAAGAATGCTATATTTTAAAGGATTGTAGCGGTTCTCAATGTCACCTTCTGAGGATCTGATTAATGCTTAGTTATCCTACACGGATTTAGTCAGCACAGAAATCTGACTGAACATGTGGTGGCACCTAGAGGTGTTGCATTTAAATATACATGTTCTCATAAAAGGTGTTGTTTAAGCTGGTGTTGCTTGTGTATGCAGTGTCTCTTGTGCCCTACATAAAACAAAATTATCTTAAATTTGAAATGTATTATGTGGTAAACTCACTAGAGGGCACTATGGTGAATCCTGCCAGGGTCTGGAGAATAGTTTTGCACTGCAGGTGTCCTTTTTTTAATTTTAGATGTGTGCTATTCAGGCATATGCTTTTAAGTGATACGTGTGTAATTCATGTTTTTAGGAGTCGGGCTCGTCATCAGTACTTGGTTATTGAAAGGAAAGAGGTAGATATGGTGAGTTTAGAGCATGTTTTTTATGTTTGCTGTGTTGAAATGGAAATTTGGAGAGAGATATTGGGATATCCCTAGAGCCACTGATGTGAGCTACAGCAGAACTGAGTTTGATTGTATCAGTACCTGAGAGATGCGAGGGAGAGTATAGGCATCGTCTTTAGAAGATGCAGTCTTATATCTGAGCCTGAAGGAGGTAGAATGCTGCACGTGAGGTTATTTTTGCCTTTTTCTCACATGGACAAAACTCTCAAGCCAATTCGAACAAATCTGTAATGTAGGCAAAAGTAGGAATGGTTTCTTGAGGGATTTAAATAAATAGTTATATTTTTATCAGCATTTACCCTTATATTGTTCCAAACCCTTGTGGCTGACTTTCTTCTGTGGAAATCAAAAGGAGATATTTAGAAAAATTTGCTGTTTGCTCTTTTCCATGTAATACAATAAATAGGGACAGGACCTCTTTAGCTGAAAAATCAAGTAGTGAAGTCGGATTTGTAAACAAATTCCACTTTTTATTTAGATCTTTTCAAATAATTGGTTGATCTGATGTGTGTGTGTGTGTGTGTGTGTGTGTGCGTGTGTGTGTGTGTGTGTGTGTGTATATATTTAAGAATCTGACTGATGTTGTTTAGGTTACTGATCTGGTTACAGTGGTTAGTAAGGGAGCTTTGTTAATAATAAAAATGATTTAATGAATAATGAATACATTTTCAGTCTTCATAGAGTTATTAAAGGACACATCCCATATGTAGCACTTTTATGTTGCTTTTAAATCCATTTTGAAATTCGAAAGGTCAAGTTTCCATTCATTGTAAAAGCATGGAAAAGAGTGAGTGGCACATCCTGAAGATTTAATGTGGTTCCGGTCTGGAAAGATAAAGGCAGAAATGTATTGTTTTATAGTAGGTTTAAGACAGTAGCAGCCTGAATCTGATTTTGGGAAGAAAACAGGAGGAATTGATTTAGCATTTTTAACATTGGAGTTGCTTCCCACAAGATGGCATTTACTGATTTAAAATGTGCTTAATAATGTCTCCTTAAGTGCAAAGACTCACCAAGGATGTAAAAAAAAAAAAAAAACACAACAAACAAACAACAACTCGCCCACATCATGTATGGGCGTTAAAGTTTGGGATCTTTGGATCCGCAGAAAATGTTGTTAAGGTGCCTTAAGCGAATGAGCATCTTGGTTGTTCTCTTACTTCTAGAGAGGCAACCTTCACCCCAGGGCCTAAATATCCTCTGTGCTCCTACAATGTCAAACCCCATGTAGCGCTCTCGTTTGAAGTGTGCATGGCTTAAGGGCTGTGGAGATTGATAGCGATTGCCACACACAAAAATATCTATCTAGGCCATCAAGGCAGGAAGTATTCTCTGACTTATCTTGTCAAATAAAGGGCAGCATTGCTCATTTGGGTGAGAAGGAGAGTATTTTGAAACCTGTTTGTTAGACATATGGTGTAGTTTTTCCTTGTCCGCCATTTTAGACTTATTTTTTCACTCTTAGTGAAAGAGGATGTAAATGGAATCCAACTTTAAATTGTGGCTTGTAGATTAGTGTTGAAAGTTAATTTGATTATTTAAAACTACAGACAAGTTGGTACTTGTTCCCTCAGCAGCCCAGATTTACTCAAAGTCCTTTAATCAAAGTCACACTTTCGGTACACTTCCAGACTATGAAGTGTTCTCCTTGTTATAATTAGCCCAAAGAAGCATGCTTTCATCCAGCCTTGTATGAATCAGGGTGTGAGTGATCACGTCCAAAAGGCATAATGAGGTCGAGACTGTACCTCTCAGTGCCATTTGAACAAGACTTGCGCACCAACAGCTTTTGTTACATCACTAAGGAGACATTCTGATACCCTTGTTGTGTTGTTGGACAGCACCTTCCACATGTTTTCTGATTCTACAGCGACGTGCACACAAGAGAACACAGTGTTTCCACTTATGTTATCCAGTTGTTTCCCCTCCCTTTAAAACATAGAAATGAGTATGTCTTCTTAGAGACCATCTGACCTTTATTTCAATGGGAAAAACATATTTATGATGGAGAGAGTAAGAGCAGGGCTTGAGCAGGAATGCATACGTCTATGAATGCGAAAGAGGCTGAAGATGAAAGTGCGTGGAGAGGCACTCCATAACTGACCTCATTAGCACATAGGTGCTATTTCAATGGCTAGGCGAGGTTATAATAAGCGTCCTTCCTTCAGCTCTCTCTGTGGTTTTGGTCATCCCTGATGCTGACATAGTATCCTTAGAGATTCGTTTTTTTTTTTTTTATTTAAAGCAGGCGAATAATTTGCTCTATTTTGAAAAGCTTGCATGCTGCATATATAGGCAACTGCCTTCTAAGGCAGCATCTTGACTGTCATGGAGCCTTACAAGTGATTGGTTTGGAATGTTAAAGGGAGGAACAAATAGAAAACTGCATGGAGGGTTCAGTTCACAGTTGATTTTAAAACTAAAAGTGTGGCCACATTCTCTGCAAAATTTCATATGCAAAATCTAGTTATTTCAATAGGAATCTGCATTATTGGGATTACTGTTTTTTATGCTAAGTGGTCCAATTCACAGATTTCACACTTGTTGTCATGAATTTGCTGCTTTGACAAACAGAAAGGTGCTTGGCTTAAAACTGACTTCTCTATAAGCTGTGATCCATGTGTCACTCATATATATGGTTGGGTATCGAAAACCAGTTCAATTTTAGAATGGTTTCGACATTCGATAAGAAGCGTGCATATCGATTCTGCTTAACCATTCCTGCATTCACATTTGAATGTGATTATAAAATGATTTAATTGCAGGAATGGAAAGAACATGTGCCCTGTTTGCATGCAGCGTACATGAAGCGCAAGCGGGTGCACAGAGAACAGCAGTCGGTGGACACGTTGTGGGTTCCTGGTTTGTGTCCGTTCTCGGACCGTTCCATGTATTTCCACTGTATAAAAGGTTGTTCCGGGCCAAAACTGACTTCTTTCATATTTATCGACTAGTATGAAGAAAACTATGTCGGTATATCATCATAAACACACGTGTTTTTGTCTTAAGTGAACGTAAACAGATGAGAAAGAAAATGGATGTACAGTATTTTTAGCGCTGCATGTGTACGCTGTTAAAGAGACATCAGCCAATAAACATGCTGCCTGTAAATAATGAAAATCATTCACTGATCTTGACTGAATATATTTAATAACTTTAAATATTCTATATTTTATTTACAGTATGAAATGAAAACTATGCAGTGTTTTTACAATTTTAATTGCAGTTTGTGTAGCTGAAATTTGGTTGAGTTGGATTTATTTATGCTTAATTTGTTTGTTCCTATTGTATTACTTACTGTTTACTTGTCTTTAACACTTTCATATTTAAAATGTATATTAATCTAGTTGTTTTTGCTGTGTTTTTAAAAAGCATAGGCAAAATTCCTCTTGCAGTGTTCTGTAGACTGCTGAATTTTGCTCATGTTATTCAGCTGCAACAGAATGCTTTGTAAAAAGATGTAATAAATGTTTGACATCTAAATGTTGGACTTTTTTTTATATTGGACAGTCCCTCCAGAAAAATATTTTTTTTGTGATTGTTGCGGGCAAAAATCCTTGATTTTGTGGCACGTTTTCTTAAAAAATGCGATGGAATATGCGGGATATTTTGCAATTTTATGCAATGAAATTGCGTGAACTTGCAAAAACTGCAGTTTGATAAAAAAAAAGAGAAAAAAAGGTGATTCCCCCAACACCTTTTTCTCACTAGGCTACTACCTCAATATAAAGAGTAATTTCTTATTACTTCCTATGATAAGCGAGCATACAAAATCACAGAATATTTATGTTGCAATCTCTTACTGCAACATAAATTATTTTACATACTACAAAAAAAGTGCAATCTTACAACTGTAAAGTTGCATCAACTTTTGAATGAAACTACAATAGTGTTAGTAGCCTAGTGAGAAGGGGGTGTTGGGGGAATTAACTTTTTTTTCTCTATTTCATCAAACCGCAGTTTTCGCAAGTTCTCGCAATATAATTTGGCTCCACTGTCATGTAACAAATCGGGAAACTGCTTCGCACATTTTTTTGCGCTTATTTTTGTTGGCAAATAAGAATGATTTCCGCGCTTCATCTGCAAACCTCGCGGTGAAACCAGGGTGAAACTTGATGTTCACGTCACGTAATTACGTCACTTCATAAGGTTCCCATGGCAATAGGGGGAAAATGGCGCTTTACTTGTGTGAAGTAAACTCAACATTTTCCAACTTTCTGCTAATATCTATGTGAGTTTTTTGCAATGAAAAAACAGGGATTATGAAATCATGAAATGGGCGTTATTTGAAAAAATGCGACCCCGCATAAATATGCGGCCTTTGGCTGATTATGCATTAAATCAGGCGATCGCATAATCGCGTTTTTCTGGAGGCACTGATTGGATTTTTATATTATTGTAATCTAAACTAGAAATTGTTAAGAATCGGAATCGATAAAATTCCAACGATACCCAATCCTACTCCTTTTTTTTTTGCACCCTCACATTCTAGATTTTCAATCAATGGAAAGCTTATTTATTCAGCTTTCAAATGATGTATAAATCTCAATTTCAGAAAAATGTACACTTCAGATTAGTTTTGTCACACACACACACACACACACACACACACACACAATATCAACGATAGTATAAATAATTAAATAACTCTGATTTCAATGGTTTTTTGCTAGCTAAGCTAACCATGCTATTATAATGCTGTAAAAAGACAAATATTTATTGAAACAATAATTTATGGATTTATTATAATATTTATATTATTTACTGTTTGCATTCTGTAATTGCCTTCTCCTTCACGGATAAAAATAAAAAATAAAAAATTCACATAAAATTTAGATTTTGGATTAAAGAAGGCGTATTGAAACTTTTCGTATAACCCTTTGTGCTGGGAAACCTGCCTTTATTGCCTTAAAATGCTGCTTACAGAGGCAGTTGTATCCATAACTAACCATAGTGAACTCTCTCTCTTTCATTCCCTATATCTCTCCATCTGGGCTACACATCTACCTTTCCTAGCCCTAGGTTTTAATTGCGTCCCCCTGATGAATACATTGATTTATCTTCTGCAATGCTGAAACTGGTTCCCAGAGGGTTCTGAGCAATTGTAGTGTGCCGCAAACCCAGCCAAATGAGTTCCCTTAAAATGATGAAGAGATTAGCACACAATATCTGGAACTAATAGAGGTGTTTGAGCATAAGAAAACAAACACCGAACAAATTCTAGGCTATATCAAATGCTCATTTATCAAGAAAGTGTGATTATTTTAATAGAGCAAAGAGTACTGGCTATTGTTTATGCTTTTAATGAAATAATAATGCATATCAGTAAACATAATAGGATACCATTACAAAGTTTTATCTATTTCAGAGCTGTGACCTAGGGTTAGGTCTAGATGTTATATTTGCATTTGCTGCTACCAAGATTCAGTGTTCAAGGTTCCTCATACCACAGACCACCCACAGTTGTTCATTACTCACTGTGTGTATATTTCACACAATACTGGCAAGCACTATCCAAAAATGAGAAGTCTCAGTCCACATTGACTGTGTTTTCTGGCACTCAGGGAGCACCAGTCGAGTGTGCTTACAACGTACTAGTTTGAAACAATGAGCCCTTTTGATTAAAAAATAATCAGTGGATTTACCAATGTTTGTCAGAACAGTAGCATCATTTCTTGAGAAGACATTCAGACTTTTGTTTGAATAACCCAAGCAGCACGGAATATGCACAATACTATCTTGTTCTGAGTTATGTCTGTTAAATAATACTTCAAATGGCATAAATTTGGACAACAACATAAACATATTAGCTCTTCGTAATGTGCTTAACCTTTGGATAATATTCAATATAGTGTATAAAAATGGTCATTGGAAGCTTAAACATGGTTGCTCGATGTGCAAGAACAAACCTTAATTTGGTAAAATCCTACTCTTTTCATATTATACTGTAATGTGATTGTGTCTTTTCAGAAGACTGGATTAAGTCGCTCTATTCCATATGGATTCCTTTTATAGTGTCTTTAAGAACTTATTAAAGTTTTGACTGTATGGACCTTCAATGGAGAAACAAATCTCTTAGGTTTCATTAAAATATCTTCAGTCATGTTTTGAAGATGAAAGTCATATGCGTTTGAGATGACATGAGTAATTGATGACCAAATCTTCATTTTTGGGCGATTCATCCTTTTAGCACCCTGCAAACGGCGATAGTTATGAATCTGGATATTTTCTGATATCAAATATTTACTTCTCCATACCTATGTGTCCTGTATTCTAACATTTTAGATTACATTTTAAATCTCAAATCTCACTTTAGCAAATCTCAAAATGCATATTGATTTTACCGTGTAATGTTGTGATACCTAAATTCACAAACTGTTCATTTATTTACTCATTTTACCGTCCTAGTGCTCTGTGTTCTGTACTCACATTAAACAATATTAAGCCTAATCTTCAGCCAAGTTATCGTACTAATTACATCTCCAAATCTCTCTTTAATTTTGAACTGCATCAGGGTTCAGAATCCTTACCCATTGTTTTTTGTACTCACATTAAATAATATTTAGCCTTATCTACAGAGACTGAGTGACCACAGACTCACACTCTCATACTGTAGAGTTTAGGGGTGTAACGGTACACAAAAATCACGGTTCGGTACGTACCTCGGTTTTAAAGCCACGGTTCGGTTTATTTTCGGTACAGTAAGGGAAAGAAATGCAAACATTAAACTGCAGGTTGTTTATTACTATAAACTTTTTTTTTAACAATTTGTTTTAACTCTTTTTAATAAAATTGAATAAAATATATTACGTTATATAATAAAAAAAAAAGAATAGGAAAGACTTCCGCCATTTAATATGTTCGTGTGGAAACACGAAAATGTACCTATGTTCAGCGCACAAAATATTGCATTCGATTATTCGGTGCACACGTGACCCGTACCGAAAGCCCATTACCGAAATGGTCCGGTAAGAATACACGTACCGTTACACCCCTAGTAGAGTTTAAATGAAGTGTCACTTTTTGACACTTTAAGGCCCTTGGGAAGACCAGCTGTGAGGTCTGGGAGAAAACTGAAGACCTCTTCATCCTCCAGAGTCTGAAAAGCTCCATTCACTTCCCTCTCTGTCTGTTTCAGTAAAAAATAAACAGTTCCTCTCTCAATCAGTTCTTAGTCATTGAACGATCTTGCACTGATCACAAAGACCGCCGACGTGTGTCGGTAAACGATAACAACAACCCCTCAAATGGGAATTTCCTCACCTGGCCGTCTAATCTCCACCGCCATTTTGTGTTTACACTGTGCCGCATCGTGGCTCTTCTGTTTGCCTCTTAGAAGTGCTAATAGTCTCACGAATCCCCTTTTGCATTTATTGATCCATAATGTGTTCTCTGTTACACACACCAGGGTTTAATGTAGCCCTTGATGCTAATGTTGCAAAATGCGGGAAATCGAGGACAATTACTGCATATTTGCAGTGGAGACCTGAACTTAAGCTTGGAAAAGAGAAAAAGGAGATGGTGGCTATGAAAGGGAGGGTTAGAAAGAGTTCTGGGAAAGAGGGAAGGAAGGTTGTCAGAGGCTCAGATACATTGCTGAGCCGAGGCTGTGTGTTTATGGCTGGGTCCCCAGGGCATCGCACACAGGGCTATGGTTTTGAGACCATCAATCACCCACGCACACACACTCTTAAACACACACACACACACACACACTCCTCTAGCTCATTAACATGCAGTGTGGAGCCCATAGAGGCATCAACATGCACCAGTCGTGACTCCTCTTACCACAGTCAATTTTCAGTGTTTCCTTCCATTTTGTTGGCGCAATTAAGATGTAATCATAACATTAATAGAAACTTTTTTTTCTCATTAACTCTACAATCGATCACACTGCTTATTCCCAAGGAAATACACGTGATTAAGAACGTGCACAATGATTTATAACATTGTTTGCGAGTCTGTGCATTGGATTCTCATCAGCGCTTCAGCTCTCGGAGGGTTTGATGGTGTAACACGTCCTGTGCATGTGGCGCTCTCATGGATTTCATGATGATGAAGTTTGTTATAGTTCTCGATGGCACACTTCTGATAACCTTTTTATTATTTATGACCGTTATTAAAGGAAGTAGTAACCTATAGTGCCACCGAAACGTTAGCCTGCTGTTGTAGACACGCTGAAGCAATACTTACGTTATCTATAAAGATCTAATCTTGCATGGGGGATTTTTCATTGATTTTGTCCTCCTTTGCTCCTGCAAGACCCTTGTTATATATGCAGTACAGTTCTCTGTGATCACTGCCTGAAACTACTGCAAAGTTGCTCCAAAATTAAGCCAATTACTGTGTTCTCATAAAGATAAATGGAGACATAGGAAGGGCCGGGCGTGCTTACAAACTATTGATTTATAATAGTAATTAGAGGCCCAAAGTTTTGCAGGTTTGACTGTTGTTTTATTGATTTGTATGCATTGGTTGTTGCTGTGGCTAAAGGTATGTCGGATATCTGTTCTAAAATAAGAAACTAACATCTGAGCTGTAAATGTTTGCCTGGATAGAGTAAAATGAAAATAATTTAGCATTAAAAATATGATATTGACTTTAATATTATGGAAAAGAACAGGTAATATGTTCTTCAAAATATCCATAATGTCCCTAAAAAAATTGTTTTCCTACTGTGACCTCTGAAATAATATGACCTCTTAGTTTTTCCAACCATAGCATAATAAATATGTTCTATATTCCGTAATATTCTATGTCTCAAGATGTGGTTTTTACTTTTCCATAACCCGCTCTTACTGTTGGTGTTATGGATGGCCGGACACAAAATGTTACAGCTAGACGGATAAAGCGTTACTCAAGGACACTGAATCAGAGACCCAGTTTTACTAGCCCATATACTGAGACACAGTTGACTGGATTCAAAAGCTTCCACGAGTTTCACAGTGTAAGTAAAAACTGCAAGCAAAAACATGAATTTCTGTTCTCAGCTGTGGCGAATGATAAAATGGGAAGAAAGTAGGAAAGAAACTCCTTTTCTTGATACTTGAAAAAAAGTAGCTTACTCTGTCTTTCAAGCAATATGCAATATGTCCTAATCGACCATGTAACACTAACGAATGCTGAGATGATGGCAGCTTTGCTATTACCAGAATAAATTATATTTTTAAAGTATTCAGATTGTATTCTTTTTTTCTTGTTTTTTATCATATAAATTCAGCCTTAATCAACACAAGACATTTTTCAAAATCATTGAAAAACCTACAAACCTCAAATTTCCGAACATAAAATGTATGCTATCATAAATATCATAAAGCTGTTTTGCAACAATTCCCACCTAATTTCAACAGGAAAGTAAATGTGTTTTTCCCCTCTCTCATACGGTAGATCAGTTTATTACAGCTAAAAGTATTTGTTGTCATTCTCAATTTGTATTTGTGGCCCCACAAAAAAGTGGGAGAAATCCGGAGAATGAGAGAGTAAAGCTTCGAGCCAAAGCTTGGCCGAAGGGCAGAAGCTCCAGTAATCCTTGGATCTGGGTCTGAAACAGCTCTTCCTTTCACACACTGGCTCGTCTGGATGCCCGTACAAGCTGTTCTTTGAGCAGGGAGATCTGTGTCAAAGGGCACCATCGTCTCACTGAAAAAGGATAGCTGTGCCAAAAGGAGTTTGTTAAGAAGGCCAGGTAGAGTGAGACTCTGCCAGGTGAAGAGGCCACGGTCGGGAACACTCTCACAGTGGCCTTGTTGTGTTTTTAGCATGGCCTCACTGTCATGTTCAGAGGGTTAGATGTAATTTAAAGACATATGCAGCTCAGCAGCTGTGTAATGGTGGTATCGGATAGAAGAAGGTCAGAGTAAAACTATTAACTGTCAACTGCCAAGAGAGCGTTGAGTCTTTAAAAGAGTCTAGTACATTATCCTGGACACATACAGACTCCGACTTTTTATTTCACGTCTTTCCCGCTCTCTTTTACTGTCCTTTACTCAACATCTAATCTCTTTTTCTCCATTGTACTCTTGTTTGTGCTTGTGTTAAGTTGTTTTTGTGAGTTTTATCTGTCAGTTTATTCCCCACTGCTTACCAAGACACTCCAGATAAATGAATAGGTCAACTCAGCTGATATAAAGGGATTCACTAAGAATGAATTACATCTGCTGGTAGTGTTTATTTGCACTCTGTCTGTGTTTTCACTATGTTATGATTCAAATAATAATTCTGTAAAAGATGCATGCACACACACACACACACACACACAGGGAGAGAGAGAATTCTAAATGCATGGTAGTGAAGGATGCATTATTTATTTTACTTTATTTTAATTTATTCTTATTATTAAGCAAGTTGATTGTCATTTAGTTAATCTATTATTTTTTATGATTTATTTTTATTTTTGTATAGTTTTCTTATATTCTTGTTCTTTTAGCTTCTTTCTTGGAAATGTAGTCAAAGTGATGGTGTTCATGTAACTGTTCTGTAAAAATGTACTTATAAAAATAGCAACACTTTATTTATATTTATTTTGACAGTCAGACCCTGATTTATACCTGAAGTACCTCCTGAGATTTGAAGTTAATTTTCCAATAATTTAACAGAGCATTTGTGTGCTCACAGTTTTCAGTTACATGGAAAACAAATGAAAAAGAAATACAATTCAAGTGTTTGATTTTGGTCGCTTTTATTTTTAAATTATTTATTGTGATTTAACATTTTCAATAGCTGTTTTCCATTTCAGTATATTTGAAAATGCTGTTTATTATTGTAATGGCAAAGCTGCATTTTCAGCAGCCTTTACTTCAGTGTACTTGCTTTGATTTGAGTTAATCATTTATAATTTTTATGATTTAATTAACTGTTAGCTTTTCTTCAGCTCACAAGCCCTAGATTAATAAACCCTGCTTGATACAAAGGCAATGAAATCCATAAATGTGACCCTGGACCACAAAACCAGTCTTAAGTCGCTTGGTTTTTTTTTTTTTTTTTTTTTTTTTTTTTTTATTAATAGGCAAAAAAACATTGTATGGGTCAAATTTATAAAAATCATTAGTATATTGACTAAAGATTATGTTCCATGAAGATATTTAGTAAATTTCCAATCGTAAATATAATAAAAATGTAATTTTGATTAGTAATATGCATTGCTATGAACTTCATTTGGACAACTTTAAAGGTTGATTTTTTTCAGTATTTATATTTTATGTATTTTTTTGAACCCTCAGATTCCAGGTTTTCAAATAGTTGTATCTCAGCCAGATATTGCTTTCAGATGATGTATAAATCTCAATTTAGAAAAATTGACACTTAGGACTGGTTTTGTGGTCCAGGGTTACAAATGTCGAAAAATACTCTGTGTAATTGGAGTTAATGAGCAAAAGCCAACAACCAGTAAGCCATTTCACATTATTTGCACATTAGCTATGTTTACTGTTTGTAGTAAACACAGTCTTACTGTAAGTTCCGTCTTCTGTGCATTTGTTGGCTGTGGAAATAATCAAAGGCAGTAGAGATATGAATAAGTTGTTTAAAAACAGTGACTCAAAATGTATATTCTCATTGGTTGAATACTGCACACTCCTAACTAAAACTCACTAATATCCCATGTTTATTCATCACACTCTCCCTTTGTCCTGCAGTGCTTTGAAGGCCTTGGTTGTAATTTTTTAAACACATCTTCCATGCTTCCTCCTCCCCGGGCTGCTGCTTTATTGTCGCAAACCCAGTTATGTATGGCTGCTTTCTTTAGGATGAATCCGCTCAGAGAGGGGAGTGATCGCAGATGTACTTGAGCATCTCTTTGCATTACTGATGCAGATGTCTTCTCTGTATCAGAAATCCGTTCAGGGCTTCCAGCTTGCCAGACAAGCGTCTCTTTTTATCTCCTTTATAAGTTCAAGGAAAGTTCAGCATCTTTTGTTTTCTTCCTTCCTGACTGCCGGAAAGTCAACAACAGTGTATTTCGGGGGTTGTTTAGATGCCATGGTTCATTTTTGGTGTTTTAGATGAGAGCTTGTGTTACATGGTTTGTTTTAGAGTCGTTGACCTAAATGCATTTGCGAATGCTGTTTGTGCATATTCATAGTATTGTGATTTTATTTTTCCATTTCACTTTTTTTTTTTTTTTTTTTTTTGCTGCAATGCTACAGGTGAGGCAATTTCCCAGCCATGCAAAACTAATTTGCTTTACACATCACAAAACATAACACAGTCTTCTGTACTTAAAGGGGGGGTGAAATGCTATTCCATGCATACTGAGTTTTTTACACTGTTAAAGAGTTGGATTCCCATGCTAAACATGGACAAAGTTTCAAAAATTAAGTTGTACGTTTGAAGGAGTATTTCTGTTACAAAAATACTCCTTCCGGTTTGTCACAAGTTTCGGAAAGTTTTTTTCGAGTATGGCTCTGTGTGACGTTAGATGGAGCGGAATTTCCTTATATGGGTCCTAGGGCACTTCTGCCGGAAGATCGCGCACTCCCGTATAGCAGAGCAATGAGAGCACAGACATTCACTGATCAGAGCGAGAGCGTCGCGAAATGTCACAAAAGAAGTGTGTTTTTGGTTGCCAGGGCAAGACAACCCTGCACAGATTACCAAAGAAAAAACAGAATTAAGGGACCAGTGGATGGAGTTTATTTTTACAGAGCATCAACGGAGTTGTGCAAGTGTTTGTGTTTGTTCCCTGCATTTCGAAGATGCTTGTTTTACAAACAAGGCCCAGTTTGACGACGGATTTGCGCATCGTTTATTTCTTAAGGATGATGCAATCCCAATGAAAAAGGGTCACGATCGTGTGTTGGAACCGCAGGCAGTGAGTAAAACTGCTTCAAATATCTCTGCCTCCTTGTTAGTGCATCTGCCTCCCATCAGAGACCCAGGTTCGAGCCCCGCTTGGAGCGAGTCGTTCCTGCTGCTGCTCTCATTCAGTTTCAGCCTCGGGATCTGATTCTGGATCATAAATATACGCTGAATCTGACTGTTAGCCATGGTTTGTTTTGGATGCTGGTTTTTTCCTCAAGGTAATGTCACAGCTTCCAAACGCTCTCAACGCAAAAGCCTACTGGCGCTTGTGATTCTTTAGCTCCGCCCACACGTCACGCCTCCAGTCGGTCGTGTTTTTCCGGGAAAAATCGGTACAGACTATCTTTCTCTTATGAATATAATAAAACTAAAGACTTTTTGGAGTTATGAAGGATGCAGTACTACTCTATAGGTACTCAAGATTGACAGGATATTGAGTGAAAACGAGCATTTCACCCTCCTTTAACATGTTTTTGGATGATAATAATATTGGTTTTTATGCTTTTAAAAGACATCTGTTATGCTCACCAGAGCTGCATTTATATATTCAGAAATCAAAAATAATTCTAATTATTTAAAAATGACATTTATTCCTCTGATGGCAAAGGTGAATTTTCATCAGCCATTACTCCAGTCTTGAACATTTCAGAAGTCATTCTAATATGCCGATTTATACCATGACACATTTTCAGGCCTTTTTGATAAACAGAAAGCTCAAAAGATGATGAGTCTTTGCTGAAAAATAAATAAATAAAAAATAGCAAGATATTAAATTGATTTGAGTCTTTTTTCCCCCCTGAATCACCACTTTTGAAATGTCCCTTTGAAGGACAGGAGGGTCACACATTTTTAGCGGAGTGAAAGCTTCCACAGATATCTCCTATCTTTCTCTTTGTTCACCCCTCTAACACACTATGGCCCCTTCAAGGACCCTGGGGACAAAAAAAAGCCAAGTGCTTTTATATGGTGTGGGACTCAGTACCGCCAGTGTTATCAACCATAATAGCACCGCCACAGTTCAATAGCCACCCGGATGACATGCTAGCCTCACCCAAGCAAAACCCAGGCGACCACCTGCAAGATACATCAGCTGTCAATCATCTCCGCTCAACCGTATTTAATTAAAGAGGCCAGGGATGTGTTTTTGCTCAACATAAAGATGGAGAATCTTCTCGCACAAAAGCACAATTTCGAGGTATGCTTCTAACAAAGGGAATTATAGCAGTTTGACATCGACATATTCATTCTGATAGCATAATTGCTTTGAAACTTGGAGAAATAAAACCTCATCTGAATGCTTTGTTGACAGGCTCACTGTGCGAAAATGGCTGATTTTTGTTGCTTGACAGGAGAGCAGGGCTCCTCTCCTGATGTCTGTATTAGTCTCAGTAACAGATGGTGCTGAGTTAAGGATCTGCCGTCGCGAGGGTTTGCAGACTCCTCTTGTTTCTAGCCAGCGGCGTCAGCCGTGAGCCGGGCTTGTGCGAGGTATTGACTGATCTTTTCTCCAGGCGGAGGAGAAAGCATCAATCATCAGGTCGTGCTGTGGAGAGCACCTCCACAAACGCAGCTCCACAAGAGGCTGGATTTGGTCAAGCTGTGACCAGAAGGGTTGCTGATTATTTTCGCCGTCTTCTGCTCTGATCTCTTTTGGGATCGGTCAGTGGAGAGACTGTGGAGGCCGAGGACAATGTCTTTGTTATAAATGGACCCAGAGTTAACTGATTTGACCTTTTATTGAACGTATTGAGCGACTGAGTAATGAGTTAATGTACATCACCACGTGTTACCCGATTCATTTGGCTGATTTGTTTCACTTTAAGTCAGGTGTTTTGATGCAAGAATGAATGTGAGGACAGTTCTGATGAATTCCAGTTTTTATTTCAATCCCGACAGTATAGCACAACTCTGAAGAGTTTAATAAAGAAGTTAATGTACTTGTCTTTTGAGCATTTAATTAACATACAAAGCCATCCCACTATTTTTCTTTTTTTTATTGCTATAAGTGGATTTGGTTTGATGGAATAAATGGGAGCTGTGCAACCATGGTGATATAGATTTATGGTGAACTTGGTTAGTTTCATGTTAACACTAATTAAAGTGTGGTTGTCCATTTTTCTACATCAATTATACTGGCTACAAGGCATTGCTGTATTGATATTTCTCAATCATTCTCTACTGGTTTGTACTAAAGCATTAACTCTAAGTATTAATCTTCCCCTCATTCAAACTTTTCTTCTACATACAAAAAAAATATGTTATGGGCTCTTACCTCAGATACAGCTCTTTTTTAATCTCATTTAATTTAATTTTATTTAATTTTATCTCCGGGAATAAATTAGGAATAAAATCCCCTTGTTGTTGGATTTGTTCATTTAAATTCCCATCATCTTCAGTGTCACATGATCCTTCAAAAATCATTCTGCTATGCTGATTTGCTGCTCAAGAAACCTTTATTATTATTATTAATGTTAAATAATATTATATTATGAATGTAAAAAAACCCTAATATTTTTATGAAAACTTTGAAACTGTGAATTCTTTGATTAAAAAAGGGAAATCTTTTTGAACATTTATTTATTTATATACTTATTAATTCATTAATTCATTCGTTCTATCATGTATTCATTCATTCAAAGATAAAAAAATGTTTAATTGCAAACAGAAATACAGTTAAACGTGGACTGTGTATTTTAATATGCATTCCTCCATGAATGTTAACTGATAAGTTATAATTTTTCATTAATTTGCTAATTATTTTTAATTACAAATTAGTCAATGTTATTTCCAAAAAAACAAACGTTATTCCATACTGATCCCAGACTTTTAACTGTAGACCCATTCTAATTCACCAAGAAGTGACATTTCTTTGTAATTCGTTTCAAACTGGTCGCTCTAAAATTGGTCACACGACATTCGGGGAGCGATTCCTCCATAAATAATGTCCTGGGTTACTATTTAAGTCTTGTGCCAGCTGCAGTGGGGGTGGAGGTTGGAGAAGCATTACCTGAGAGAGGTTAGGAATCATCCTCTCCACTCATGCAGAGCACGCTTTTAATTAGATTACCCAGGCACCCATGCACAGCCGTGAGGGATTGGACACACTCTGTCAGGTCACAGTGGCTCAGTGTGGGGCTGGACTGCTTGTCCGCTCTCTTGAATCACTGGAGGAGTCTTATGCTTGAGAAGCTAGAAGGAAACTTGCAAAACTGCTTGCTTCCATAACGGTGGTGCATTTTTAAGCAGGAATACCTACGTGAAGGAATTTAAAACTTTTCTGTCCATACTGTCCATATGAGAAATAAAAACGATATATATATATATAATATATATATATATATATATATATATATATATATATATATATATATATATATATATATATATATATATATATATATATATATATATATATATATATACATTGTTTACAAAAACAAACATATTTATGCTAAAATATTTTTTTTTGTTTGTTTGTTTTTCTCATATGGACACACACACACACACACACACACACACACACACACACACACACACACACACACATATATATATATATATATATATATATATCTAAATAAAAATATATCTAAATAAAAATTCTACATTATATTATTTTATTTTAGTGTGTTTGTCTTTGTTTAGTGATGTTTTTTTTTTGTGTGTGTGTGTCTTGTGAATTTTTATAGACATTTTAATATTTGTGCGATTTATTTAAAATTATTTACTTGATTTTCTGGTCAAGTTTAGCAGCTTCTCGTATTCTGATCTTGTGATAAGTTGTGTTTTTATTGAATTCTGTGTGACCCTACAATATTTCTGATAGGAAACATTGTCTAATTACACAATTTTGTCTCAAACAATACTGTCTAATATGCAATATCTAATATGTAAATAGCTTTAGCCTCCTTTTTACACAGAACACTTTGCAAGACAGCATCACAACACAGATTAGAGTTTAATTAAGAATATTTGTTGTGTATAAAACATCTCTCAGCAGTAAGCAGACCAGACATTGTTGATTTAGTCTGTATTTTTCATAAGAGGTAGTACAAATATGGCAGGATGTTTTCGCTTTCTGTGTTGATTTGTTTTTTTTTACAAAAAAGCTAAATAATGAGAGGACTGTTTGTTAGCGTAAAATAGGAACAATCTGTTCCAGTTTGCGTCTGGGTAGAGGATACTGAAGGTGTGATGTGGCAATGATCAACTTCATCATGGTGGATAAGGAGGAAAAAGTGCAGTTAAATGATTTATAGTCTCTGGAGGCTCTTTGCTCACTTTTACACTTCAATTAATTTTGTTTTGAAGATTGAGAGAATGGGCAGGCCTGCTGTGTTTCTCCTAGAACATCACAGAGTGAGCTTTGGCATGCTGATGGGCCTGAGAGCTCTTAAAGTTTCCACGTTACAAGATAACGATGTGTTTCTCTTTGTGCCTTCCACGTGCCGTGACGGGTAAGAAATAAGCGAAGCCGAGCTGCCAGAGCACCTTAGCAGCGCTTCATTTCTCTCTCTCATGTTTAACCGTCTGTTGCTAATTTACTTTCTCTCCTGGCAATCCTTTTTTAATAGTGCATCCGTTTGTTCAGCAGACAATTGATTCCCTGCACTGCCATATTCATCAGTTACATTAACTGAAGCTTGTCCGGAATATGAATTATGGAGGCCGTCTCTCTGTTTCTGTCCCTGGTTTCTAGCTTCATGTCAACAGACCATGTAAATACCTTTTGAGGAAAACAAATGTTAACCTAAAGTCAACAATGTGCTAATTACGTTAATGATAATGAGGCTCGCGCGTATTCATCAATGCTTTGTTAAGTGTCGTCTTGCCGTTGGGTCGTGAGAGGAGCCTTCAGAATCCTTGATGTATTTATTGATGTTTCCTTGCTGTTTTGTCTGCTTCGACACAGGGACTTTGACAGCTTTTCTGATCTCACGGAAGAGTCCAAGGTCAGGTACATCGCTCAGCGGTGGGAGGAGCTCGGATTAAAAGACGTCCAGTTGACCAATCACACGGCTCTCCTGAGCTATCCCGGACCAGCCCTCAGCACGATCACCGATATAGGTGGAAACCAGTGTTACCTGTCCAGCGGAGCGAGGTGTGACCAGCCATTCACATCCACGACTGAACCGTTTGCCTTTGCAGCCTATTCAGCTGTGGGAAATCTAGTGGTAAGTTACAGGTATACCATTGTACTCAAGTGTATACTCAATCGATTAATAACACACGGTCACAATTGCGCTTGAAAAATCAGCTATGGGTCCAGAACAATGAAAAAAAAAGTGTAATATGATAATGCTAACCCTTCATGTGGTAGAAAGCTTGTAGTTTGGCTCTCTATTGGTTCTTTTGGACCAAAAAATTAAATGACACATTAAGTCCTGATTCGTTTAGCATTCACACTGTAATTTTTAATACTGAACTTAAGATACTAAACAAAACACATAAGGATCAGAACCTTTTATGTGGATTTTTTTGTTTTTTATTGTTTGATAAATGTGCTTGTTGTGTGTATGCATGTGTTATTTTTACCAGCTTATAACTCACAAAGAGCTTATAAAATATGTAAGGGAGTCAAAACAACACCAGGAGTTGCAAACACAAAACAAGATTTTCTGCAAGGAAGCGGCGGTTCTGATGCCGGTACCAAACTGTAATGAGCAGCATCATTTCTATGACAAGAAGAACTAGGTGTGCTTGGGCAATCTGTCATTTTGGGTCACATACTGTTTCGTTTAGATGTCTTTGCTTCAAAACAGTGGGTCTCAGGCTGCTTGTTTGGTGCACACTAAGGTTTGAATGGCAGCGTTCACACTTGACTTGCAAACACAAACTGCACCTGCCAAATGTAAACACACCCTTAAGTGCATTAGATTATAAAAACCAAACCTAAAATGGTACATTTGCAGAAATTACTTCAAAGCTCTATTTATGATCTAACCCTTAAATATTTTTAGTTTGTTTGTTTGTTTTTTACTGTGTAACCTAATTGGCCTGAATTTTGTTTAGAAAGTTAATACTTTAATTTAGAAAGGATCTACTTAAATAGAATGATTTCCGAAGGATCGTGTGACTTTGAAGACTGGAGTAATGATGCTGAAATTTCAGCTTTTCATCAGAAGACAATTTTTTTTTTAAGATTTAAAATGGTAATAATATTTCACAGTGTGAACATTTGACTATATTTTTGATCGAATAAATACATCCTTACAGAGCATAAGGTATGTATGTTTCAATATGTTTCAATTTTCTGCTTCATTCCTGGTTTTCAATTTACCACTCATTGGTAAATAAAACCCTGATCCAAGCACCACCCCACACTACAAGTTAAACTTCCACCTTTTTGATCTTCATGCTATGTAAATATCCCTGCTCTATTCCACTTCACACTTCACACAACTCACATACTCTGATCTGAAACTAAATGCTAGTCTCAATAAATATCAGCACTGGAATGCCACTCAGCCAATCAATTTTGAGGACTTGAACTAACGGTTTTATAATTTTTAAAAGAGTAACAAGAATCATGGAACACAAAGTTGCTTGTTGACCTTTTCTATTATTGACTGTTCTGCACAATAAATGCATTGCATTGCCAGTCGCCGGTGAATTAGCGTTCTGCTTTCACACTCTCACTTTCACAGCCCTGAACGCTTCATCCTGTTGGAAGGTTAAAACAAATCCATTATGCAAGACTGAACCCATTTCACACATGTGTGTGATATATTCTCCAGCTATTTTTAGAGGTTATGCTTTCTGTCTCTAAAGGGAACAGGAAATGTCTAAGGAAGATGCATTGCCATTATCCGTTTCAAGACAGACACACTGCATCTAACAGGGATAAGCTTCAGTAGAAAGTTCTTGGAGTCGGTCGCAGTCAGTCTTTCATGTTGTCCTCTACAAGAGGAGGTCAAAGTCATCCATCAAAACGCTGCAAATACTCAAGGCTCTGATGTAAATTAAACTGCATTTGCAATGTCTAAAAATCAGCAGGGAAAAACAAATATGACTGGCTTGATGGGTGAATTGCTCGGGGATCTCGTGCCGAGATTCATCCAGCTATCCTGAGCCACTCATGGGTCACTGGCCTTTTCACATTATGTACTTTTAGCAACTCCCAGCTCCACAGCTGGGCTAAAAAATTCACCCACTTTCCCACTGAAAACATAGAGATGCACAGCATCACCACAGTCACATTTCCACAGACAGCTCTGACCTGCAAAGCAGTATAACTAATTATGTCAATTATAAGGTAATAATAAAGCACTGAAAAAATACGTATAGTCAAGCCCTGTTTTATGATGTGCACTTAGGATGGGATAAATGCAGAGCACTAATTCCATGTATGGGTCACCATAGTTGGCCACACGTCACGTCCCTTTTTTTTAGGAATGCCATGATAGATTTCATTTAAAGAAAAAGAAAAAAAAAATTCCCTGTAAACTGAGTAAAATGGAAGCATTAAATAAAAGGTATAATAGTTTAGTTGTGAATAAAATTGGTTAATCTGAGTCTTCTACACTTATTATTCTGCTATTAATTGCACTTATTTTATTATTTTATTTTACTTGGAATAGCATGCACTATAATGTGTTTAATTTCTACTAATGCACAACTTCTATTTTTTTCTCTCCCAAAACAAATTACTTGTGCATTAGTACAGATATCGACATGTTCATTGAGTCAGCCATGTGGAAACAGATAATTATCAATCAAATTATGCTGAAATGATGTTCACTTGTACCAACAAAAAATGCCCTCTTTTAATACCACATTGCAATCAGCAAAGAAATCCTATTGTGCATTTTCATTTTTTTTCAAGGAATCTATAAACGTCACTTTGTCCCCAGCATTTTGCTTAATTCAAAGTGGCAAATCATTTGAAGTCTAAACAAGAAACGAACACCGAAAACTGCAGGTAATTTGATGGCTTGTGGTAATTTGAGTGGAGGCTTTACCTCTGGTCAGTAATAAGTTTGAGGGAGCTCCCGAGGGTAATTAGTTTTGATGAGTTAAATCCTCCATGCTCCCTGGCTATTTCTCTCCACACCATATTAGTGATGATCAGGTGCAGGCGCTGGGCAATTACTGCCTTTAATTTCTCTACGAAGAATGTGAGGTCAGGTAGTGAGAATGAAAGTCTTCTTTTCTTTTGTGTTTCTGGCCTACTCACAGACATGGGTCTTCTACTTTTTCTTTTTGCCAAACACCCATTTTATATTAAAAAAATGTTTTGCAGTTTTATCTTTGACCTATATTAAGATGTCTTATGTTAATGCATTTTGCTTCCCTTTAATGCCTACAATGCAAAGCCATTAGAACGGTGGTTCTTAATATTTTTGGCTCCCCATAATTGCCTACAGTAATATTCAAATGGCACAACAACTTTTCTGTAAATTAAATGCAGGATTTCAGAAGTTTACATTCATACAACAAATTATTTTACAGGACATCTCTAGTTATTTATGATTCACAGGATAGCATTATATGTATTCATTCATTCATTCATTAACTATTTCAATAAATTCAATGAAAAGTAAACAAAAAGTAATCTTGTGGCCCCCTTGCTGATGCCTCCTTGTGGGCCTCGGCCATTTAAATGAGAACCACTGCATTAAAGTTATAATTATTGATGAGTCATATACTTGTACATTAACTTTTAATTATACTTAAAACGTTTTTTGAACAGGGGACTTCATCTTCTTGACTATAGAAGAGCTGATATATGTGATCCCCCCTCCCCCCACCGCTGCATTGTCACACACCCTCCATTAAGCCTTTTTGTTTTTGATAAAGGAAGAATTGCATATCTCTCTCTAAAATTGGTAATTGTTTTAGAACATATGAGCTGCACAGAATATTTGATGTTGTAGCTGATGTATGAAGAAGTGAAGAGAGAGACAAAAAAAATCCCTGCTCTGTATGCGCGCCGTGAAACACCTTATTCTGAGTGTTTCCTTTGATACGTGAGCTATACTGTTGGGAGTGGTCATTTGTATTCATTTAACATTGATAGTGTTATTTAAAAAGTAAAGCGGTGAAATGATGAAACGTTTCTGCAACACCTAGACAAAAGCCGCTGTGTTAACATAGTTCGAATTGTAATCTTACATGGATATTTGCAAAAGGTTCAATCAGATGGACACAAGAAGGCCTATTTGAATGCCTTTGAAATTTCAAGAGCTTCTCACTGTAATAATGCTTCGCGGCCTCTTGCAAAATGAAAAATGAACTGAGCATTGAAGAAGTAACATATTTTTATTCATAGAGGGCATGCAGTCTGGCCTCTAATGGTGCCGCGTGATTGTGGTGGTATTTAACATTTTCCTCAAAATAATGTTTAATTACGGGTTGGGGTTTTCTTTCCGCTCCTCAGTCACGTAGATGTGAAAACAATTGTTATTTTCCTCTAACTGCTTCGAGTCGCTGGGGGTGAGATGACTCGTGAAAGGAGCCGTCGCTCGTCTAGAAAAGCGATTTGTTCACCGCGATGCGTGCCCTCGTTAATTTCATTACCTTAATGACAGCCTCTCAGTGCAAATCTCATCCATTTCCAATTTTCTGCCTCTTCTTTGGGGTTAGACGGAACGCTTGTCTAATGCAAATGCAGACATTAGTGATAAATCCCATCTTTCAATGGTCCTGAGGTTTCGTGATACTGACTAGATGTACTCTTCTGTCTGGAGTCATGTTTCATTTCCCCCTAGGCCCAAAGAAAAATGAATCAAACTCAGGTAATGCATTTCCACTTTGTGTCTCTGGGCCTTAAATAGCATTAAGTTTGACCCCACCTCATCAACTCTCTTCAGTCAGAGGCACTCGCTTTTCTTAAACTCACAAATTGGTTTCTGGTTTACTAGTGCAGACTAAATGGGGAAAAAAAAAAGGATGTTGAATCGAAAAAAAGACATGAATCTGCCTTGAATTCTTTCAGAGCTGTGACATCTATGTCGCATCTGTGCGTGATTTATAGTGCGGAGGCTAATATATATACTTGTCCCCCATTATACACAGCCTGAGATGTTCACTTTGTTTTCACTCATGCTTAGCTATCTGTAATGAATGTGACAACTAGCTTTATGGCGTGAGTTATGTGAGTCACAACATTGCAAATCAGAGGCTTGTTATTCCTCACACACACACAGCGAGAGAGGTCAGACTCTACCCTGAACCATTTCAAAATTGTAAATGTTTAAAAAAAATGTTTCTTTTTTTCAGGCAGAGGTGGTGGACATACAGTACGGGAGTCCAGATGATTTGAGACGGGTCCAAGCCAGTGCAAATGTGACCAATAAAATAGCACTGCTGAAACTTGGACAATCACCTTTACTTTACAAGGTATGTTGTTATATTAAAGTGCCCCTAATGTGCCATTTTATTTTCTATCTATCTGACAAAAGAATCACTGAACTGTTAAGGACAAAGAAATTAACTTAAAATGATTAAAACAATCAAAATTATAAGTGGATGCATTTAATCCCTTCAAAGAGATGCTAGTAACTCATTATTGACTAAATTAGATTGACTTAGTCTCATTAGACCAACAAATAACCGTGATTATTAAAGTTGCATTTAATCATGACTAGAGTTTTAAGCAAGTTATTTCATCTAATTGAATCACTGGCAGCTGTTTGGGAAATAATTATATGTGATTAATGCATAACAATTATGATACAGCTCAAGTCATATATTTAACCATTACTTAACGATGTAAACCATCTCTGAAAACCTTGACCAAGACAATTACTTCAAACTCAGGTCTTTGTGTAATTATAGTCATATTTTCATTAGAGTAATATGATCATTGTAATTGGTATTTATTAGTGGGTAAAGCGCAGGTGATATCTTATAATTTGGTGACTTGATGAAAGACACTTGTTGGTTTTGCTGTCTTTGTTTTTCATAATATCTCTAGAATGTTTGAATCATTTTCAAACCTAATCCATGATTATTGCACATTCAAGCATGTGTTCTCAAAGCAGGTATTATAAATGTGTTCTCAGATCTCATTAATTTTCATACTTTGTTTATTATACATGCAAGGATCAATGTGTTTTCATCTCTTCCCTGCTTTCATGTGCTTATTTGGTGTTGGGTGCACATACACTTTTACACACTGTGCAGACACGTTGTTGCACATAGTTTGTGCCAGAATTTAACACAACATTGAGTGAATACAGATTTTAATTTTGTCCAATTTTAGAAATAAATCAATTAACTGAATTGGAACACACTGCACAGATGAGTTAGATTATGGTAGTTTATGTGCTTTTTGGAGCTTCAGTTGTGCTACACAGTTGTGTATGTAAATGACAAGAATTTAACTTTGTGAAAACAGTTATTTTTATATCAGCAGTATCACTTTTTATTCATTTATTTATTTTATTTATTATTTTTATTCAGTGAAGATTGTATCTTTTTGATTAGTATTTTATCACTTGTTCACCAATGAATCCTCTGCATTGAATGGGTTCTGGCTAGGGCTGGGATAACGCGTCGAGGTCATCAATGACGGCGACACAAAAAATACGTCAACGCAAAATATGTGCATCGATTCGTCGACCTGTTTTTATTTCTCTAAAGAACGTTTGCAAAACGTTTACCTTATGTGTGCTGAATATACGCGATGGCCAGATCAACATTCTGTCCAACGTTGAATAACCAATCCAGGGGTTTTTCTGCATTGATCTTTTTTTTGGTGGCTGTCAAAGCCTTATTTGATCGGGGAGTGATGTAGAATAGAATGACTGCTGCGCCTGACGAGAGAGAGCCCCGGCTTCGCGCGCGCACTCACAGTCTTCAAACAAAACGAGCGCTTCTTGCTCTCTCTCTCCCTTGTGCATATTAATCAAAATCATTAAACACGATAGAAAAAGTGCGAAACACCAAAGTTTCAGGCGCGCTCGCGCACTCACAGTCTTCAAACTACACGAGCGTTGTCTTGCTCTCTCTCTCTCTCTCTCTCTCTCTCCCTCTCCCTCTCTCTCCCTCGTGCATATTAACCAAAATCATTAGACACGATAGAAAAAGTGCGGAACGCCAAAGTTTCACGTGGAGCTTTTTTTAAAATTTTTTTTGGAAAAGCACTCTCTGTATTAGCTTAAAGCCCTCAGGTTTACATTGGTTACTGTATTCTTTCAATTGCTCTAAACAAGTATTTTGGGTGACCTTTTTTATTGAATGCTAGACATCAAGTTGTTGTTATTTTCATCTGAAAGCTGGTTTCAGTAAGCTATGTGTTTTCAAGGCTTCAAGGTTTTATTGAATGCTATCTCTATGCAAGTGCAAAGTAATGCATTCTTAGTCAGTCTTTTATTTTGTAATTTTAAGAGCAATAAACATATATTGCAATTTTAAGGAATTCATGTTTTTTTCATTCAGATATGTAAATCAACATGTATAAATTGTTAGTAGTCAATTAATGAGGAGATAATCGAAATCGAATCGGTCTGAAAAAATTAATCATTAGATTAATCGATGCATCGAAAAAATAATCGCTAGATTAATCGTTTAAAAGTAATAGTTTTTCCCAGCCCCAGTTCTGGCACAATGAGAGTATAAAAAAACAGATAAAAACTTCACGATAATAAGTAATTTACATGGTTTTAGTTAGTTAGCGCATTGAAAACATTGCTTTCTCCGGTGCAAAAAAGCATGTGCTTTCTAACATATTAACATGCATGTATTCGTTTTAATCTCAAAGAAATTAATGTCTTTTCCTAAATGCTAAATAAATTATTAAATAAAGCTAGATGGATTATAATGTATAAGCATGTTTTCATATTTCATAAGAGTTAGAGATGTTCCGATACCCTTTTTCTCTTCCCGATACCGATTCCGATACCTGGGCTCAGGGTATCGGCCGATACCGAGTACTGATCCGATACCTGGGTGTATATCTGTATATACAGCTGTATATACTACTAGCCCTGTGTAAATTGCTAGAATTTTTTTATGGTGTGCTTCAGACAGATCCCTCAATAAAACATGAACAAATACATGGTGAACTACTGTATTTATTACAGTATTTTTATTATCTAACATGAATTTGACAGTATTATTTATTTTCTTATGCAAAAAAGAACTTCAAATGCAGCCAAAAATCTAACACCGCAAACTAAAAAAGGTATTTAAGTTTTACAATATAACTGTATAAAAAAACTGCAACAAAAAAGATCTATTAATCAGATAATCTCTTTACAACAAAACAAGTAAAAAACAAGCAACCATCTAGGCATAATTATTATTATTATAGAGACGTATTATTATTACTGTAGGCTACAACAGTAGCTTTATATATTGTCAATTTACTCATGTAAACCAAACATTTATTTTAATGGGCTGCCATGAAGATCTTTGAGTGTCTGTGTTTATGATATGACAGTATTCTCAAATGAAACGGTAAATTCTCATGAAGTGACGGTTTATGCGTTCGTGTCCTCATGACACACAGCAGAGACTACAAAACAGCGAGCTCTCGCGCATCTGTGCCAGTCACCCACAGAGATGTAGATTTTGCGGGAGTAATATTTAAATAGTATTTTGCAGTTTAATATTCACAGACACTAGTATATATTCGGCTACTGTCTGGAGCCCTGCGCTTTGACTTACACGGAAGCGACTGAACGCAGCTGCCGGTACTGAATATACTCGAGAGTCTGTAACTACCGGTACTACAGAGACATACTGCTAACCACTGATCTATAATATAGTAGCGGCTTCACTGTCTTTTGGCAGTTTAGAATGTGATGAGTGATCCAGTCATATATAGATCAGGGCTGCTAACGCGTTTTCATTTCTTCTTCGCTGCTCTAAACAGGGGTTGCTTGTGGCAACACAGCACAACTTCCTGTGTTTTCAATGCATTTTGAGCAGCGAAGAAGAACCGTGCAGCGGTTAGGCAAAGCTTGCGGTCATAACTAGGTCTTTTTTAAGAAAATGGTATCGGATCGGTATATGGGTTCATGTACTCGCCGATGCCGATGCCAGAATTTGTTGTGGTATCGGAGATATTTCCGATACTAGTATCGGAATCGGAACAACTCTAATAAGAGTTCAGCTATTCAGTAGCTTCGTGATTACTTCACAGTCTCTTCACATTGCAACTGTACTCAATGTCAATTGTGCCTTCCATCTTCAAGGATGCACAAATAAGAACATTTAGAAGCAGAAATCAGATAAAAGCCTTTTGATATTAGTGTAGAAATGACTGGGTCATCAAAAAAAGTACTAGCTACAATATTTTATCTCCTACAGAACATAATTAAACATCAAAATTCAAGAAAATTCCTGAAAAGAAACAGAAATGATGTAATCCAAGGCAGTAAAAGAGAGAACTTTTCATTTTGTTAAAACCATTTAACTAATTTGTCCGTGGAACAAAAGAAACCTTAAAAACGATTTTAAAAAATGCAATAATACTCATTTAGTATTGACAGAAATCATCTCTGAGTTTGCACATGTGCATTTCATCAGCATAGATTCCATTGTTAGGACTGTATGATGCAGGTAATAGAGACCTTTGGGAGCACTAGACTCTTGATTGGAATTCTAGCCCTGTACCAGGCACTCATTTGTCATTTGTTTGGGAAGAGTTATTGATTTTCTTTAAAGTGAGTGCTTATGCTCAGTCTGCGAGGATCAAGCGTTTTGACTGCTCCTCCTCAGACAATTAGCCTAGAGAATGATGGCACTTTTGATCCAAGACCTTAATCTACCATCTCTGTCGCTATACACATTCCTGTGCTGGCACGACTCACTCTCTCACAGTCCAAATGTAGATAATAAAGCAAATTTTTTAAAAGATTTTTTAAAAGGTTTATGGACATTTTTTGTGTCTCTCTTCATAGTAAAACAAGACTAATGGCTCATGATGTTATGCTTGGCAGCAAGCAACATTCATAACACACAGCATAGTATAGCAATATTTCAGGTAACTCCAAAAGCCTTAACCTTAGAATATAGTCTCAAAATCATGGGTAGCATATAAATAGGCTGTTTTCTTTGAATGATAGTGTATGTGTCATTAATGAAATATAATGAAAATGGGTACATGTAGCAGAGAACAAACTGGCTGTCTTGGTTATGTTGGTGTTGTTGTATTTGCTTTTCTGTTTTGTTTTTTTCTTACTTTACCCAGCAGATTTCCCTAGGGTGCACAACAGTTCCTGTCCTTCCCTGAAGGTGCTGAAATGGAAAATAGTTTAGGAGTATACACATTTACTGTATTTTTGTAAATGCTTCCCCTGAGTAAATCAATAGATATGAAGAGAATGTCTTTTTCTGAAATAACGCTAATATCACACTTAAAAGTAGCTCTTGAAGAAAGGCTGGAAAGTACATGTAGATTCATGTAGGACAAGCAATTTTCTGGCACACAAAAATGTGGGTTTTAATAAATAAATTTAATAAATACAATAACTTTGTATTGAATGCAACAAAGAAAACTAGATACAGTGTGTATATATGTATATGTGTGTATATGTATATATATATATATATATATATATATATATATATATATATATATGTATATATATATATATGTGTGTATGTATGTATGTATGTATGTATGTATATATATATATATATATGTATGTATGTATATGTGTGTGTATATATATATATATATATATATATATATACGAGTATTATATATAAGACGAGTCATGCTTAGAAAATTGTTGTAGCTGTTCAACTTTTAGTTTATTGTATGTGATTTTTTTTGTGTATATCTCTAAAAAGTAGTTTGTGTTGAAGTAATTGGTGATTAATTTTCATATGAAATTTGTGAAGAGCAATAATGGAACAAATGAACATGAGCATATTTTATTTCAGTGCATTTAATAATGGCACTCCTACGAAAGTAATTAAAAAATTAGTAGCAGGAAGATTTTTGGCTAAGCAATGCATTTCCTCTCATCCTCTATGAGCTGCCGTGTGTATTAGAGACTGTAAGTAAATGTCAAGTGCTGTGTATTTAGTTGTGCTCCTTTGTATTCCCGTGAAGGACAAGTTGTTGGCTCTTGTTGGCATTTAGCAAGAGGCTTGATCCAAGGTGGCATGATCCCAAGCAACTGAAATGCCTACAAGGTGATGATTGCTATCTGTGAACAACTCCCGTATTGAAAAAGAAAAGATTTCCAAGCCTATTACAAGCCTCTTTATCTTTATCTTGCATGGAGAGTGGCTTCTGGTTGGCTTCTCATACGGATGTCAGGTGCTAGAGAGTTTCATTTGCACAACACCCAGTGGTGCATCTGCCTTCACACCAAATGTGGCCGTCTGTTTGACACACAGTCTAACTGCTGACATGACTGGCACCATCAGCATAAATGATGTGCCGCTGTGCATATGGTATATGCTGCCATTAGCGGTCGCAGCAAGATTGTCGACTAGATTTTCAAGGCAAACAGGGACCTTTGAACAGTGACTCAGATTATATAAATGTCTACTGCCATGTGAGGTGGCAACATCCTCATTCTTTACCCCTGGAGAAGTGAATTTGAAGTTCAAATTCAGTCAAGTTGGGAATGATTTGCTCTACTTTGAGATCATTGATTTTTATGTGGGAGTTTCTTCAGCTATGGGCACTTTCGGCCCTGTGGACTTTTAGAAAATAAACTATCTTTAGACACACTTTTCACTCTGGCTTGTTTATTTCATTTGTCTGCTAACAGCAGACACACAAACATCACAGAAAAAAGAGAGAAAAAATCTATCTAAAAAAACACCAAGTACACTTAAATATATCATGATATATTGTGGTTTTTGTAACTATATAAAAGAGACATTCATTTTCCTCCATCCATGTCAAGTTAAGTTGCTGTGATTGATACCTCAGCGATGACATGCACAGGTTTTTTTTTTTTTTTTTTTTTTTTTTTGAGTGTGCACAAGTGAAGGCGGGGAGTGTGGGGAGGTTTTGGTTGCTCGCCATGCTTGTCATGACACACAGCAGCCATGTGTATATATATATAGGTACAGGTATATATATATATATTACCAAACGTGTTAACTATAACATGAAATATCTTAATTCTCAAATAATTGCAAGTGCAGTAGATGCATTTTGCACCTTTATATATTATGTTAGTTGATAATGGTTGATGGGCAAATTAGTCTAATAATGTAATCTATTCATTACGCACAAAAACCCATCTTTTTACTTAAGTAGCCTACCAGATATGTGTGTCATGCCATAAAATATTTTAATACGACTGACTTTGTATTTAATGTGAATTAATTAGAAACATTGTAATTTACTAATTATAACTCTTTAATTGTACAGAAAGCAAAGAACATTTACATTGTCAAAGAACATTTTAAGCACTGTAAAAAACTCTCATTATAATCATTGACGCTGTTTAATCTGTGAAATAAATATAATTACATTGTATGTACATCTGCACTTTGTTGTTTCTGATGAGAGAATCGTCAGAGAGCAGAATTCCTTCACCAATCACGCGCACTGAACAAAACATTTCTGCAATGACTCATCTGAGATTGGTCATTGCATTGCCAGCTCAACAGAATTGTGCGTAGTTTGTTCGAACATGCAGCTGTAAAAACGGGTCTTGCACAGGGCCAGCCAAAGTGCGAGTGCTGATTTTAATTTAGCAGCCGATGCTGTGCCACACTGGACGTTCTAATATCACCAGTGTGATTGTATGATATATATATATATATATATATATATATATATATATATATATATATATATATATATATATATATATATATATATATATATATATATATATAGTGCATTTTGAGTGGGCATGGCACCTCTGGTGGTTGTCTGTCTGTCTAAAAATGTTTTGTAGCTTTGATCCAATAAATGTTGAGTATAAGAAACTGCTTTCAATAAGAATAATAAGAATAAAAAAACAGACCTTAAACTTTTTAAAAGTAGTATATCTTGTTTTTAGAGTTCAATTCTGTCCTCTCTTCACAGCTCTCTCTCCTGGCAGAGGTGGGATTTGGTGGCTGTCTTCTCTATGTAGATCCATGTGATGCCCCATTTGGGAACAAGACATTTGGGGTAACGCTGAACCCAGGAGGGAACCCGTTTTTTCGAGAAGACACCAGTACTGGTAAGTATCTGCGCTCACACTCCAAGGCACTGTAGCCTTCTTGAAATTGTTTTAACATTTTATACCTTCATCACAAACTCCCTATTTTGAGAAAAGAAAAATAACATAATAAATAAAAAGAGTTGCTGCAATGGCTTGATACACATGAATGTAATTATAATTATTATAAAGCAAACAAACAAACAAAAAACATATCTCACGTGGTTTGGCTTTACTTTCAAGGCAAATGCTTGCAATTATGCTGATAATGTTCACAGTGAAAGTAAGTCACATTAGGCAAAAGTGAGTGAGAGGAAGATAATTAATGCTTTTGGATATCTGTGATGCCTGCGCACTTAAACTACCTCTTCACTAATTAAACGCATTCCATTTCAGACTATTATTTTTAATGATGAAAGAAATTTACATCACTGTAATGAAATCTAGACTAACTTAAAGTATATGCATATTAAAATAAAAAAGGACGTCTAAAACCAAGTCTAAACCCTATATTGTGCACTGTCCGTGGTTCTGAAATTCCGCTATGTGTGTGCAGCTGTCCATGGTGCTAAAGTTAAATGACTTAATGTTTAAAGAAGTTATGCTGGCTGTATTTAAATATCTACAATTTGCTGTAGCATCATGCAATTCTAAAACCTACAGTGTATGCTGTCTGTAGTGCCAAGATTCAGTTGAATGTGTGCTGGTGTCTAATGTCTGTAATCAAATGTCCAACAGCATGGGTTTTATAAACCTGTCCGGAAGTTCCCCTAGCCCAGCACTCCACAAGGACAACTCAGTTTGAAGGATCCTTTGAAGGCAGTCTTCGGTTTTGAATCCTTCATTCATCCGGTTTTGAAGGATGCATAAGACATGTCTTTTGCATCCTTTTATCATCCATAGTCATTTGCAGGCTTTCTAATTCTCTGAAAATAAATCAGCACTGATCTCATTCAATTTAGTTATGTATTGAAGACAGTCTATATACAGTACAGACCAAAAGTTTGGACACACCTTCTCATTCAAAGAGTTTTCTTTATTTTCATGACTATGAAAATTGTAGAGTCACACTGAAGGCATCAAGGTCTATTTGACCAAGAAGGAGAGTGATGGGGTGCTGCGCCAGATGACCTGGCCTCCACAGTCACCGGACCTGAACCCAATCGAGATGGTTTAGGGGTGAGCTGGACCGCAGACAGAAGGCAAAAGAACCAACAAGTGCTAAGCATCTCTCGGGGAACTCCTTCAAGACTGTTGGAAGACCATTTTAGGTGACCACCTCTTGAAGCTCATCAAGAGAATGCAGAGAGTGTGCAAAGCAGTAATCAAAGCAAATAGTGGCTACTTTGAAGAAACTAGAATATGACATATTTTCAGTTGTTTCACACTTGTTTGTTATGTATATAATTCCATATATAATTCCATATGTGTTAATTCATAGTTTTGATGCCTTCAGTGTGAATCTACAATTTTCATAGTCATGACAATAAAGAAAACTCTTTGAATGAGAAGGTGTGTCCAAACTTTTGGTCTGTGTGTGTGTGTGTGTGTGTGTGTGTGTGTGTGTGTGTGTGTGTATATATATATATATATATATATATATATATATATATATATATATATATATATATATATAGGAGATGATGGCATTAGGTTTTCTTCAGTTTTGTTGTAAATTAATTATGTAATGCTGAATTGTGCATTGTGTAAACCCCTGGGAGATCATAGACAGTTGCCATTACCTCTACTACACTGATTAAGTCACTTAATATAAATATTTTTCATATAAAATATTAGTTAAATTAGAATTTGAGTAGTATTTTCTTCATGGGCATCGCTAGGCCCCTAAAATGACAACTCAGCCCCCCTAAAATTTTGCGATAAGCTCCATAAACCCAAGAATTAGTGATCACCTTTGTCCCCTTTAAATCTTATATGGAAATTGCAGCAGACTTCGATCGGCTCCTCCCCATCTTTCAGTGTGTCATTTTTCAATTTGCAGACCATAATGCTGGAGAGGGAAAAAAAAGAGGACAAGGTGTGTGTTTAACCATAGATTTTTAGAATATCTGCATCTACAAAATGGGGAGCAATCGATTCCCCATCTACTGTAACCTAATTTTTCACTGCGTTTACCCCTCATCACACCACAGTTGTTTCCTCCAGTGAAAATGAAGGATATATATAAACACAAACTTTATTAAGCGATCGTGTTGCCATTTTAATTTGAAAATTTAACTTTCAATTTTACACATATTCCAGTGCATGTGGTATAGAGGTTTGCATATTTGAACCAAAGAAAGAGAGTTACAGTAAGTGTGTGTGTGTGTGTGTGTGAGAGAGAGAGGGAGAAAGAGAGAGAGTGATGTCAGTGTCACAGGCCTACTCATCTACTGCAATACGTTTAGTATACCACCCCTATTAGTCACACATAATTATATATTTATATGTATTATACCCTCGTTGGGGGCTGAGCTCCCTAAAATAAAAATCCTAGAATCACCACTGATTTTCTTACCATGACTGTATCCATTTGCACTTACTAGACCATCTCATTGTAGCATTTAATGCTGATTTTTTTCTTGAATTTTGTACTTTTTTGCGTTGTGCTTTAGGGTTAAATGAAATGTCTGAAAAACTACTGGATAATGTCCTGGTAAAATATTACAAGTATTTTTTTTTCCCTTTTTTTTTTTTTTACTATTCTTAATATTTTTAAGAGTGTAGCCTTGAAGCCTCAGAAGGACTGGACTAGGGAGGATGCAGTTTAGATTTAGTTTGAGAAGAACCCGGTGTTTCCCTAACACCATGTCCTACAGTTCAAACTAAATTTTATTTAACCCTTGTTGTGCTGTATTTAAGCATCTACTGATGACTATGGCATCATATACTGTAAGTCTGAAGCATGAATTGTTTGCTGTCCATGGTGCTGAAAGTCAGCCGTGTAGGTTCAGCAATATTGCTGTCCGTGATGCTGAAACCAAAACTACTGTATTTAAGAGTGCTGCCCATGACAGAAGACCTCAGCACAGCCCTAGCTGACCCTGGCTCTCTGCAGTGCAGGATCACTGGGACGTGTCATTACTGGAGTGATAGTGTGGGCTTATAGCAGGTCGCAGAGTCAGGGCACGATGGAGCCTGCAAACAGATGTCTTAGCAGATGTTTCGTGCCTGTTTTTTCTTCAGCAAAGCCCTTTGTCAGAGCACTCGGCAGGAAACGAGTGCATGGTGGAGTTGCCGAATACTCTGTGGTAGTTCAGGGGAGCATGAATAATTTAGCAGGACTATTGTCCTTGTGACTGTTTTGTTTGGCAATGAGTGAATATAAGCAATGTGCTCTGGTGAACCCATACACAGAATACCAGAGGTCAGACCTTTAGTTATTTTAATGCTGTCTTTATGATCCATGATATAAGATCACATGGACAAAATTATGTGTGCTTATTAAATGACATGCTGTAGATTTGACTCTATGACATTGTTCAATCAAAAACAAGGATTTCAAAAACAAAGAGGGATGTACTATTGATTTAGATGTTGGAAAATATTTGTTCCGAAATATGGTTTTCTTGCTTTTCCAACAAAAATTAATTATAAAAAATAGTAATTCAAACTCCCTACTGCTAAGCATGCATCGATCAAACCTGGTTGATGAAAAGTGTGGTAGAAGTTTTGTTTGTGAGAGCTCCTCTATAGTTTTATTTATCAGCTGTACAGTAATGGTTGTGTTATTGGCATTTTAAAACACTCATTGTTAGAAATAGATTGTTAAATCTAAGCAGACATCTTTGATAACGCATGCTTGCTTATTCTCCTGCTAGATAATGAAGTTTTAGCCACATTTCAAATAATATTTAATTTGGAATGAATGTGATGCATCTGCACAAATTAGCAAGTCAGACGTTTTCAATAATAGTTTTCCTTGTTGATTTATCACAAATGCAATTTTTAATTTCTCACTCCTGTTCTGATCCATTTATAAAATGTTAAAGAAATATTCCTAGTTCAGTATAACGTAAGCCCATTGCAGTGTTTTTAATGTGTTACAAATGCTGTACCACAAAAATCTAGGTTACAGTGAGGCCCTTCCCAAATGCTGGATGGAATAGAAAAGAGCCACTCATTAAACTATGAAAAACTCTTTGCTTTGTGACCTTTTAAAGTTTTGTGGAGTTTCATAATAAATAATAATAAATAAATTTCAGCAAACATTAGAATGAATGTAAAAATGAAGATTTTTAAACAGATTTGCAGTTCAAATAATACAAGTTTTAAAAGTCCAATTATGCAATTTATTTGGAAAAACCTAAACTTCACAGTGATTTTATTATTAACAAAAAACAATTACAATTTGTTTCTGTTCATTTATATAAAACAGAAATTAAATATAAATATACAGTGAAAAACTTAAACATAAACTATTATTATTATTATTATTATTTTTATCGTTCATTTAAATAAAGCAGACATTACGCATAAAAAGATGAGTACTTTATTAGTTATAATTAATACTTTATTTATTTATTATAATTAGTACTTTGAAAGTACATATTAGTACCTTTTGAAAGGGTTCTGAGTGACATTTTTTTTTTTGCTTTCCTGAGAGTGTATATCCTACTACATTTACATTTATGCATTTAGCAGATGCTTTTATCCAAAGCAACTTCCAGTGCATTCAGGATATAATTTTCTTTTTAACCAGTTTGTGTGTTCTCTGGGAATTGAACCCATGACCTTTTGCGCTGCTAACACAATGCTCTACCACTGAGCCACAGGAACACTACTAGCATTGATGAATTGGTTATGATCTGTGAATGTAACGAAACAAATTAACATGATGCCTTTAAGGCTCACGTGGAAACATTTGTCTCTAGAACCAAAAGATAAGGCCAAGCGCATTGATTCAATCAGAGGAACTGTTTTGTGTATCTGAATTGTGGCCTCTGGAGAACAATGTTGTGTGGTTTTATTGAGCCATGACTCTATCTTATTTATTTAGTTTATTTTGGATATATTCTCCCATCCTCCTGGTTGGGAAATTAGTCAATAAGGTGCTTGAGGACATAAACGGAGCGCTGGTGTAAAAAAAGCATCGCTTTCTTTATTAGCCTTCTGCTCTGCTGGCTCATTGCGTTTTCTTTTTTGATTACTTAATTTTGTTAACCTTTAAAGCCAGGCACATATCTGAGGAGGAGAAATGTGAAATATGTGGGGAACTTCAAACCATTTTTAAATGTTAATTTCAAGTTGCTGACAGGTGGTTTTATTCACATGGAACGAATTGTGTCTCCTGGGTTATTTAGAAACCTTGTTGAAGTGAAAAGAAGTCTTTGAATAGAAATGTAGTCATTTGCATATTTATTTAAATGCGCCGCAGCTATGGGACACATGTAGGAGTCTTTAATGAAGAAATGCTTACCACTGCTGTTGGGAAAAGAAACGTCCTCTGTGCAATGTCAGTCAAAACCATCACAATGTGTCCCATCTCTCCCCTCCGTCTGACTTATCCTGTGGGTATCTCCATTTCATGCCCCTTTTCTTCCTCTTTTCATGTTGTCATGTCCCACTGCTTCTGTTCATGCAGGAGTCAAACCAAGAGTAAAAAAAAAAAATGAAAAGATGTAAACAGTGAACACTGTTCTACACAAAGAGCAGTTGATCTATTCGAAGAGAAACCGACAAGGTTACTTGGAAAAGACAGCATTATTCCCCAAAATACAGTTTTGTTGTACAATGTTTGTTCTTTGCCTGAATCAATCTGTTTTGAACCAATAGGATTGAGTGGAAGATTCAATGATTGACTCATAAAGACAGTCACTTGTCACTAGTTACCGGTGTAATAATGCAGTCAAAAAGATTCACTGGGAAACCTCACTAATGCACAGAATGACAGTCTGAGTGGAGCATGTTACAGTTTAGAGCCAGACCATTTTATTATTGTCTAACATAACATAATTAGATTTTTATTCATTAAAGTTATCGCTAACAACTAATTGTTACAGTTGTTAAGTCCTTAACTTAACTCAAACTTCTTTAAATTTTTTCCATTCATTATTTTGCTCTTATCAGGTCCCTTTTTCCCAAGTAACGACACAGAGCATCATAACAGAATGAGAATAAAGAACCATAATGTATGATTACTTTTGAAGAACTTTTCTGTATCATAATTATACTTCAAATGGTGGTTCATTTACTTGATGAGTGGCTTGATTACTTGGGCTCCAGGCGCTTTTTAATACAGCGTTCATTAAAGGAATGCTTTACCACAGTGACGCCCTTTCCCGCATCTCAAGAGTTGATCCTCATGTGTTCTCTTTACTTTCTGCCCTTAAACCAATGAGCATTTGGAATGCACTCAGGCTGAAAATTGCCTTTTCTACCATCGCTATCATTTGATTGGTATTCCAGCTAATAGACATGCAAATAAAACAGAGGGTGCATTGCACTCAAGACAGAAATGTGGCACTTGGTCAATAACATTATGGAAATGTTGCTTCTACTTCTTCAGCTCTTTGTATGAGAGCAATAGGCCTTTGCCAAAGTGCACAAGCGCCTTAAGCTGAGGAAATTACTCTGCTGGCTACATTTTCTCAGTAGCTGCACTTCTGTCCATTTGGCGTGATTAATATGTCAGTCTTATGTTGAACCATGTGTCCCCCCCGTCATCGCCGATGTAGGCCTAATGCATTTTTGAGTCTTTTTATTATATATTTCAAGCATGAAAGCAGTGAAAATTTCAACGTATCATGAGAAAGAATGTTTTTATAGGATTTCTACTGAAGTAAAAGACCGTCTCTCACAGCATTTGGGAATATGAGAATGACATTTTGGAGGTTTAGATGTGTATTTGATGGAGGGTGGGCGGACAGCAGCCCTGCAGGCCATAAGCTTCCTGTCATCTTGTTCAGAAAGTCAGCGCTGCCTCCTGCCTGGGCCGGCTAGGACCATCTTATCTCATCTGCAGAGGGTAGGAGGGCTGCTTGGTCTGTCCTGTTGCTCGGACCCCCACTGTGCCTGAAATGCGGGCCCGTCAAATGACTGTAGGTCTGCCTTTACTGAATCAAGAAAGGAACGTGATGAAGCCCGAAGAGCTGTATTTAACACACACGAGGGCTTTACATAAGGCTAGATTCTCTAGTGCTGCAGATGTGTTGAAGGGTACATTACAAACATTGGTAATGAGAGAAAAATATCTCTAGAGTTCTGTTTGGACTTTCAGAGACTTCTTTTACTAGCTCAAAAACACACTTGAGTGAGTGAGTTTGTGAGCGAGTGAGCGAGTGACGTGAAATAGAGCCAAGTATGGTGACCCATACTCAGAATTTGTGGTCTGCATTTAACCCATCCAAAGTGTACACACACAGCAGTGAGCACACACACATCATGAACACACACCTGGAGCAGTGGGCAGCCATTTATGCTGGGGCACCCGAGGAGCGGTTGGGGGTCCGTTGCCTTGCTCAAGGGCACCTCAGTCGTGGTATTGCCGGCCCGAGACTCAAACCCACAACCTTTGGGTTAGAAGTCACTTGCACTAAGTATCAGATTTTTTCATTATTTTTCCTAAACTTGTTAGAACTGGTTATGAACATAATTTAACCACGCTTAAAAATGCTACATTAAAGATGTTACATAATGTATATATGAGGTCTTCGAGACCCCAGGTATAAAACTCACATGCTCTGATTCATTTGCATGCAGCATCAGTACATGCCTTCCAGTTGTATACTTGAATTTTATTCATTTATTTATTTATTTGTACATGTGTTTTACGATTCATCAAAACGTTCATTTTAAAGATCCTTTTATCCAAAACATGTTAAAAATGGGAGTATCACAATCAGTCTGTTATGAACGTTATGAACTCTTGTTTGTTCACATTGTCAAAGTAAATACCTTTGATACTTTAAGTGCCTATGGGTTTGGATGAGTTAAGTGCTTGTGGAAGAGATGAGTGGAACTAAAAAGATTATTTTGAAAGTAGAAGTATTTGTAAACGAGCAGCATTTGGGTTGGGTTAACATAAAGAACATAAAACCAGGTTCAACCAACACAAGGGTTAATATAATTATTAATTAACCTCCTTGACATACGCTACTTGATGTCAAATATTTCAGTGATACATTAGTATTCAGTGTTTTAATGTTAAAACTAATTACACAGAAGTGTTTGTGACTTTGTAATGAGAATTTCAGTTTATCCAAAAGTAATACAGATAGCAGCCATTCAAGCTCCACCATTTAATTTGTTCCTTTGTTCTCACAGTTACAAACACGTCAAGTAGTTTCTAATTTCTGTGAGCTGACAGTTTCTTGATTATTAATAAAAATGATTTCATTACTCCTTGAATTTTGTTAAGCATTCAGGCCAATTTATTTTATGATTTAATTTATTCTATCTTTTTATAGTTGCGTTTGACTCTGGCTAATCAGAGTACAGAAATAGATACATGGTCTGAAAGTTTGAGGAACACTGCTTTAGTGTTATAAATAAGTTAGAATAGCCTCTTGTTTCTTTGTTTTTAGTGTCCTGTGAAATCCAGACCGGTGTTTATAGAATCACCTAGTCCTAATGTTATTTACTTAGTCCAGCGCTCCTGCTGTAGAGCCACCTCTCTTTCTCAGGAACCTCCCTTGCAGGGCCCGGACCGTGCCATATATCCTGAGAGACATGGCCACAGTTTAGCCTCTGCAAATAGGGAATCATTTCACCAGACAAGAATTTACAGTTGTGCCTCTCTTCAAGCCCTCTGGCTCTGCATCCATTCCTCTCTTAGCATGCTGAGTGTGAGGCGATTATGGCTTTAGCCAGAAGCAGAATTTACACATGCCTGTACCTTGCAAATGGGCAGTAATGAAGAAGCCAGCACACTCGCTCTAAGCAAGGATGTGTGTGTGTTTACAGGAAGCAAAGGAGCTGGATAGTGTGTTTTTAACAACCGTGGTGTGAGATGTGCCTTCTGCTTTGATGCCCTGTGGTCTAAAAACATGCTTTCAATTCAAACTGGAACAGCTTCTTCCATTTTTTTTTTTGCTCCTCAAGAGAAGCTGCTTTCACCAGAATTGATAGAAGTTAGAGTGTATATCTATAAAGTTGTGCAAGTGATGCAATATTATGAGTTATTTTTAGTGTATAGTATGTATTAAAACAAGTTTAAAAAAATACATTTTTAAATGTATTATGCATACATCTTTTTGAATATATAATATTGGCAATAGCGAGTAATGTGAACATGATTTGATATGATGAACATTAAAAAATATTAAGCAGCACAACTGTTTTCAACAATAATAATATTAATAAGAAAAAGAAGAAATGTTGTCTGAGCAGAAAATCAGCATATTAGTATGATTTCTGAAGAAATATGTGACACTGAAAACTGGAAATTCTGCTTTGACGTCACAGGAATAAATTACATTTCAAAATATATTCAAATAGAAAGCAGGTTTTTTTAATTGTAAAAATATTTCACAACTGTTTTCACTGTATTTTGGACCATATAAATGCAGACTTGATGAGAAAGAGATTACTTCAAAAAACATAACAAATCTCACCTTGTATTGTATGTTTTAAAATAGAAACAGTTATAGAAATGAAATCGAAAATAAAATAGAATAACAGTAGTTGTAATAATATTTCATTAAATTACTACTTTGTATTGAGTATTTTTGGTCAAATAAATGGATCTTTTAATTCCTGTAACTACTATTTTGTTGATATTTCTATTCAAAAATAATGTAACTTTGCGAGAATGTCGTTTGGGGTCAGACCCTTAAGAGGCATTGCTTTACTGATGTCATAACTGTGGGGAAAATAAGAGAAATCACAGATGCAAGGCTTTTTCTGCTACTTAGGATCAATTTAGCTCTTAAAAGTTTTATTTCTCTGTAGTTAACCAGCTAGAAACCATACCCTACTGAGAAAATTATTTCAAAAGGTTTATTTTTTTTTTCAGTGTACCAAACTTCTGTTGCTTGAAAATAAGTAGAAATGTGTGACACAGAGGGCATGCAATGATCTGTGTGCTGTGTAAGGCTCCTGCAGGTGAGAATCCAAAGAGAGAAGCTATTATTCTGTCATTAAATCCTAATCATCATTAAACGAGAATTTGCCGTCCCTCAGGTCTCCTGATACTCCAGCAACTAATCATAAAAACATAATAAAGGTCAGTTAAGAAAGTAGTGTCGTTTTGAAAACCCTGGCTGCCACAGTGAGTACCAGGAGCCCTCGTCTGTTTCTTGGCCCACACATCTGTGGTGGTTAACTGCTGAGTTCTTTTGTCATTTTCATCTGTATGGATGCCGTCTGTGAATTTTTCATCTGATGTAGAGCAATGGAGCTACACAGATTCACTGAATACTGCCTAATGGATACCAGATGATAGATTGGTTCGGTCATATCTAGAGTGTGATTTTGTAGCAGTGGAAATATCTGAAGGATGATCTGAACAAATACACTCAAATACATTCATCTAATAAATTAAACATGGTTTCAGCCACAGAAGGTTTGTGGTTATTTCGAAACGTGGCTTTTTTCTATAATGTATCGTTGTGTCAGATCGGCCCTTTTCCTCTGACGAGCAGGTCCAGAGAGATTGGAACAATGTCACCTCATAACAGGTTTCTTTCGGTGAAGAATGTTGTGATATTTGCAGTTTCCAGCTTTCTATTTCAGCTGTAGAACTGAGCATCAAGGACTGTCTTGAGTTGCATAAATCCAAACGTCACTCACAAACCCACACACATGGCAATAATGCAAACAACATAAGGTTGGCTTGGACACTCAAACTGCTGTCTGTGAGAAATCAAAATGAGCCCTGAATCTCCATCGAAGTTAAAGGACCCCATGTAAACCAAGAATGTTTATCTTAGTGGCCATGTCATTTCAACAACAAAACAACAAAATTATTTATTTTTTATTATTTGTATATATTATATATATTATATATATTGAATTATATATATATTGCCATAACATTGTTTTCCCACATCTCTGTTTCATTGAAACACTGATTCTTTCTTTCTTTCTTTCTTTCTTTCTTTCTTTCTTATTTGTTCATTTAGCATACACTTTTATCCATTTTATCCATACAATAAGTGAATCATTAATTTGTGCAAGTAATACACAATTTCAAACATTGTATAGAATAGTACAAGTTACAACATGGAGAGATTAAGGGAAGGTTTTCACATTGTATGTATTTATTTTTAAGTAGGAGGCAGTTAAGCTCACTGAAGAGACGAGTTTTCAGCTGTGTCTTGAATATTTGGCATTGCAGATGAGGGTTGGATGATCATTCCAACAGCAAGGAACAGTGAATGCTAATGTTCTGGAAATAGATTTTTGTGCCTTCATGTGATGGTATGCTCACTAACCAACCTTTTTTTCCCCCTCATGTTCACTTAAATCCAACATCCTTTACTTTGCTTTGATCATGGTTAGGTCAGAGGCTCTTCTGTTGATTTGCGAATGGTTGTTAAAAGGGGACAGAGACAGCGGCGTTTGACGTGACTAATGCGATGTTCGAGTGTGTAGCTTATTTACAATTCAACTACGGTTTCTCTCTCACACTCACTCTTCCTCTATCTGTTTTTCTCTTCCTCAATGACAGTTTTTACTTTGAGTTGTACTGAGAAGTACTGACTATTCTCACAAACAAAATAGAGGACAGTGACAACAATCTGAATCTGTACATCTTGTCCCATTCAGGAGCTCTGTTGTCCAGATCTATTGAGCTGCCTTGCTGCCCACATATGGGGCACATATTCTATGACAGATTCTTCCTAGAAGATTCCTAGAATAATTATTTCCATTGGAAAATTTTAAAAAGTAATTTATTCCATGTTTTTAACATCATGTTTGACTACAGATTTTTGTAATTGTGCAGTGGTTTTTATAATATATTCAAACATAATCAAATATGCCACAAGTAGCTCAAGCCTCTTTCATTATCATAAAATATCTTTTCATCTTCTCAGAAAGAAAATATAATCAAGACAAAGGCAAAAAGAGGATGTTAATTGATGAGAAGTATCACCATTAATGCATCATTCAGTTTCCAGGAAAGCATTATACAATTTAATTTTGCCCATGATCGAATTCTAGTCTTTTTTTTTTTTTTTAAGTGTCAAGTTGCTTTAGTCGCTGCAAGAAGCTGTTTATAACAATAAACAAATTTATGGTTGCGTGACCTCAGGTTTCGCACATGAAAGACTTGAAGGGATGTAAGCAAGTCTGTACAATCACTTGAACTCAAGAGAGATGAGTAGGTCTCTGCGTGAAAACTGCTGCCATTGTTCTTATGGAAATGAATGACCTGCTTTTTTGAAATTCAATTTGCATGTAAATCTGCGTGTCATTTCTTAAAGCAAAGAAAAAAATAAATAAGGAGAGATCTATTTAATTCGCTTTAAATGACTCTCATAGCAAGTGTCTGTATTGTAAACAAAATATTGCAGGACTACATACAGTAGATGTTTGTTTAAACAGTAAAAAATGCTATATGATGATTATTTAAAAATCTCAATACACTGATTAAACAGACACATAGCAAAACAGGCTTTCCTGGCTACCTTTTCATTTATAGTGAATAAATGTGCATGGACAATGTACTGCACACTGAACTTCTGTCAAGTGTAGTTCCAGTAATATGTTAAACTTACAAGTTCTTACTCTTCACCCTTAAGGATGAAAGCAGTCCCAGCTGTTTATCGACATGAGCTTGTCATTCTCACAGATTTGATTTGTAACACATCAGGACTGAATGAGTAAGTTTGTATGTGAACTACTGCAGTGTTTGTAATCTGAACACTGCACATATGGCCCCACCGCAGGCGTGTAATATATATCTCATGAGCATCTCTGTGTGGAGGGAATGAGTCTAAGCCCTGTGGGTAATCGTACTTCAGCAAATAACTCTTCCTGGGAGGCTTGTTTGCTCAACAAAAAAATGGATGTTCTCGCAGTTATTTTGGATCATCTTTAGTGGTTTTTTTCTTCTTCTTTTTTTGTGTTTGTGTGTGGAAGTGCTGATGTTTGTACTGTAAAGTGAAGTACAATTGTGAGTTAGTGCTACCTTGACGTTTAATTTCATCATAATGACATTAGTTAATCTTTGTCTAAATGAATCTTGCTTACCTAAATGAAATCAACATACTGAAATTACACATACACAGCCCGTTGCATCAGCAGGGAGGCATCTATGGCAACAGACATGGCGTGTCTAATTGATTTGTGATATGAATCTGTGTACTGCAGAGTTCACATGGAGCTCAGGTGAGTAATTCTGTGTGGAAAAAGGGAGCTTAGTTTGTGTGATTGAAATGAAGCAGCAACATTGAATGGTAGTGTAAAGTACAGTACAGCATGTCAAAATGTTGGAAAGGCCCAGTGTGTCACTTTGCATGCATATTTTAGAGTTTTATATCATCGCTGAAATTATATATATACTGTAATCATGATCCAAGAACATCCAGTTTTTTGAGCAAACAAGCCTCCCAGGAAGAGTTATTTGAATGTTTATATCTCTTCTTCTTCAAAAAGCCCTGCATTTTACAGTTAGTAGATGCTGAAATGTTATGTAATGCTTATATTAAAGAAAGTTCACCCATAAAATGAAAATCTGCTTAAAATTTACCCTCAGGCCATGAAAGATGAAGTTAAGTCTGTTTCTCCTTTAGAACAGATTTAGAGAAATTTAGCATGACATCACCAGTGGATCTGGGTGAAAATGAGTTAAAACAGCTGATAATAAAACCTCTTATTAATCCACAAGTAATCCACATGACTCCAATCCATCTATTAACATTCTTTGAAGCAAAAAGTTAATCAGTGCATTTTTAACTTTGGCCAAAATACCATAAGAGGCCATGATCCATAATAACACTTCCTCCAGTTTAAAAGTCCATCCCTCTCACATCAAAACCCACTGATATACAGTATTTATTTAAAACCGTTATAACCAAGCGGTTTCCCTTTGTGCTTAATTTGTGCATAAATCTCTCCTGGTTCAGACAGAACAACTTTTTTCTAGATGGATTTCTTACAAAATACAAGATTAACTGATGTGCTGGAGTCATGTGGATTACTTTTGGATACTTGTGATGTTTCTATCTGTTTGGACTTATTCTGGCGGCACCCATTCACTGTAGAGGATCCATTGGTGAGAAAATGTTGGGTTTTTATCAGCCTTCGGTTCATTTCAAACTAGAATAGAATAAAGTATGGAAATGTAAAAGACACACGGCCCCTCATAACTTCTGCATGCAGCGCACATCTCTCATCCGGAGATGGAAAGGAGATCTTGTGCGTATTTCACTGGCATCATGAATCATTCTTATTGAGAGACCAACATGTTAGTTGACAAGTGTAGTATTAAACGTTCCTCTCATGCACCCCAGTGGTACGGATCTACTATAGTAGCCTTCTCTCCTTTGTGCGGTATCTACAGACTGAGTGCACACACTCTCTGAGTTCATCAAGGTCAGAGCTACTTTATTTCCAAAGCTCTAATATCTCCAGCTGGAGTGCGACCTAATGGGTTTTGAGGGCATCTTGTACTTTTAAACTTGTTTTTGTTCGTTTTTAGCTGCGCTGCAGATAGAACTAACAGGAAAGGATGAAAGCTCTTCACCATAACCTTGTCTGTGTTTTATTTATCAAGACGAATGAAAGTATTCTTTTAGGCTGGTAAAAAAGAATTTAGAGGGTACATCAATGAGTGCCCTAGACATGTCCCTAAAGTATTAAACTACAAAATGTTCTCACTTTATGTCTCTCAAAGCCTCCATTTTATTTAGTTCATTCTGCAGCTGTTATTGGGTTCAGGTGTGTCTGGATATGTACCACGATTTGATTTGAATTAAGAAACACTAAACTACAATTTCTGAGATTTTAACAGGGGTGTTTGAGTTGTGCTTTATAGAAGACAATGTTAGCCAGCTTTAATTTTATTTATAGCGAAAACCACTTAATTTTGAGCTTTTTTTGCGCTATGTTCGTCTTCCGGGTTTAAAATCTAAACGATGGATGGATAGATATAAAAATGATTTTTAAATTGAATATATTTCATCATATTTATAAACAAATTCATTAACATTAAATCACATTTAGAAGGTTAAAGATAATGAGTCTCTCTAAACACAGCTTTGACCCTTGTGACCTTTGGGCAGATAATTGCACTTACAGTGCAGCGTTACTTCAAAAGCCCCCCTCAGAACCCAATAATCACTTCCTGTATTCCCCTATGACCAAGAACATATTAAGCTGATTTCGAGGGGAACTTCCTCTGCGTTCATTCCCGCGTAACTGCTGTAAAATAATTGCTGCCTCTGAATACATTTATCTGTGGAAGGTAATAGAGTGTTGTGTAACAGAAAGGTCTACTGATTGTTATTCGTGGATGACTGTACCCCATCCCACCGGTGCGGAAGCGCTGCTGGAAAATTGAAGCTCCTAAATAAATTTGCTCCTAAAGCAGGATTAGGCTCACCGTTTCGCTGTTTTAATGAGCCTGAATCAATGGAGCATTTCGTCCATATAAATCCCCTATGGCCTGCTAGAAACCGTTTCTTCAAACTTAAAATCTCCAGGCTTATTAGTTTGCCGCCCGTGAGCTGCAATCAGCAGCGAGGAAAAGCTTTGATACGTCCCTGCCTGGCTGTGCAGGTTCCTCTCAGCGCTCCTTTCTCTTTTCTGTCTGATTTACGGCACATTACGAACCTCCTCGCCCGCCCCTTCCCGCTCACCCCACATCACTAAACGCATCTTTGCCTGGCCCCACTGCAGCTATATTTATGCAGCACGTAACAGACTAATGCTGTTCATCTGCCCTCCTAGAAGAAGATGTGTGAGAAGACTCAGCGGAGGTGTTAACCAATAGAAAAGCTCTTTGATTGGGTAATTGGTTTGCTCGTGTGTGGTGTTAAGAGCCCCATGACACGCTCTAAATGCTCACAAAGTCATGATCAATGCAAATGGCATGCTGAGGGTGAAATTCTGAGGATGGAATGCTGTTATTAGTGTTTTCATTTTGATAAAGCTGTGTAAAAGCTTTTTAAAAAAATAAGAACTACAGTTGTTGTTGTTTTTTTCTGTTCACAGCCAGAAGAGACAGTCGCCACAACCTGACATCATTGCTGGTTCAGCCCATCTCTGCCTCCTTAGCGAAACTGCTGCTCTCTGCCCCCGCCATGGGGCAGGGAAGACCCTGCATCCCCATGGCCATGCCCTCAGCCTCAGGTAAGCCCTGGGCCAGAAACAACGCCTGCTGCATTACTGTATCTGTCAACAGACAGCCTTCTTCAGCCTCACACAATATCACTGCTTACAGCCTTCAAATCACTCGCGTAACCTGAAGGAGAGAGACTTTCTGCCATTAGAATCCCTCTCAATAATATTATTAATAATAACATTCAAATGTTAATCCATTATACTGGGAAGTACATAATGTATCAGTAGTATTAGTAGTAGTATATAATTTACTTTCTTTTTTTCGATGCAATGTTTTTTTGTTTTTTTTTTAATTGAGCAGAAAAATTGTGCTCTAGTATGCATTTAATTGAATACAATTATTAAAAAATTAAAAAATGTAAAAAAAAAAAAAAGTATTAAAAAATACCTTTTTGTTTTATTATTCATTACATTTATTTGTATTATATATTGTTTTTGCATATATCTTTTCAAAAATAATGCTTGAATATTTTATTTTCTATTCAACGTCACATTTTTCCTGAAGTAGGGTTTTGTCAGGTTCCCATATTGCCTTTTACAATGTTCAACTTTCATAAATAATTAGATTTTTAAATTAAATTTTTTGGAAGGTTCCCATTGTGTGTACTTGTTAATGATACATTGTGGGGACTGAACATATAAAAAGTATAAAAGTAATAGAAGTCGAAAGTTTATGGAAAGTCCTCACAAACCATAGAAATATGTGTGTGTGGGTGTGTTTGTAACTCAAATTTATGCATTAGAGTAAAAAAATATGGCACCTATTTTTGGTCTCCATTAAAATGCAAAAGAGACCTTTAGTTATTACACATACTTAAATGACAGGGAAATAATATATATGATATACTGATGTGTTAAAGAAACAGAAACAGTTCTAACTAACCTACTAACTAAATAAACACAACTCAAATACAAATTAAAAAACATATATATAAAAAAAAAAATTATTGGGTTGGGGGAAAAATACTCTCTGGACATTATTCAAATTATCTTGTATATTCCACAAAAGAAAGAAAGATCATAAAGGTTTGGAAAGACACAAGTTTAAGTGATGACAGAAATGTATTTTTGAGCAAACCATCAAAACCGTGTTGTTTAATGCTATTATAAAGTTACTGACTTATAAGGTTTAGGTTCTCACCATATGATCTTTAATGACATTCATGTGATTGTCTTTTTTCACTATTTCAGAAACCGATTATACTGCCATCCTGTTAGGGTCTCTCATGCTTTGTGATTTCTTCCTTATGTGTGTTAATCCTTATGTCTCCACTAAGCTCTGAAACACAATCTTTTGTGCCTGAGATATTCATTAGTCTTCTCAGTCTCATGCTTCTGCTAGGGATTTAACCATCAAAAGCGGCTGCGAGCACATGACGTCAGTGTTCCACCTGCTGGCGGCAGATGGTATGACACTCTTTAGCTCCAGATGAGAGAGGTTGTGTGCTCGGAAAGCCAAGGCTTGTTGATTTATGCTCAGCTGTGCGAGTGTAACTCCTGAGTGTGGTAAATTACACAGGCTTTACACATCATCTTAAAGTCGCCCTTGCTGTGGCCGCCCATATCCAAGGCCATTACCCACATCAGTCAGCAGGTGCCCATGGGACCTAATTGAAACCATGAGAGTGGCTGGTCAGCCATCTTACAGCCCTCTCTCATGTAGAGCTTCCAGGGAGGTCAAATGTAATGGTGAATGTGGTCACAGGAGCAGCGGTAGATGTGCTGCGGGCTAAATAAAAATGACTGATGGAGGAGATGACATGTATCGGGACATAATTGAATTTAAGTGAACAAACCTCCAGGGAATGGTCTTTGACGTGTGATGATGCTTTTCATCGACCAACGATGAATGGACAGATGTCCTTTGCACAATGACCTTCCTCTGTGAGTAAAAGTCTTTGGCACACCGCAATATATGAAGATGCCCAAAGTTTTTATGCAACTTTGTTACTAGGGATGGGTATCGTTAAGGTTTTAACGGTATTACTACTCTTACCAATATTGCTTAACGGTACGGTACTTTAACGGTATTCTTATCGGTACTTTGTGTTGTGTTACTTTGTGTTGTGTTAGGCAGTCGAAAACTTTGCATTTCTCTGTCTCCACATAATGCACTTTTGAAAGATGCTTTGACAGATTGCTTGTGTTTCCGTCCTTACATGCAACATTTTTGTTGCACTTATGACAACCAATGAAGAACCAATGAACTCTAGTGAAGTATTGCTGTCTCCGCCATCGTCACTCTTTGTATTAAGCAGGAGTTTTCGTACTGTAAGGGGCCGTTCACATGTCGCGTCTAAAAACGTGTGGAAAACGCTATGCACGCCGCTTTCTGATTTTTTTCACCGAAGCCTCGGGCACTTGCGCTCCTGAGGAGTCTGCTGTTGCTAAGCAACCATGACCTGCTCTCTCCATGAAAACGCGGAAATTTCAGCAATGGATAAATGGATTTGCAGCACTAAAAACTGCTTGCAGTAGCTCTGCTACTAAATTAATAAAAAAATCCACATACAGCTATCAGCTGTTCCTTCCTCTTGGCTGAGCTTTCAACGTTGTTACGGAAAAGGTGAGGAAGTAACATGACCTGCGGTGCGCTTGCGGCATGCTGAAAATGTTGAGTTGTTTACAACTCGATGCGGTGCGGACGCACCTGGAATAAACAAGCTCGTCGCACCGCGTGTCCATCGTGATCGCGTCGCTTCTATTATGAGGCCGGTGACAGACTGGCTGCATGCTGTCTCTGCTGCGTGCCAGAAGCGTGGTGGCTGCTTCGCGTTTTCTGTGTCTTTACACACTAGAAGCGTGCCTGCACGCGGCGCTGGCGCACTGCTGCTGCTGTAGGTGACATAGAGGGAGGTGCCTACATTTGAAATAACGAACTTGAGCGCACAAAAGACGCGATATGTGAACGGCCCCTTATGAGTGTGTGTGCCCCGCGCTCGTTCTTGTTGTGTGTGTGTGTGTGTGTGTGTGTGACTGACAGACAGCCTCCGCGGTGCACATGAGAGATCTCGCAGATTTCACAGACAAACGTCTTAATAATATTGCAAATTAGAAATGTTTGGTAAGATAAAATGTGCACGATAACATTATTAAGCAAATCTATTCACCATCGTCACTCTTTATTATTAAGGGGAGTTTTCATACTGTTATGTCTGTGCGTGCGCCGCGCTCGTTGTGGTGTGTGTGTGTGTGTGACTGACAGACAGCCTCCGCGGCATGCCGAGTTTCGGTACCCATCCCTATTTGTTACACAACCTTTATATAACTATCAAATTGTTTTCCGGATACTTGAAACAAGTGAGCATTTGACATGCACAGCCTGTTGTGAACATGTTGCTTTTTTTTCACTAATATATATATATATATATATATATATATATATATATATATATATATATTAAAAAAATATATTGTTTATGACTGAATGCATTTTCAAAATTAAGCCATTCTTTGTGTATGAATGTCTCACATTATGTAACAAAATAAGCTGTAAAGAAGTAGCATAGAAGTTTTTTTTGTATGTTTGTTTGATTGTTTTTCAGACCAATAAAATAAATAAATAAATAAAGTTAAAATAATAAAACAACAGATATACTTTTCAAAATGAAGACACACCATTTAAATAAATACTCCCTGGCAGTAAAAGATTAGTGGAAGATAATTACATGGTCAAATTTAATATATCTAACATGTGTATTATATTAAATATTTGTCTTTAAAGGGGGGGTGAAATGCTATTTCATGCATACTGAGTTTTTTACACTGTTAAAGAGTTGGATTCCCATGCTAAACATGGACACATTTAAGTTGTACGTTTGGATGAGTATTTTTGTTCCAAAAAAACCTCTTCCGGTTTGTCACAAGTTTCGGAAAGTTTTTTTCGAGTATGGCTCTGTGTGACGTTAGATGGAGCGGAACTTCCTTTCTGCCGGAAGAGCGCGCGCTCCCGTATAGCAGAGCACTGAGAGGCTGAGCACAGCCTGATCAGAGCGAGAGCGTCGCGAAAAGTCACAAAAGAAGTGTGTTTTTGGTTGCCAGGGCAAGACAACCCTGCACAGATTACCAAAAGAGAAACAGCTTTAAGGAACCAGTGGATGGAGTTTATTTTTACAGAGCATCAACGGAGTTGTGCAAGTGTTTTTGTTTGTTCCCTGCATTTCGGATTGCACATCGTTTATTTCTTAAGGATAATGCAATCCCAACGGAAAAGGGTCACGATCGTGTGTTGGAACCACATGCGGTGAGTAAAACTGCTTCAAATATCTCTGTGTTGTTAACTTAGCTATCAGCTGTAAGCACATCAAGTAAACAACATGCGATGTTGTCATCAAACTGCACTTTCCACATGTACAGCTTAAAAAAAAAGACGACATAAAGTGGAACTTAGTCATTTTCCAAAACCGCTAAGCAAATATATACAGTTTCAGTACATAACATATAGCATACCGCCTTTGCTGATGCTGCTCTTGTTAAATTTCAGCCTCTGGATCTGTGTCACAGCTTCCAAACGCTCTCAACTCAAAAAAGCCTACTGGCACTCGTGATTCTTTAGCTCCGCCTACACGTCACGCCTCTAGGCGCTCGTGTTTTTCCGGGAAAAATTGGTACAGACTATCTTTCTCTTATAAATATAATAAAAATAAAGACTTTTTGGAGTTATGAAGGATGCAGTACTACTCTATAGGTACTCAAGATTAACAGGATATTGAGTGAAAACGAGCATTTCACCCCCCCTTTAATCATATATGCAAAAAGGTATGTGTATCTTGCAACTTGTTTTATAGCATTTAAAGTGTATAGCAATTAGAGGTGTCAACTGGTTAAAAAATAACTATTTGAATATTTTATTTTCTAAAAATAATTGTGATTAATCGTAATTAATATCACCTACAAATTAAAGTTTTTAAATAAACTTTCATATTGCAATACTTTTGCAATCAGTCTCACAACATGGCAACATAAAGACAGTATTTTGTTTGTTATATTTGTTCAGTGGCATGTTTTTATGGCTGAAGGCCAGTATTACTGATACCAGTACTATTGAACAGTGTAATTGAGTGCTATTCATTTTAACAGTTATTAGACTTAAGGTGACATATCATGAAAATCTGACTTTTCCAGGTTTTAAGTGCTGTAATCAGGTCCCCAGTGCATCTGATTTCGCTAGTGATGTTGCAAATGGATCTCATTATAATATTACTGCCCCTTAATCTGTAAGTTTCCACCCACAGTGCCATAATTTTGATTTCACAAGCGACAGCGGTGTACCAGTTCTAATGTCATGGCTAAAGTTTGAGCAAAACATATAGTAACTGCAAATACTAGTAACAGAACACTATTTCGAGTCCCAGCCTCAGAGGAGACAAGAGAGCAGTGGAATTATTGATTTATTTACTGTATATTGCTTCTGCTACACAGATCTAAAATAAAAGTGAGATTTATTTCCCAGCTGTTTACCTTGACAGGTATGACCGATTGCTTTTGTAACTCGTGTGTTTTTAATTTAAACTTGATTGTGAATGAGAACTTAGTTTAGCACTCACATGCTATGATGGACTTTCTTTCTGTGTCCTTCGGATGTTTGTACTCAGAAAACCCTATATCAGAAGTTTAAACTAATATGGTTTAAAACGCATGATTTCAGCACAATAAACATGGTAATCAGAACCAAAACAGATGTTTCAGCATAGGGTGACCATACGTCCTCTTTTCCCCGGACATGTCCTCTTTTTGGACCTAAAAAAAAAAATGTGTCCGGCCGGGATTTCTTAATTGCCCAAAATGTCCAGTTTACTTTCACTTTCAATTTCATGATCACACACACTCTGAGTAAAGAGAGCAAATCTTACAAGATCAGATATTTGTCAATGAGTTCAGGATCTGTTCAGTTCAGGGTTGCCAAGTCCATGTTAAGTCCTTGTTAAAGGTTTAAAATATATTGCATAAATTACATTGGACTGAAATGCTTGTATTGAAACATTTTGCATTCTACCTATGATAAAACTTTAATGGACTTTTATATTAACTGTTCCATCCTGATGGAATGACCTGCCCAACTCAATCTAAGCAGTTCTTGATCAGTTTCAGTAAAAAGCTGAAAACACATTTCTTTCATGTTCATTTGACCCTCTAACTCTAGCACTCTCTATTAATGCTCAGTCTAATTTGATCTGCTTGTTTTTATTATTATTATTATTATTAAATACATTTGACCATCTAACATTTGCACTCTGTATTCTATTACTATTCTAACTACTTGTTTTATTTAAAAAAGAGCCTTTAACACTAGCGTTCTCTATTCTTTCTACTTATTTTCTTTTTATTTATTATGAATAATGACCTTCTAATACAAGCACGATCTATTATTTTTCTGTTCAGTTGTCTTGTTTTATTTTTATTAAAAAATTACCATCTAACACTTGCATTCCCTATTCATTTTCTATTCTATCTACTTGTTCTTTTTATTTATTCTAAAAACAAAACAAGCAAAAATAAATAAATAAAAATAAAATAAACCTTGTTACATATACTTTTAGGCAAATCAAAAGAGTTGGTCCTACTTTTGGCAAACTAAAATATGTTCACATTATTTTAGGATGTAGCAGCTGTAATGGCACAGCTCTATTCTGGAAAAGTGGGCTGGGAGCAGTCACTCATTTGCATTTAAAGAGACAGGCAAGAAAAACAGTGTGTTTCTGCTTCCATTCTAAATAGTCACTTTTAGAATGATATAATAAATGATCTGTGGGGTATTTTGAGCTGCAACTTCAGACACCTCCTGGGGACACCGGAGACTTATATTACATATTGTAAAAATTTGCATAATATGTCTCCTTTAAACCCTTTATAATACATGTAATATTTACCTTTGCCCTTTAGCAAGTAGGACGTATACAGAAATAGAATAAAGGCATTAAACACTTAATGCTACTTTATATTTAGATTGTTCCTTAAAGCGTCGAAAGTGATTGATTTTCTCTTTTCTTTATTTCATTCTTTGATTAAAAGCCGTCACAGCAGCTGGGTTATTAGGGTTTTTGGCTGCTATTACTTTTAGAGGTACCACTGTTGAACATGATGCAGATCTGACACTTTTTACAGTTTTTGACCTACTTCAGGTCTTAAAGTCACTACTAATGAGCCTACAAGTTGAATCGGGTGTGTTAAATGAGGAAAACAGTGCTGGGGTGCTTTAGGACAATTTTTTAAACCACTGCATTCCAGAGATATGTTATTAAATGTGACAAATACTTATATGCATGCACAGTTTTGAGGCATCTTTAATCACCTTTTTGGTAACTTCACGACTTGATGACATAACTATGACAATGCATGCTTGTAGTTTCTTATGCGCTTTAATGTGAAATATGCAGTAAGCGCCACCGCATTAGTACGTGCAGTTAAAGAGCTGGCACTATGAGTGCAGTATAACAGCAGACAGGACAGAAAAAATAAATTTTTACTGGCATATGGCCTACTGAAGCTCCTTATCACCAGTACCATTTCCATACTCACTTGACTTGAAAAGACTCCCATTTGATGTGGTCGTAAAGACATTCTGTGTCTAAATACATGCAATTCTTGTCAAGAAAAAAGATGGAATCATCAGTTGTAAGCTCTGCTAATTGTGTAAATTAATTTTAAATGCGTCGGCAACAATAGCCTCGTGGTTAGTGTGTTGACATGCAACGCAAATGCTCTCACGGCAAGCCGAGTTCGTTTTCCGTCTCAAGGGCCTTTGCAGATTCCACACCCTCTCTCATCCCAGTGCTTTCCTGTCATCTCTCTCTACTGTCCTGTCTATAAAAAAAATTATAATAGAAAGAAAAAATTAAACGCATGCATTAACACGTTAATTTTGACAGCACGAATAGTAACAATAGTAACCTAAAACATCCAATTATTTCAAGGGCTTTAAGACATAAAAAGTGTTTTTTACACAACATCAGTTTCTGTTTCAGATGAAATGATTAAACACACTGTACAACACATTGCCAAGTGGCAGGAGATGTCTCTCTGTCTGCGCTGTCAGAAAAAAAACAGAAAAAGTTTTCTCACCGTTGGTGTTCTGAGTTATGAGATACCAGCATGACAGTTATTGGCACTACACCAGCAAGGGCTTGTGATGTTTCATGATGTGTGTGTACATCTACATGTAAGCTTCATCGCATCCTAACAGGTGTCAGAACCTGCCATTCTGTCCATATGAAACATGCATATGCACGTGCACACAGGCGTCCACCCCCACATACGCAGACAGAAATATGCTGAGCTCTGAGTCAGCTCTCAGTCTCTCCCTCCGGCTGCATGTGTGTGAAGGGAGACTTTTGCTACAGATTTTAATAGGGGTTATTAGTCTCTAATTCCTACTATTGAGTGAAAATCGCTTCTTATCTTTGCATGGTCGCCCAGGAGACCACGTCGCTGTGGCTGAGCCGTTGTCTTGGCTTGATAGAAAGTAAAGGATTTACGGTCCCAGTGACAAAAAGAAAGGAAATGGGCTTAGAGACACATCTTCAAGCTCCAAAACAGTCATAAAAAAAAAAATAGTTCAACAATAAATTCAAATTACTCATCATTTACTCACCCTCAGATCCTTCCCAACCAGTATGACTTTCTTTCTTCTTTGGAACTTGAGAAGAAATCTTAAGAAAGTTCTGGGCTGCTGTTCTTAAAAGCATTGTAAGCCGAAGTTGATCGTAACTCCATTGGTTTCAATGGGTGTTTGATGTACTTAATCTTACAATGCTTTTGTCAAACACAGCTGTGGTCTGTTTTTTTTTTTTTTTCTTCACAATGAATTAGGACTTTTAAGCTTACAAATAAATGGAAAAACAACATAAAAGCATCATGAAATTGCTGTACATGTACATACACAACGGCTTCAGAATTCATGTCATATTCATATTTTTCATATCAGCTTTGTGTGATGAACAGTATGCTCCTGCATCAGCAGCACCATACATATGCATTATGGTACTCTTGTGAACACGTGTCGAAAACTGACATGGAAGAGAGGAAATTGTTGAATAAAGTCATTATTTTTGTTTGTTTTTTGCACTCAAAAGGTATTCTCGTAGCGTCATACCATTTAGGTTGAACCATTGATGTCACATGGACTATTTTAACAATGTCATTACAAAAGTCCTGGGCCTGTCTATGCATGGTTAGAAAGCTCTTGTATTTCATCAGAAATATCTTAATTTGTGTTCCAATTATGAACAAAGGTCTTGCAGATTTGGAACAACATGAGGGCGAGTAATTAATGACAGAATTTTCATTTTGGGTGAACTATCCCTTTAATTTATTAAAATGAGCTCATGAGCTCATATCTTAGAGTTTCGGATGTATTCTCTTTGTGCTGTGCAGGTATTGTTCCGACTAATGTTTTGTTTTTTTGTTTTTTTTACATTTGTGTGTATTTGGACTTCACATTTAGTATATTTAGATTTTGTTTGCTTTTGTGCCCAGGGTGTCCTGATGGCATGTTGGTACCTTTAGGATACTTAATGTTCCTTTTTCCTTTTTATTTGTGTTCTTTGTGTGTGTGTGTGTGTGTGTGTGTGTGTGTGTGTGTGTGTGTGTTTGTCATGTGCAAGTGCATCATGTGATGTTTATTTGTTAATTACTTGGAAGTATAAAGGGCTGTTTTGGAGTGTTTTAATTGTCTGATGAGGATCATCTGTGCTTGAAACTGAGATAATCTGTCAGTAAAGGTATACATTTTCATATGTATTTTTTTTCCGGGCACCCACTTTCAGCAATTTGCCAGTGATATGCTTGCTTATTGTTTGAGTGCCCTGAACTCAGAGGGCACATATTAGGTAAGTTGTTTGTCTGCATGTTTGTGCTATTATAGTATGCTCTCTACAGTACAGTCTCTAATGATAATCAGAAAACATATTGTTATTATTTTGATTAACTAAACTCTGTTTTGATGACTCGCTCTCTCAAGAGTATCATTTTGACAAGTGGTACTCTCCTTCACAAATGTTTAGCACAAATTATGACCTGGCTTTTTACAAAAGTGTGTGTGCAGCTGGGTACAAAAGTGTAAGAAAATCTAGTTTAATAGAAAATAAAGATGTATTATTTAGAACCATTTTAAATGATAGATTTTTGACTTGAATGAATGAGAAATACTTATGAAAGATTTAGGTTTCGAAATATGGGGAAATAAATACTACTTAAATTCATGTGAAATATTTTAGTTCAACTTTTCACTTGGATTTATAAGAAATAATGTAATACAAAGAAGAAGAAAAAAAAAACAAGTGTGTGTGTGTGTGTGTGTGTGTGTTTGTGACATATCAGGACACAACTTTGTATAATGACATGGGTATGACACAGGTATTACAAGGAGAGGGTGACTTATGAGGACATAACCCATGTCCCAATTTTTCAAAACGCTTATAAACCATACAGAATGAGTTTTTTTGAGAAAGTAAAAATGCACAATGTTTCCTGTGAGGGTTAGGGATAACTGTAGGGCTGGTGTAGGTCCATAGAATATACAGTTTCTACAGTATAAAAACCATTACGCCTATGGGATGTCCCCTCTTTTCACAAAAACAAACATGTGTGTGTGTGTGTCACTCTCCAGCTCTGACTGGAACATGAACCGCTACCACCTGTCTTCTGTCACCAGACCAATGTCCAGCGATCAATGTCTGCCCAAAACCTGCAGCGGCAACATGAGCGCCATTGATCCTGTGGAGAGGAAGGGACGCCTGTCCCCCGGCACTCTCCCACCCCTCCCGTACTCTTCACAGTCTGAAAGCTCCCAGCCGTGACCCGCTCCAGGCCTGCAGCTCTCTTCCATTAACCGGATCAAACGCTCTGAAGCTAGTAATCTGTGCTCTATTGATTGGGCCAAGCTTTGACCACTCCAGAGGTTTCAAATCATTTGTTTCCATCTGTCTCCCCTCTTTCATTCCATTCAATTAAGGCTCACTGTATCACTAAAATTTGCTCTAATTGCGCCAGCGTCTCCCTGCCAGGGAAATGAGACATTAGCCACAAAAGTACATACTGTATGTGAGCGGCAAACTTTCCCACTTCTCCTTGCATTATAACTGCCTGTGTTTAGGAGACTGGTATTTCATTGTCAATGGCTTTTGAAAAGATCTTAAATGTTTCGACATAGTCCTGAATTTCATTCATTCGTTATTGTGTGTGAGTGTGTGTTTTGTTCCAGTGGATCAGGCGGCTAGATCCATCATCCATTTATTCACCATAAAGAAATCAAATTGAGATGGGGTCCAAATACATTAGTACTTTCTATGAATGTCTGTGGGCTCGTGTTCCCCTCCTCGCTGCGTTCCAGATGAAAACTCATAGTATAATAAATTTCTATGCAATTATAGCTCACTGGCAGAAAACTGTGTGGAAAAGCTTTATCGAAACACACCCGCTCCTTTAATTATGACGCTATTGATTGCAGTGCGTAGGTAACCCGTCCCATATCGGTTTTGCTCTCTCCATTTCCCACCTCAAGAGAAATAAAACACGCTCATGCAGAGCTCTGAACGCTGAATAATGACTTTATGGTGTGAAATATGGCATGAAATAATGGTAAAACAATTTTGCACCTTAATAATAATTATTCACCTTTTGTTTGCTGGTTTTGATAGAAGGTCTTATTGTTAGATTTATGTTAGCTTTAGGGCTAGTGATAGGGGGCTGATGGGCTAGTTAACAGATTTGAGGCAAGTTTTACTAACAGCTTGCACCGGTGCAAACTGTCTTTTGGCATAAAATAGTACTGTCAGTACTAAAGAAGCTCAGTGACGAATTAGTGCTGAAAAGGCATGGACAGTTTGTAGGAGTTTACTATTCAGATGAATGAATATATGGGAGTAGAGTATTACAATTTATTTACTTGTGTTTATTTTAGGGCTGTCAAAAATATCGCGTTAACGACGTGTGACGAGTCAGCTGCCTCCTCCCTGATTGTCACCGGCACCCCGTCCTAAATCGCCGCCCTTCACCAGGCTCCCGACTGGAGTGGGTGTGTGAGAGGAGGGGCGCTGGACGAGTCAGGGCTGGCGGCGTGTGATGGGGCACACCTGATGTGAATGGAGCCTCATCCCCGCCGCTGTTTAAAAGCCCAACGCGCCTCTCCTCAGGAGACCGGTCTCTTCCCCGTGCATGCACACTGGTGTCCTCGTGGGTCCAGGAAGGGTGCGTTGAGGGACTCCCGCGCCACCAAGACGTGAGCTGCCGGACCCGCGATCCGGATGGGAACCGCACCCGTATACACGGCCGACGGGCCAGGATGCCGGGCCGTCCATCCCCTACCAGCGCCGCGGCCAACGAGAGAGACGCGGCCGCTAGGAGAAGCCGCCGCCCCTCGCGCCCCGGACCGAGAAGGGGAGCGCGTGCGGCCGCCGGACTCCGCCCCTTGCCTGGACCCTTCCTCGATGAACACTGCCCGACCTACACAAACCCCGCAACACGACGAGGACACCAGATTCCCTGTTATTTTGGACACTTTCCCCCTTTTGCCACTTTTATTCCCTGTGTTTTATGATTTCTGTTAATAAAAGCCTCTCCGAGGCCTGACGCCACGCCCACTGTGTCTGTCTTGTGCTCTTCCCGTGACACTGGTGGAGAATGCGGGCAAGGCGGAGCCTAGACAGCGCAGTTGGGAAACGTCTGGTGACGTCACTCCCTCTCGCTTGCAAACGTTCATGAGAACCCGGACTGGGACGGAGGAAAACCGGGGACAGCCTCCCAGCCACAAAAGGGTAAGTGACTTCTGTTATCGTCATTTTGCCCTGTGGTTGGTTGAGGCTGTCACTAAAACCCGGTTTCTCTGTCCCTGTTCTGGTGCGCTGCGAGAGGGAGGACCGCCCGGAGAGGAATCCCTGCCCACTCCGACCGTTTGGAGTCTGGTTGAGGATGGTAGCACTCCCGTGTGGGTGGCGCCCTGGGGACGGGGATGTCGCTTGGGAGGGGGAATGTGACGAGTCAGCTGCCTCCTCCCTGATTGTCACCGGCACCCCGTCCTAAATCGCCGCCCTTCACCAGGCTCCCGACTGGAGTGGGTGTGTGAGAGGAGGGGCGCTGGACGAGTCAGGGCTGGCGGCGTGTGATGGGGCACACCTGATATAATTGGAGCCTCATCCCCGCCGCTGTTTAAAAGCCCAACGCGCCTCTCCTCAGGAGACCGGTCTCTTCCCCGTGCATGCACACTGGTGTCCTCGTGGGTCCAGGAAGGGTGCGTTGAGGGACTCCCGCGCCACCAAGACGTGAGCTGCCGGACCCGCGATCCGGATGGGAACCGCACCCGTATACACGGCCGACGGGCCAGGATGCCGGGCCGTCCATCCCCTACCAGCGCCGCGGCCAACGAGAGAGACGCGGCCGCTAGGAGAAGCCGCCGCCCCTCGCGCCCCGGACCGAGAAGGGGAGCGCGTGCGGCCGCCGGACTCCGCCCCTTGCCTGGACCCTTCCTCGATGAACACTGCCCGACCTACACAAACCCCGCAACACGACGAGGACACCAGATTCCCTGTTATTTTGGACACTTTCCCCCTTTTGCCACTTTTATTCCCTGTGTTTTATGATTTCTGTTAATAAAAGCCTCTCCGAGGCCTGACGCCACGCCCACTGTGTCTGTCTTGTGCTCTTCCCGTGACACTGGTGGAGAATGCGGGCAAGGCGGAGCCTAGACAGCGCAGTTGGGAAACGTCTGGTGACGTCACTCCCTCTCGCTTGCAAACGTTCATGAGAACCCGGACTGGGACGGAGGAAAACCGGGGACAGCCTCCCAGCCACAAAAGGGTAAGTGACTTCTGTTATCGTCATTTTGCCCTGTGGTTGGTTGAGGCTGTCACTAAAACCCGGTTTCTCTGTCCCTGTTCTGGTGCGCTGCGAGAGGGAGGACCGCCCGGAGAGGAATCCCTGCCCACTCCGACCGTTTGGAGTCTGGTTGAGGATGGTAGCACTCCCGTGTGGGTGGCGCCCTGGGGACGGGGATGTCGCTTGGGAGGGGGAATGTGACGAGTCAGCTGCCTCCTCCCTGATTGTCACCGGCACCCCGTCCTAAATCGCCGCCCTTCACCAGGCTCCCGACTGGAGTGGGTGTGTGAGAGGAGGGGCGCTGGACGAGTCAGGGCTGGCGGCGTGTGATGGGGCACACCTGATATAATTGGAGCCTCATCCCCGCCGCTGTTTAAAAGCCCAACGCGCCTCTCCTCAGGAGACCGGTCTCTTCCCCGTGCATGCACACTGGTGTCCTCGTGGGTCCAGGAAGGGTGCGTTGAGGGACTCCCGCGCCACCAAAACGTGAGCTGCCGGACCCGCGATCCGGATGGGAACCGCACCCGTATACACGGCCGACGGGCCAGGATGCCGGGCCGTCCATCCCCTACCAGCGCCGCGGCCAACGAGAGAGACGCGGCCGCTAGGAGAAGCCGCCGCCCCTCGCGCCCCGGACCGAGAAGGGGAGCGCGTGCGGCCGCCGGACTCCGCCCCTTGCCTGGACCCTTCCTCGATGAACACTGCCCGACCTACACAAACCCCGCAACACGACGAGGACACCAGATTCCCTGTTATTTTGGACACTTTCCCCCTTTTGCCACTTTTATTCCCTGTGTTTTATGATTTCTGTTAATAAAAGCCTCTCCGAGGCCTGACGCCACGCCCACTGTGTCTGTCTTGTGCTCTTCCCGTGACAGACGTTAATTAGTTGTTTGTCGTTAATTACGTCAAATTTTTTAACGCATTTCCCGCATGCGCAGTGTGACAAATTATTCAGGGCAGGAAAGTCTCGTCGATCTCTGAATTCTCAAGATAGTAAAAAACAGCGGCGAGCGCCGCGACGAAAACACTGAAGAAGCTTAAGGTTTTACCCGAGTTACTCTCAAATACATTCATGCCAAGCTCGATAAACAGAGACGACTTTGGTAGTTGATACGCTGGAGCTTCTTCCTGTTATAGCGTCCTGTGTTTCACACTGCACATGCGCAGAACGCCTACATGCAATGCAGCGAAAATTACAGCTGTTTGGAAAAGCATATGCATTTTTACTTGGTTTTACTGGCACTTGAAGCCTTCAGAACGTGAAAATATCGATCCTAAAGTATTGTGGCAGAGCAAATGAACACCTCCCAAAAGTGTGCCCAGAGTGCAGAGGGCGCATGTTTGTGTTTCTGAGTTCATTCTTTTGAGTTTCTCTATGCATAATTTCATAGATATGTGGCTATATTAAACCACTGGTTCACCTAAAACTCTTACACTATCTGTAGTTAAATGGCATGGTTTGATATAGTGCTCAGGTAAATTTGATCTAAGTAAATGTTAAAGTTTTGAAATCCAGAAAAAAAGAACCACATATTGATGAATCAATACATGAAAATTATGTATCTGTGTCCTGTTATTTATTTTTTGGTATGAATTTCAGAAATAAAATGGTTAGGATTCAGGTGTAATTGCAAACAGTGATTAATCATGATTAATCCACTGAAAATTCTGATTAATTTGATTAAAAAATTTAATCATTTGACAGCCCTAGTTTATTTACTTATTTACTTTGTGCTCATCAGATTACTGGTATTTGTGCCATTATTTAATGCCCCCAAAAAGCATGTCTTAAATGACCTATGTTGTGCTTGAAATGGTTGCAATGTTTTTGCTAGAAGGGGGCACCGCATAGATAAGAGAGCGCATGATGTGGATTTTATTCCACGTATTAATTTATTTGGAATGAAATTAACACATTATCAAGAACATATTATCCAAACATATTGTTTGCCCAGCCATGTTATTTTTTTATTTGCTTCAGGAAATAAAAGATGACTTGGAACCCTCAGCTAGGATACATGCAATACCAGGTCTATCAAACTACTCGCGACCCTACATGCGACTATGCTTATTTGCGCCAAAGTCCTTTTAAGGCAAGTCATGCCACTCGGCGGCCATCTTTGAAACACCTTTCGAGCATGCAAGTGCAGCTCCTATCTCTTTGAATGGGGAAACATTAAATTCTCCAAAACTGCCAAGCTTAGGATTAAATTTCATATTTGAAATCACCAATGAAATTTGACAACAATTGTACCATAAATGATGTTTATTTTCCTCAAATAGCATTAAAAAAAGTGTATTTTCATGCTAGATCAGCCTGTGTGCATGTTCAGTCTTAAATGCACGTCTCAGAACGTTGACTCTTTCTATAGCAACTGGGACTTCTAACGGCATGTGCAGTGATGTGCTGACTTTTTATTGATTAGCAATTGTCTCTTTTGCTTAGAAGGCGGGGCTTTGTTTGACTGAGCAGCCATATTGAGTGTTGCATTTTTCCCCAATTCAAAACTACGAGAGACACGTCTTTGGTATTCTATAGTCTACAGTCTGTGCTTGTGCTGTGCATGGTATATTGCGTTGGTTGATTTGTAAATGAGAAGTTGCATCGGTGTTCTTTATTTTTGCACTGTTAAATCACCCCCAGAAATTTTCACATCCAATTGTGCTGCTTTGGAATTGTGCTTTTGCACTAGTTTGTAAAACTGGTGCTTGATCTTTGCCCTGTCATTGCTGTGTTACCACCAGAGGTGTCAAGTAACGAAGTACAAATACTTCGTTACTGTACTTAAGTAGAAATTTGGGGTATCTATACTTTACTTGAGTAATTATTTTTCAGCCGACTTTTTACTTCTACTCCTTACATTTTCAGGCAAGTATCTGTACTTTCTACTCCTTACATTTTAAAAATAGCTTCGTTACTGCTATTTCATTTTGGCTTGTTTTCATTCCGTGTGTCATCATTCAAAAAAACAAAAACAAAAAAAAACCTATAGTATCCAGATAAATCGCGCCATCCGGAAGCAGTGAATTTGATTGTGGTTGGATGAGAAGTATAAACATATACCATTCCGACACCCTATTGGTTTGTACGTGATCCATCGCACCTGCACATGACACAAATCACATCACACTCCAGCAAGGACATAGCCAGTTTTGGGCTCGTTTATCAAAAAATATATATTTCTTAAAAGTAGGGTTGGGTTTGGAACCGGTATCCGATCGCCTCAGAGTCAGTCCCCTTAAATTTCACATGAAACCAGCGTCAGACCGGTCTCCTCCCGTCTTTCAGCGCGCTCTTCAATCGACAGAGGCGCAGACCGCGAACGGAGCAGCGCATGCGCACTTAATGTGTTTAATAAACAATCACTCGGTTTCTCATCTGTAAAGTTTTCGCTCATCACACCACAGCCGTTTCCTCCAGCGAAAATCTAGCCCTTAACACATATGAACGAACACATACTTTAATTACACTTATTTAAATATACTTAATTTAATCATACGTACTTTATACATACACTACTGTGCAAAAGTCTTAGACACGTTAGTATTTTCACTTAAAAGAATGGTGTTCGGCCAGTAATTTATATATATTGCTGTAGTGTGTCAGTATAAAATATCAGTTTACATTTCCAAACATTCATTTTGCTGTTGTCAAGCTGCTTGTGCATTCAAAATCGCACTAGATTATTATTAAATTAGGGATGCTCATTTCGATTAATTTTCCCAACCGACAACCGCCGCTCGTTAATCGATTATTAACCGTTAACTGATAAGATTATAATATTGAATTGGCATTAAATACAAATAAAATTAACGCGTATCTGTGACCCTTTAAAAAAATACAAACAATTTTTTTTTCCCATCAAAGGGTTTATTTTAACGTGCAAAGTGCAAACAGCAGCATACAGAACAGATCAACAACAGAACCTGGATTCCGTCTATATTTCCACGCACCTGCAGCATTTCTGACAGTGAGAGAAAAATAGAATAAAATAATACAAATTAAATACAAAATAGGCCTACACTAAATCTATATATTTTTAACTTAAATAATTAACAAATTAAGATGACAAAAAGAAAACACTGAATCCGTTTGAAGCTTTCAAACCGGATTTTTTCCCGTTAGATTAAGATTTTTCGTTACATAAAAATAGCAGCCCTACCTCAAAACCTTGTCAAATTTTTATGTAAAAAAGCAACATATCAACGTGATGTGGGGTCAGTCTGGAGCGCAACCTGTTGACAGTTAGACCCGCGGCAGAAAACACCCTCTCGGGAATACACAGGTAACGTCTCGCTAGAGTGGCCAGCTTCGGGAAGCGCCTTTATTTGCTTTCCACCAGTCAAGAGGATTAATATCCAGAGAAGGAGGATCGTCTCTCATGTAGATGTCAACATCTGCTTCTGGATAATCAGTGCGTCATCTCCTGAGATCGCCGTGCATCGCATCTTCTCCCTGATAACATGGAGGGCAGAGTTTGTTGCCCTTCATCACTCGAAGCTTGTGGGTGTTTGCTTCGTAAATGTTACTGCATCGTACTTGTGCTACTGCTGTATTTTAATACGGCGCCGCATAATTTACTGGTAACTTCGTCGCCCTTTCTGTTAAAATAATCCCACAAAGTGCTTCTTTTCGCTCGCTTCATTTTGCTTCCCTTGCTCAGAAAAAAAAAAATCTGCAGGCATGTGTCACGGGTGTGGTTGAGCGTGCCGACGCGCTCCGTGAGTTAATAAATAAGCTAGTAGCCTAGGCTATTTTATTTTCGAAACCATTCAGCAAACTAAACAAAAATAACCTAAAAAAAAACGTCAAACCATTTAACTGATAGTATTAATCGGTCAAAATTTTTACTTTCGGTTAACGGTTAAACGGTCAATATGAGCATCCCTAATTAAAATTAATGGCAAACTGATATTTCCTACTGACACACTGCAGCAAAAGATATAAATAACTGGCTTAAAACCCTTTTTGGGGTGAAAATACTAATTTTTCCATAAGACTTTTGCACAGTACTGTATTTTAAAAACGACATTTTTGCTACTTTATAAAGAATGAGCATACAGTAATTCACAGAACTGATAAAAGACAGTGACAGACAGCACTCATCTTAACTAAATATCAGAGTGATTGACAGAGATACAGTAGAAATATTATGTGTGGTTTTGTATTAAATAATGACCCAGATTGTGAAATACGTTTATTAGCGTAGATTAAGGGAAGCACAACTTGGGAAATGAGAGCATCCAAGCTGAAAGCTATGGATTTATTTTAAATATTTGTAATGTTCTTTAAAGTTATCCATAGTTTTTTTGTGGTTCTTTTTTTAAAGGGGGGGTGAAATGCTATTTCATGCGTACTGAGTTTTTTACACTGTTAAAGAGTTGGATTCCCATGCTAAACATGGACAAAGTTTCAAAAATTAAGTTGTACGTTTGAAGGAGTATTTCTGTTCCCAAAATACTCCTTACGGTTTGTCACAAGTTTCGGAAAGTTTTTTTTGAGTATGGCTCTGTGTGACGTTAGATGGAGCGGAATTTCCTTATATGGGTCCTGAGGGCACTTCTGCCGGAAGAGCACGCGCTCCCGTATAGCAGAGCACACTAAGAGGCTGAGAACAGACACTGATCACTGATCAGAGCGAGAGCGTCGCGAAAAGTCACAAAAGAAGTGTGTTTTTGGTTGCCAGGGCAAGACAACCCTGCACAGATTACCAAAGAAAAAACAGCATTAAGGGACCAGTGGATGGAGTTTATTTTTACAGAGCATCAACGGAATTGTGCAAGTGTTTTTGTTTGTTCCCTGCATTTCGAAGATGCTTGTTTTACAAACAAGGCCCAGTTTGACGCCGGATTTGCGTATCGTTTATTTCTTAAGGATGATGCAATCCCAACGAAAAAGGGTCACGATCGTGTGTTGGAACTGCAGGCGGTGAGTAAAACTGCTTCAAATATCTCTGCCTCCTTGTTAGTGCGTCCGCCTCCCATGCCAGAGACCCGGGTTCGAGCCCCGCTCGGAGCGAGTCGTTGCTGCTGCTGCTCTCGTTCAGTTTCAGCCTCGGGATCTGATTCTGGATCATAAATAAACGGCTGAATCTGACTGTAAGCCATGGTTTGTTTTGGATGATGTTTTTTTCCTCAAGGTAATGTCACAGCTTCCACATGCTCTCAACGCAAAAGCCTACTGGTGCTCGTGATTCTTTAGCTCCGCCCACACGTCACGCATCCAGCCGGTCGTGTTTTTCCGGGAAAAATCGGTACAGACTATCTTTCTCTTATGAATATAATAAAACTAAAGACTTTTTGGAGTTATGAAGGATGCAGTACTACTCTATAGGTACTCAAGATTAACAGGATATTGAGTGAAAACGAGCATTTCACCCCCCCCCCCTTTAAAGTATCGGTTCCGGCACTGTTTAGGAGTACCGTTTTAAAAGTATCGAAAAGGCACTGGACCCTACTTAAAAGTTATTATTTCTCACTGGCTCATTTACCAAATGAGTGCTTTTTCTTCGTCCTCCACAAATTAATCTACTGTAGGTAGTTCGGTAGCGAGACGTTTGAATAAATTAGCATTTTCGATTGACGATGCGATTGACAATGTTGTGATAGGCTTTACCAACTTTGTAACTCGTTCCCCCCCCCGAACACTGGACATAGCAGACGTATGTACCGAATACAAGAAGCTATCAATCAAGAAGGTATCAGGATTATGACTTATTTTTCAGTTTTAGTTTTTGATTAATCACTTGGAATAATCATTCATTTTGACAGCACTATAAACTATATATGTTTATTGTAAATAGACAGCCATACAAGTGTAATTGTTACTAAGCCTGCACCAATGTTCTTGTCCATTGCCCTCGCAGAGTCCTGCAGCTAAGCTTGGATGTACAGTACATTTACATTCCATTAAAGGTTATTGATGACATGCCTCTAAAGTTTGACTTTTTGCACCATAACAATACTTATTGGCAACTAGTCATCATATCTCTAGTCCTTTAATGTATTTGCATTGTACTAAAGTGCGTTCATTTTAAATGGGCATATATGCGGCTGATGAAGACCTGAAGGTCGAAACGTTGCTTGATTAAATTCCTCTGGAGCAGTAGTTTTCAGTGTTCAGACTTCACTTCTTTATTTGTCTATATCATTCAGTTGTCTTGCCCCTGCGTCCTAATTGGATGTTTGGGATGTGCACACCATTTTTGTATTTTCATATATGCGGCTGAAACAGGAAGCCTAGTGCCTCCCAAATTTTTCAACATGAACATTTTAATATAACATTATAGTCATTATGGCCTATGGCCTTTAGAAAAATGTTTTTTTGAGGAGATGGGGTAGTGTACAATAGGCCCCTGTGGTGCGGCCTAAGTTTTTGTTCTTAATGGCATTTTTTCCCCCTTACATTACTTTTACTTTTATACTTTAAGTAGTTTTTTAAACCAGTACTTTTACACTTTTACTTGAGTAAAAAGCTTGAGTTGATACTTCAACTTCTACAAAAGTCTTTTTAAACCCTGGTATCTATACTTCTACTTGAGTAATGAATGTCAGTACTTTTGACACCACTGGTTACCACTAAAATAAATGCACACACACACATACTGTACACACTGATCAGGCATGACATTATGACCACTGACAGGTGTAGTTAATATAACTGATTATCTCTTCATCACAGCACTTGTTAGTGAGTGGGATAAACAGTATCTGGCAGCAAGTGAACATTTTTGTCCTCCAAGCTGATGTGTTAGAAGCAAAAAAATGGGCAAGCGTATGGATTTGAGCGATAGTTTTTACATGTGAATAAAAGCCTAAATGATATTCTACACACATGAAATTTAATGTTCTTAAATCCTAATTTCTGGCTTTTAAGTTTAACATATTTGAAATATTTTCTAAATACGCGTTTAAGTAGCCCCTGGTGTGCGTGTTCACCTTGGTTGTGAATCTGCTTCTTCTCTGGTCTGTGGATCGTTTTCTTCATCGCATATGTGCTCCTATTTCTTATACAGTATATACTTCTAAGGAACATCTTATTCAGGGTCGTTTATAAAACATGAGCCCCTGCAGCTGAAGGCTTCTTCATTCTTTTCCTACAAGATCACTTTTTCACTTTGCTCACGCAGAGGCACTCACCTCTCTCAATAGCCGGTAACCTCTCATACCTATTGATGATTAATGGGCAAATCTGTCACACTGCGACCCGTGTGCATGCCAGCACTTTTAAACACTCCCTTATAACTCCATATACATCTTCTACTCTTTACCCAAAGTCATTTGTGCTGTTGTCAGGGGTGATAAATGGGGTTTGTGGGGCTGTGTGAAGCCCACTGAATTTTTAGAGTCAATTTGTTTACTCTCAAAAAACACATCTGTATACATCAGTGGCATTTACATCTTACGTCTGAGGTATCAAACTTCATCTTTATTTCTTGATATTCACATATCCAGGAACTACTAAAAAAAAAAAAACTCTTACTGTGTACATCGCACACACATCTGCCTGGGATCCCGAGGCTTTCATGAAAAGGAATTTTCAATTCCATCTCTATCGTAAACCAGAAGCTTGGCTGCAGAAGGATTTTTAGATCTTCATGTTGGCTCAACGATGTCGCTGTAAGAGTGAGACAGAGCGAGTGGGGGACAGAGTGGCTTGGGATGTGTACCAGGACCAGGTGTTTCTTCTTTTTATCTGCTGGGATATCAGCCTCATTGATATTCACTCCATCACACCGACCCTTTATGTGTAATTAATTGGTAAGGATGTGAGCCGAACAGTGACGGCAGCTTTTTAAGCTGCTCTGATGGTGTAAATTTCCTCTGCAACATGCAAACGAATGATGGAAGCAAAGGCTATCTGCTCATTGTCTTACAGTTTCTGTACATATAATAGGAGGGGATTTAATAGGGAAGGATGTGCCAATATTTTGTAAGTGACATTCCAATGGGAAGGCAGGGCCTGGAGTCAATGGAAAGCTGTCAGTGGAAATTAATGAATAATTAAAAGACAAAAATCGAAAAATAGGCAGTTACTTAGTGAACCTCAGGAACAATAAGCATGGTTTAACCCTTTTTTTTTCTTTTTTTTTTAGCATATACAAATACATGTATAGAAATAAATAGAAACATTTTCAATATTCTATCTATCTAATACATTGTTTTTGAGAATTTAGTTGAATAGTTATTTTATTTTTTGTTTAAAAATATGTGAAATGTTGATCATTTAAATAATTGAAGTTTAATAATACTGTTAATAATAAGAATAATTTAATAATTTATTTGAAACTATGACAATTTAATTGAATAATTGAAATTGCATTTTATTATTATTTTTATTATGTTGTTGTTGTTGTTGTTGTTTAATATTAAATAGTACTTAAATGGTCCATTGATTATATACATGTTAGAATTAAAATGTATACATTGTTGGATTTAGTGGATAAAAATAAATAAAAAATATGTCCTTTTTGATTGATTGAAGACTAAACACCTTTTTACTTTTTTATATGTAGCTGGATTTGAACTTTTGGATCTGTCAGTGTCCCATAACCCTGACTAATTTGTTTGGAACTTCTGTTTGTTCCTCAGCAAGAAAACTCATAAATCTCACCATTGAAAACCAGGCATCCTTCAAGACTGTGCACAATGTTATTGGATATCTCAAAGGCAAGACCAATCCAGGTAGGTCAGCACAAAACCAAGACACCACTTTTATAACCCAAATTATCATTTTACAAACCCAAAGGGCTTTTTCTCAAAGTTATTGCAAGATTATTTCATTTAAATAACAAATCACTCTCATTTTAACAGCATGACATTGCCAGCGTGTCCCAGGCATGGTCCTAAACTGCTGCGCTCTTTGGTCTGACATAACAAAGACACAGTGCTTTGTCACAGTGCTTTATTGTATTTGTGATACTAGAGCGAAACAAGAGTGCAATCTAAGCATTCTTTCCTTCATCCTCTGAAAAAGCGTGAGTCCAGTGGGCGACTAAAGCAGAATCTGAGCCCACGTGCTGAAGCAGCCAGTTTTCCTCACAGAGCCATGACAAACTAATCTCTTAAAACAATGTCTGCTGCCACTGTCCAAATGCAGGTCACTTGGCTGCCGAAAATAGGCTTCTAATTACAGACCACTATTTTCACCTTCAGGATGATTTAATTGTACGTCTGATGTAATGAAAGTGTTTAATCTTTCACCCCCGCCCCTATGACTGTAAAAGTCACTGTGTCTATGCATTTAAGCCCTCCGTGATTTACTTTCCAGATTTACGAACTCTTTTCCTGTCATAATTGGTCGCCCAGTCTCTAATTATGTATCGCAAATCATGCAGAGGTGTTCTTCTCCTTGACTTTTGTCTTTTTATAACATGTTTACCTTTCATTTATCTGGCAGTTGACTGTCTTGTTTATTTATCATTTTGATGTCATTTTAATAACTTCCCTTAAGACCGCAGAGGTATACTCCTGAGCACAGGTTAGTTATAGTATTCCTTAGTTCTTTGCTCTTGTCAACTCGATGAGTCTGTTTCTACCCTTACAAGCTGTCAGTCAGAGGTGGCCCAGTGCCGCTTATAGCCCGCAGCTAACTGCATTAGAAATAGTATCTTTTCTGGTCTGTATGTTGGTGTACATGAAAGCAGAGTGTGTGCAAACCTAGAGAGAGTATAACACACAGTACAATACACACAGATTTTATGTTTTTAAAACAAGTCTCTCATACTCACCAAGGAAATCACGCGCACACACACACACACCCACACCCCCCCCCCCACACACACACACACACACATATATATATATAAATATATATATATATATATATATATATATATATAATACGTTTTATTTATATAGCGCCTTTCCAGAGCTCAAGGACACGTTACAATAAACAAACAACAATTAAGGCAATTGACAAAGAGAGCAGACAGAACAACAATAGGCAAATGAGAATACAAGTACAGTAAGTGAGAGTTGGGTAGATGGGGCAGCAACCAGCAGAGGAAGAAAAAAAAAAAAAACACACTAAGAACTATAACATTCAGAAAATGGGTGTGTTTTGAGCATGGATTTGAATTCAGAGATAGTGTTAACAAAACGGAGTGAGGGGGGGAGAGAGTTCCACATTTTGGGTACAACAACACTGAATGATCTGCCCCCCATTGAAGCAAGGCGATGCCGAGGGACAACAAGAAGGCTGGAATCAGCGGATCGTAAAGAACGAGTAGGGGTGTAGGGGAGAAGCAGGTTACAGAGGTAGGGGGGAGCAAGGCCGTGCAGAGACTTAAAAGCGATCACCATCACCATTATAGCTTAAAGGGAATCCAAAGTGCACCCAAAGACCAGACCTGTTGGTTATTGGAGGATCTTCTATTTCTGGTCTGTTAAACGCATTGGCCATTTTGCAACGAGCCTTCAGCGCGTACTGAGTGAGCGAGCGCCTGACTGAATAGCCTAACATAAACATATAAGTTGGTGTTTTTTTTTTCTTCGCGAGTGTCAGGGGCATTGCCTGTTACGTTGTTTGGGTTATTGGGCTACCTTGTTGAACGCATATCATTATATTTCTCTCTTTTTTAAAAAAAAATATAATATAATTAGCAGTGTTGTAGTCGAGACCAGTTCATTCGAGTCCGAGTCCAGATCGAGTCCAGAGATGTTCGAGTCCGAGTCAAGACCGAGTTCAGAAAGGGTCGAGTCCGAGTCAAGACCGAGTTCAGAAAGGGTCGAGTCCGAGTCAAGACCGAGTTCAGAAAGGGTCGAGTCCGAGTCAAGACCGAGACCAGAGAGATTGGGTCTGAGACAAGACCTAAAGAAATCTTCAAGAGTATGTAAAATGTATGATGGAAACAATAAAGGGTAAAAGGGCCACATAGTATGTGGTGTAAAGGTAATTTTATTAGAATTATGAAGTGTTACTTGTCAATATTAAGTGCTCATTTTCACATAACATCGTTGTACCACTATACACATCCATATAACCTTTCTAGTACAAGTAACATTACTGTACCACTATACCTGTAAATGTTCAACTGTAACAGCTTTTACATAACTTTTAACCCTGAAGCTTAACTAATGACTGCTAATATCCTGAAAATGTCTTGGATTATGTGCACTTTAGATGTTGTGAAGATTAAAGATGGGCATAATTACTTTTCAAAAAAATAAGTGAGGAGACCATCCTGCTACCCAACCAAGCACGATGTGGTCTCATGATCAATCCACCCAGACTAAAAACTCTCTCTATTGGTGCAGAGGAAGCAGGGACTGACAAAAGTTACCATTTCATCCCTTTCTGTAACAGCAACGGATAATCTAATGCTAATTTCACTGGATGGTGGGTTTTAATGCAGGGTAAAATACACACTAGTCGAAGTTTTTTTTAGTTACGGAAGGCATACACACAAGAGCCGACTGACTGTCCAGGAAAATTTCATGCAAAAGTGTGTATGTGCCAGGGGAAGAAAGCTGGTTGAAATGCCATATAAGTTCAATGCCTTCTCTCAGACATTTTTTTGGGGGGAGATGTTTAGTGTTGAGACAGTCAGTCTGTGTCTGTATTCATTATATAATTTAATTAAACAATATTTGTTTTTTTCTGTGACCATTGTGTCCTACTTTGTAAAAATAACACAGTTGAGAGAAATAATGTAGCAATGTGGCTTCCTGGAAAGCGGGATCACTACAGGCGGATGGCAGGAGGGTAACTTAAGGCCGGTGACACACTGGCTGCGTGGCGTCTCTGCTGCGTGCTAGAAGCGTGGTGGCTGCTTCGCATTTTCTGTGTCTTTACACACCAGAAGCGTGTCTGATGCGGCGCTGGCGCGCTGCTTCTGCTATAAGTGACATAGAGAGAGGCCGCCGAAAAACCAGGCTCTTGCAAAATAGAGTATGTTTGACAGGTGCAATATTTGAAAATCGATAATTATTTATTTATTTTTTTAAATTACATTTATATCAGAATTTATGCCAACCTATAGACTTTAAAATATCAAAATGTCATGAATTAATATGTATTTGTGTACATAATGACACAAGTGACATATAAACATATTTTCCTAGTTTATTTTGCCTGGAAACGCTTCCAACACGCGCGTGTTCGCGTGAAAATAGGCGTCGGTTCTATTTCTAGCATGCACGCGTTTTCCGCGCGGCTCGAGCTGCGCCTGGGATGCGCGTCTCACGCAGGCAGTCTGTAAGCTCTAACCTGTTAACATGGGAGCCGAATTAAAAACAGACACGCCACGCAGCTGAGACGCTTGCGCCATGCATCCAGTGTGTCGCTGGCCTAACGTCTAAAGAAAATCACCAGTCATTGGATGTATCAATCATACATCAATTTAAAGAAACATTAACATACAGTAATAATCATGAAATATTTTTATTGGGACTCGAGTGGACTCGGGCATAAGTCCGATTCCTAATATGTTCGAGTCCGAGTCAATACCGAGTCAAAATGCACACGAGTCCATGACAAGACCGAGACCATTAAAATACGGTCTCGAGACCGAGTCCAAGACCGAGTCCGAGTCTCGAGTACTCAACACTGATAATTAGTCCAATGAACCGTTCGGTATACATAATGCGTACCGCGTACCGAACCGAAAGCCTCATACCGAATGGTTCAATACGAACACGCGTTATCGTTATATATATATATATCAATAGCCCTTACCAGAACTTTATCATAAAAATACAGTGATGATGTTACAATGTTTACAGGGTTTTAGGCAAAAACATGTTGTTGTAATTGTTGATGTGGGAATTTCAGGGAAAGCTAACCCTTTCTCGATAAATTTTCATAATTCATGCTTTTTTATTTTAAGTTTTTATATATATTTTACAGTAAAATAATAAATATTACTTTGTTAATAATAATATATAATACGTAACTCAAGCTTTTTAATTTTTACTGCTGTACATTTTTTTCCAATAATTTAATTGGATTTATTCGAGTCATACATGTTGTCACAAATACATTAGGTTACACAAGCAAAACTCAATTTAATAGTCGGATTAGGTAGAAAATGCAACTAAATTGAATATTACTACATTCTTTTTACAGTGTGGTAAAGTTAAAGAATTAACCGTTTTCTAATAAAATGTGTATTTATTCTGTATGTCCAGATGGCAGGAAATCTGATTAAAATATGAATTTAAGAAGACAAAGATCCTCCTAGTTTTCATACAGTAGCTTTACTCTGCAGATGATTGACCCCCTCACCTGCATAAACATGTTTGTTGGTGTGTGAGTGTTTATTTCTTGTTTTGTGTCTTAAGTGTTCCAGCTCTGTTTTCCCTTGTAGATCGATATGTACTGGTTGGCAGTCGTCATGGCAGCTGGTACGAGGGTGCGTTGGCGGACTGGGGGAAAGGCTCTGCAGTCATGACTCAGATCATTGCCTCCATGACGGCTCAAACCCGTGCGGGCTGGCAGCCTGACCGCACCGTCGTCTTCTGCTCCTGGGGGGGAACCTCACTGGGCAACATCGGCTCCTTTGAGTGGGGGAGGGTAATGTTTGACTATTCCCATTTTGCCACTTTAGACTTTGAGCTCTTTTATTGAGACTTGTGTTTCACTGGTCTTGACGAAACTGCTTCGTTTAACAAGTCCAATGCTGTACCGGGTGAGCTTCTGGGCAAGTTTACTATGTCAAAAAAGCCTTGTATATGATGCAAAAAGCATTTTTAGGTAAAAGTGTTAAATGTGCTAGGAACCTTGCCAAATAAGTATTTCTTAATCAATAGTTTGCCAATGCCACTGTAATCATAATTTGTGTGAAAAGTAAAAACTTTCTTTTACTGCCTCAAGGTGTAATTCCAGCTAGACACTGTAGTGAAATGTATGCACAAGTTTGTTTTTGGAGTTGGACTATTTCTTATTTAACCATCCTTAAATTTCAACATGGAATTCATATATGAGCAAGACAAATGAGCATGTGAACTTTATGACACGTTTATGGCATCCAGGTCACATTATAGCCTACAATTTACATATATAAGCTGCTTATTTTAGATGTGGATTGAATTTGTCTAATACATCATACATATTAGTTTATAGAAATCTCTGTCAACGGTGTGTAGGGTCGCAACCTCGAAGTTGAGTTTAGTAGGAGGTCAAAAGCACTTCCTTTTTTCTCTTCCTCAGTTTGACAACTAAACCGATGGAGGTAAAACAAAAATAGTACAGATTAGCCTTGAGCAGCCATTCAAACGCTTGCTAACATGATCAGCAAGCCATGAAGATTCAATCAGACAGATGGATGATTTTGGAGTGTTAATGAAATTATTCTGCTCGGCAAAGGAGTTTGTTCTAATCAGAACAATGCAGACGTCATCATTAATCTGAAGAAGACCCTAATAATGTCACAATAAAATGATAGCTTTTGAGTATGAGAAAGACAGTAATGGTTAATATTATTCACAATGCACATTTAACAAAATTGTAGTGTCTCAATGGGGGTTACTCAGGCTTTGAAAATACCAGTCAAGGCCCTGACATTTCATCAGTTGGCAGTAGACGGCTGTGTTTTGTATGTCTGTACAGGAGAATGCAGTGGTTCTTCAGAGCCGGGCAGTGGCTTATGTCAGCCTGCACAATCCCGTCAGAGCCTCTGGATCCCTGCAGGCCACAGCGTCACCTTCCCTTCAGCAACTGGCAGCTGAAACCCAAAAGGTACTTTATAAATATTCATTTATATCCACTTGGACAAGAAACTTGCAAACAGCACTTTAAATAGAGTCGATGCATGTGTTCCAGAAGCTTAGAGAAAACCCTACCCATCACTATTATTAATAGCTGATGCAATATCTTGCTGTAGCTGTTTGGCCTTCCTCTTACATATTCTTGCACTACAACAAGTCTGTGCACATGGCTTAGACCCCCCCCCCCCCCACACACACACACACACACACAACACACACACACACCTTTATTGATTTGGATCTTACTTAACTATAAATCTACACACTGTACTGTACATTTTTACTGCATGTAACCTCTTTACTACAAATACGTGCACATAGCCTAGACTTGCTAAAAAATAAATAGGGTTGGTCAAAGAAACATTTAATCTGGAGGTATTGTTAGAATGTGTACGTGCAGTCTATTTTTGAGAATGTCTTACATTTAATTTATTTGTTAATATGTAAAATCACCTTTTCTTCTTGCTGTCTGCTATTTTTTAGTGCAAATACAATCATTTTGGTTATTATATTTGTAGTAGGAAAGAAAAATAAATTGTCTTGGCAAAGGGCACCATCTTATTTTGTTTAAATTGAATGTGGCATGTGATTGACTGAACATTTTAAAGTTAAGGGGAATTAGATTTTGAATCTCAACTTAACTCAACAAGGTCTTGGTATTTGAACAGTGTGCACCCAACTTCTTGCATAAAACTATTTTGCTGTATCTCATTTACAGTGAACACTGAGGTCTGAGTTATACATTCAGATGGCATTTCCAATAATGTGATATATAACTCATCTAACTTATCTAACCTTAATGTAGCTCTTGTATTCTGCTCAAGTTTCCAGATATATGGAGCATCTTACTCACTCTGACAGGTTCATTTATGATTTGTGGTGTGAATATATTGTAGTTTGTTGGAAATTATGACTAAACTCTTTAAAAACCTTTAGTATCACCTTGGTTATTAACTCTGTGTAACTTTATGGCGGCTTCAGTGAATTTGAACTTATAATGACAGCCTCTTTAGCATCAGATGTGAACAGAGCAATAGAAAAGGTTAATACATTTTAATATTGCCGATGTATCAGTTGCTTTGTATAGCGTGCTGTAGGTCAGAGGCCCTGATCCAATGACAGCATGCCCTATTATTTTAAACCAGACAATACTTTTCTTCATTAACCTAAATGCCAGTCCACCTGTGACATTTCAACCTAATGAAGTATGCTCTGATCTTCACCACTGCCATTATCGAAATCTCTCCTACAAAACTTCTAAGAATGAAATGGCATGAGTTCAGTGGAATAATTATTTCACTTATCATCAGCAGTCTGGCCATAATATTTGTAAAGTAGTTCACTAGGGGAAAAGGAATTGATGAGACTGTGATTCGATGTGAATAGGAAGAGAGGACTCAGGATAAAGTTTTGTAATATGACTTTGGTATGCTTTGCATAACACCAAGCATCTGTTGGAAGAGCAGCTAGAGATGGAATTGTGTGCATATACAGTATGTGCTTATAGCTTCTTTCTTATGAAATGGTAGGCTTTGGGTTATTTGTAATAAATTTAACAAAAGAAGAGCCAGAGCTTATACCTTTTGCACCATTATATTTTATTTAAAAATGTTTCAAGACCCAATACACATTGTAGATACTTTAGGTAATAATGATTAATAATGTTTAAAAATAGTTCACATGAATGCTCAATAATCTTCTCTGCTGCCTAAGCAGTTTCAAATGTTATAAAACTAGTTTTATATTTATATTATATGTTTTTACTATGTCACTTACATTGAAAATGATCAGCAACCTAAACTGATGTTATACTGTAATAAAATACTCAATATTTTTACTATAGTACATTAAAATGTAGTACCTTTCCTTAAGTATAAATGAAAGGATAAGTGCTTATACTTTTACAGGAGTAATATTTTGTTAGTGTTTCTGTACTTTAACTCAAGTACGTACGAGAAAAAATAGCAGTGTGTCATAAGAGCAAAAATATGCATCGTGCACAGTTTGTTTTCTTTAATTTGTAGAATGCAAAACAGGCCTGCGAATACTTTTTGCAAATGTTTTGTGCGTTTCACTGACATACCTTCTGAGTCACAGATTTGGACTCAGTAGTGTTTTCAGATTCTTTCTGCATTGTTGAAGTGGTTCTTAAAAACTCATGAATTAATATTTTTAAAAGTAGCAAAAATATGTGTCCCATTCAATGATTCCATTGGTTCATTATTGTTTTTTTTAGCTTCAGTGAACTTTTTGAAGGCTCTAAATTCTTTGAACGGAGATAGTCATAGTTCATTCAGCTCCATCAAGATGCTATTCAAGGTCTCTTTTGAAGTTTGAGATACATAACTGTCTTGAAAGCCTAAACTTAAATGTCCAGAAAAAATAAATAAATCAATCAAATAAAATCAACCCTGAATGTGAATGTGCAACTGCTCGTTTATCCAATATGCAAATTCCAACTGCTGTGCTGTAGTGTGATCACAACAAGAAGGAAAACCGTTTAGCATCAGCACTTTCCTTTGTCTAAAAGTCCAGCTCCATGGCCCTATGCCTCCTCTCCACCAATCACTCTCTGTCTCTTAGTAAATTGATAATGGCTTATGCTAATTGCTGTTGTCCTGTCAGAGCCTTCGACGCAATGAGACACAAGATGCCCTCATTAGCATGCTAATTGAATGGAATACCATCCAATCAAAGATGCACAGGGACTGTTTGAGGATGACATGGATGAATGGCTTCCAGTTGTCAGGTGCGATAAAACAAAGGTTCATTTTTGCGTTTATGAAGTGATTGTTATTCTTTTATTCTGCTTAAATCAATATCACAGGCCTTTATCCCGGTGTCCCAGTGCTATATTATTAACCAGATGCATCACATGTGAGGTTTTTCATTTCAGCCATCGGTTTGTCCCTTGGTGGCATTAAAATCTCTTGCCTGCGCTTACTTTGTTATGTGACCTCTTGCCTCTAATTGTACTTGCAGTTTTTCCAGACATCTTGGTTTGTAGCAATTGCGCAATTTATCTTTCGAAGACGTTCTTTTGGAGGCATCAGGTATACACAACACTTTCAATATTTTGAGACGGTGTAACAACACTATAAATCATGTTAGAGCTATAGAAGTAATACTTTCCACTTATCTTGCTTTGCAGCTGTCTTTGGAATAGAGATGCTATTGCGGTGATATTTTGAATGGGTGCTCTGGAACCAATTATAATAAAGGAAGTACTTCTATTGGGATTACGGAGCAAAAACACAAAGTAAAGTGAGAGACTTTTTATTGTTTAATTGGGTGTTGTTGTAGCTGTGTGTGTGTGTGTGTGTGTGTGTCTGTGTGTGTGTGTGTGTGTGTGTGTGTGTGTGTCTGTCTGTCTGTCTGTCTATTTTAAACTGAAATAACATAGGTAGAAGAGCAAACGATGAGGTATAATGTTTTGGGTGGAAAAACCCATAAGTTTTGATGTGACATGGAATGGTGTAATTTGATTTGGAAGGAAGCAAGTCTTTCTCAGCCGTCTTGAATTTCTATGAATGGTTCAATTCATTAAACACAGTGGGTCAATCCTGCTGTACAGTAAAAGAAAAAAAATTACATGACCATTTCATCACTTGCACACCAATGGATCCTCTTCAATGAATGTGTGCCAGAATGTCCAAACAGATGATAAAAACATCATAATAATCCAAAATGAACCGCACCACTCCAGTCCATCAGTTAGTATTTTGTGAAGCGAAAAGCTCTGTGTGGGTAATAAACAAATCCATCAAGACATCTTTATTATTATTATTATTTTTTTTTACTTCAAACCATTACTTCTGGCTAAAATCTGAGTTTTCTATCTACAAAATTGCTTTCTCCGGTGAAAATGACATCTTGTCTGAATCAGGAGAGAAATATGTAAAGATCAAGAACAGCTCACGATTTTGATGTGAGAGGAATTTTTCACTGAATTATGGATTATAGACTTTGGCCAGAAGCGACAGTTTACAGTTAAAATACCTTAATGATGGATTTGTTTCATACAGACATGCATGAAACAATTTAGTTAAACCTCTCTAAAATCCATGTCTCTTGCACCGAAGTAAAAGACAGTAGTCTCTTTCATGGAGTATTATTTATTTTTATTTTTTCAGACAGCAGAATATACAGTATGTCACATTCACATGTACACAACTTTTGCCACAAATACTACGTTATGTTTTTAATAATTTTTATTTTATTTTTTTATCTGATTCCACTTTGATCCTTAGGTGAGCTGCACTAAATAATGATCAAGGTGAGTTTGTTTCCTTATTTATGTGTCCTAAGCAGATAAAGGACATTGCATCTCGTGCTTTTAGTAATAACCTTGAGATTTGTTTTGGCTCACCTCGTATTACCTCCAACGTTATAACTCATAGTGGTATACATACATCTGACCTAAATAAAATCTGACAGTACAATTGTTTTCAGATGTGAAATGTTTAGAGAACATCAGTATAACATGTAATCCTCTTAAAAAAGAAAGAAAGAAAGTCCATTTTGATTACAGAGAAATGCTGATTATTTTTGCTTTTGTGTATTTAGAATGCCTACACACTAGAGTTTACAATGGATGATGCGTCACATGGACAAAAACATTTTTGCAATGGTGAAGCTCAATTTCCACTTGATTTCAGTTAACCTTCAAGCACAATTTCAGAGACAAAGTCCTTTAAATGCTTGGTAAGGCACTATGGTAGCTATTTTTAGTCATGCAAGTGTAGCTCATTTCTAAGTTAATTGATGGTGTCATAAATTAAACAAAAAAAATTAATGGATAAAAGTTGGTCTCACAATGTTTCACAATGCCAATCATTTTGCCCCAGCTAACAAAATGTTGTTAAAAAAATATTTTGCTGTGTTTTTACAGAACTAAAGAAGAAACAGCAGAATGCTAGCATTTAAAAATTTCCGACTAAAAAGAAAAGGAGAATGTAAAAAAAATAGTTCCATGAAAAATGTTAACACAATGCATTTGTGCTAATGTTTTGAGAACATTATTAAGGAGCAGATAACTTTGAATGAATGTTCTTTTAATTTTAGAAGCAAAACTTTTTGATAGAACTTTGCCAGAACTTTGACTAAACTTCTGAGAATGTTCCCTGTTAGCTGGGACAGCTGCTTCTATAATATCTCAAGCTTCAAGATGGATTCCTAAAATCCAGATGATGACTTTGTCAGTTTCTGATCGTGTTTTAAATTTGGAAGTAGACTTACTTCACCATAGCAGCCATATTGGGTATTGAACGTTCCAATTTCTGTTATATACGGTCTCTGATCAGAGCTTCATCTGTAGCAGTCTCATGCAGCCAAAACATCAAACTGACGACAAATATTTGGATTGGATCTCATCTTTCATGGGCCAAAAGGCTGTCTGACAGAGATGTAATTCAACCAATAATGATCACAGTGATTTTGCCAAGTAAGACATGTTCCTGGATCAACATTGTTTGTTAATCCTGGATCAACATTATTGTCCAAAAATATAGACCCTAACCTTATCCCTAACCCTAAACCTAACGCTACCCATTATCTCTAAAATCAGTGGGAAATGATGGTTGAATAACAAGGGTGTAGAAGCACCTAACTGGTAAGGCTAAAATTGACATTTCCTGTAAACGTATCGCCCAATTCTGATCTGTTGATCGGAATGTTGTTCCAGGATCAACATCCATGTTGATCCAGAAACATGTAAATCAACCAATAACGGTTAAGTTTGTTCTGCATCAAGTGTAGGGTGTGAAAATGTAATGTCAATGTCCCTACAATAACAGACTTGCAGATAAATCATTCATAAAAGAAAGTTGTGCAAATTTACTTAAAGATCATTATTTTGTGTATTTGGTATAATAGAATGTGTTGACATGCTTTAATGTTTAAAAAACATTATTTTTAAAATACTGTACATTATTATAGATCCTCTATGCCCCGCCTCTCTCAAACGCGTAGTTTTCTACAAAGTCCCCCCTTCCATCAAAAGCGCAATCTTGTCAGTAATGTAACGCTCCTTTCCATAATCGCGAGCTTCATCTTTCAAAATAAATGGAAAGACAGTTAATTATGTCCTTAGTTTTACCATCATGGAAAATGGGAACAGAGTGGCATGACAGACACAGTGATGAAGCTCGTACAGCATGTGTTTCCAGTGCACTAGCCATGGACATTTAAGACAGCCGACTCCACTGTGTGACCCTCTTTCTCTCTCTCTCTCTCTCTCTCTCTCTCTCTCTCTCTCTCTCTCTCTCTCTCTCTCTCTCGCTCGCTCGCTCACGTGGACACACACACGCACGTGCAATGCACAAAACTCTGCATTTGTACATTCAATAGCAAATACTTAAACTTATAACAAAACATACTTAAAGTAGCTGATTCAGAAGCACCAGACTGTTGAAGCAAAGTCAGAATTACCTCCTCTCCTAGGTTCACGAAACGGTCATCTATAAAATGCGTTGCTGTTCTGTCTAATAGATTCCTAAATGCATCTACTTTCGGAAGGACAAATAAAGTGCTTTTGCCTAGATACACACACTATCTCCCTGACATGACTGCTTCAACACTTACTGCGGTTACTGAAACCATGCCTTCTTTCTTTGCGTGAAGTGTTCCTGTAGCTCAACTGGTAGAGCATTGACTTTAGTAAGCGCAAGGTTGGGGGTTCAAATCCCAGGGAACACATGATAATAGAAAATTGTTAGCTTGAATGCTATGTATGTCACTTTGGATAAAAGCATCTGCTAAAGGCGTAAATTTAGGGGAAGTCGTGGCCTAATGGTTAGAGAATCGGACTCGCAATCGAAGGGTTGTAAGTTCAAGTCTCGGGCTGGCAGGAATTGTGGGTGGGGGGGAGTGCATGTACTTGGCTGAATGTCACCTCACTTTTTTTTACATTTGGGCTGCATTAATCAAATATTTCCACATAGTGACATGGACATTGTGGGGGCATGTTTGAATAAACCGTTTTAGGGGGGCATGGCAGTCTTAACTTTGATGAAGAATATCTCTGTGGATTTGAGACTTTAACATACTATATTTTTCTTAGTCAGCCCTGATGTCTCAGTTATAAATACAACAGCTTATTTCCTTCATGAGTCTGTATGCCATCATGGCAGCTTTGTTTTCATGTGGACCGTCAAATAACACGATACACGCATCTCCTTGAAATCTAATTCAACCAAGCAGATGACAACTTTGAAACTCGCTAAATGTTTCTATTTTGTTTGCCTTCTGCATCAGACGTTCAAGCAATGGTCCGTGGGCATGACGTCTGAGGCTGAGATTGTATCTACGGTGTAGATGCCTGCTGTTTCTGGCGGAGTTCACCAAGTGCATTCTGTTTTATTTTTCAGGCTTTTGTAATAAAAACATAATCTAGCTTAATGTGAATTTCTGTTCTCAAGAGTAATCATCTTCCTCTGCACATATCACACCAACCGTATTATCTCAGCATTTTACCTCTGCAGAATTGGAATTCAGGCCACCTATACGCATTGCATTTCATTTTCTATCAGTGCACACTGGCTTTCTTTTCATGTCTTGAAAAGAAGACGAAATACTCTTTGAAAGAGACTTTCTCTCAAAATGAAAAACATTCTAAGCATTTACGCTCTTTGAAACGGTCTAAAAAGCTTGGCTTTGCCTTAGACTCAATTCAAGTGCTAGTCAAAACATCTCAGTGATGGACTACAACAAAATAAGAGGAGCTGGAAAACAGCAGCCTGTGAATGATAGATAACTGACCTTAACAGACCCGTGATCAATACTGTAAAAAACCACCAAGGATTGTGTTTCAGACTCACCTGCATTTGATAATGCAGCTCGGCATGCTTTTGTCACTGTTACCTGAATTCCTTCTTGTGCATCATGAGCCACTGATCACACTTGAATTATTCTGCCAGTATAGCCAATGACACAAACAGAAGGCAAGGCCACTGAGGGCAGACTCTTCCATGGACATGTGACAGGATGCGCAGCTGCCCCCAGCTGTCTGTTGAGCTGTAACTCTTCATTCTGTGACGCTGTGGTCCTGTCACTCAACACTTAATAAAAGCCCAGTCGGGTCCCCAGCACGATAACATCATCCGCCATTCGATTAGACCCTTTTGCTGGGATTTCATCAAGATAATGCATGTTTTGTGTGTGTGCCATGACACGCTAATTGCAAGCCATTAGTGAAAGCATTTGGCAGGCTTCGCAGGAAGGCGTCTTATGCATACAGTCTTAGATTTCTGTAACCGTGAGTTCATTGTCACCCAGCTCTATTCAACACAAATGGGGCTTTCTGTTACCCACAATTGTCTCTTCCTGTATTCGTTTTTCGATGAAAGGAAGATAATTACCTCTTTGTGATTAATAAAGGACATCATGTCAGATTTCCTTTTTTTTTCTTTCTTTTTTTCTTTTTGTGTGTCTCACTGTAAAGTGTATAATAATAACAAATATATTAGAGTGATCTGTAAAGGTTCATGTGACACTGAAAACTGGAGTAATAATGCTTTGCCAACCCAGGAATCAATTATATTTTAAAATATTAGTAACCACAAAACAAAATACTATAATACAAAACACTTACTGTATGCAGTGCAATAATATTTCTTAATACTACTGTTTTACTGTATTTTCGATCAAATAAAGCCTTGGTGAGAGACTGATTTCAAAAACTTTATTGCCAGGTATATTTACCCATACAAGGAATTTGGTTTAATGACAGAAGCTTCACAGTGTGACAGAAGGACAGTGACAAGACAAGACACGGATAATAAAAAGAATAATATACAAGTATACAAAATAGACATTGTGCAAAATAGCAAAAATACAATGTACAGAATATACAATTTAGTTATGTTAGGTGCAAATTTTTGAATTGTTAAATAAATGTATAATACTGTTGAGTTTTCCACGTTTATTGTCAAGTTTTTATAATATTAAATGAATTGCTTGAGGGAAGAAACTGTTCCTGGGCCGTGCAATGAGAATAGTCCATTGGTTCATCCAGTTATGCAGTCCCATCGCAAATGTCACTTGTTTTTTTTGATGTGCATTTGATGTGAATTTATTCGGGGAAAGTGTTTCCATCCTAATTTATGTGCATGTTTTCTAACCGGATAAGAAATTTATTTGACTTAGTTGAGCGCATACGTTTTTTAGAATTTGTATAATTTATAACATGGAATATAGAATTTTTATACAATTTTAGAATTTAGCGCAACTTGGCGTTTCCATCCAGCGTTTTTTTATGTGATATCCCAAAATGCGCATAAAATAGGTGGATGTAAGCATAGCAAGTGTTGACAACAGTTGGGCTTATTAGTAATTTTGTGGAAACCATTTATTTGTGTGTGTTTAGTGAACATCAAAGCCTGACCTCTTTATATGATTGGTTGAACTCGTAAATGGGTGGCACTTGTGATAAAGTAATAATAACTCTGAGATTTAGTACTCAGAAATATAGTAGTTGATGATGAACATTTTGTTTATCTTTAATTTTTTCAGCACTTTTTAGTAGTTTGGGAGCAGAACTGTGATTCCTCACTCCCACTTCACCACTGGCAGAAACATAAAAAAAATATTTTATGTAAGAATTTCACTTTTATGTCTAACTTCAATCCAATGCCCATTTCACAGTAATAAAAAGAGCTCCTGCCCTGTTTGTCTCTTATATGACTTGCAAGCACTAAACATTAAAATGTCGTCATTAAACAGAGTTTTTTCCCCTCACAGAATGAAATGAAATAAAATTCCTTCTATAGTAAATACTGCTTACATTGTGTTACATCAGTCATGCATTCACTAAGATCTGATTGCTTACATTCACTGCAATCATGACTATGCAAAAACATGACATGTTTTACTTCTATGAGTTTTGTAGCAATTTGTGGACCATTTTCCAGCCAAATGCATTGCATTTGAAACACTGCAGTGCCTAGCACTAGATTAAATCATTTCCTTGCATTAACCATCTAAGATTTGTGCTTAACCACACAGAGATCTCATCGATTGAATAAAGAGTGCAGCACAGGGCCTGATCACAGATGTTGGAGATCATTCATCACTGTAGCATGTGCGGAACGGCCAGGCTCTTCTCCCACACTGGAGGCCACGAGATGTGATTTCAGATGCTCCCTTCCTGTATTAGTGATGCTGTCTGCACAAGCACATGGTTTATCACTTCAGCTGGCAATCAATTAGTTCCCAATCAATAGCCTCTCGCTGGCCAACAGGCAACAAATTAGCAGCCTCTCGCCGCTCGCACTACACTTGTTTATCCCTGGAACTTGTTTTTCTTTGGGAATCTAACCCGCTCTGCTAGCAGCTTAAGCTTGAAGTTTTGCCACATGTATCCAGGTGTTTAATTAAACAAATATTTTACGAACAAATGTTCAAGCTCTTTCGGTACTAGACAAATGGATGTTCCTGTTTAAAAAGTGTCACATAGAGGAATGAATGATGGGCACGAAAACAGAGCAGACGCTAAAAGCTGTTAATTACTAGGTTTCATTCAGAAAGCAGTCATGTCAATTTCTATCTAATAACTAGTTGCCATAAAACAGGAAAAACTTTTTCACTGAGCTTCGTAGCATCACATTTCGAAAGGTCTTTTTCATATGCAACTGCCACTGAAGACACTTTCAAATGATTTCCATAATATTCTTTCATTTTAAATGGATGTATCAGGCAAAAAAAAAAAGAAGCTTTATTTGTCCTCTCATTTTAAAAGGCTCCAGTGCGCCACCATCTGTACGGTGATGGCAGACCTCTCACATTATACAGTGACACCCTTCTTGTTGTTTTTTTAAATGATCACAGCCTTATTCATCCATTTTTTTTCTCTTCTTTTTATAAATGTATCAGTGGTTCCAATTCCGCTTCTCTGCAAATGTAATTTCCAAAGGTCACCTTTTCTGAGAATAAATTATCTCCACAATGCAAGGTCATTCTCCGTCTCCAGCACATTCAAAACGAGATAACAGTTTTCTTTTACGTTTTTTTTTTTTTTGTGCATATTTTCTCTCTCAACACCCATTCCCCCCATCCCCCCACCCCAATTCTTGCTGTCATTTTGTTTTTGTGCTGTAAGAAATTTTAGTTTGATGACTTATTTTGTCAAATACAAATAGTAATTTTACAGCTGTGAATAGATAAATTATCTCAGGTACCTCTTACTGAATGCAGTGATTTTCAATTCATTCCAAAGCAGTTTTAGCGCACACAGCTTGACGGAAATAATGGTGTACAGTGAACAGTCGGAAGCATTTAGAAAAGGATCTGGCTATTCTGGGTTTTTCCTCGACTTTTTCTTTAACAGCTTTGGCCCCTGTCAATTTTATACAATAAACTCTCCTAAAAAAATAAAAATAAATAATAATAAATTTGACACTTGCACTAGTTAAATTCTCCACTAATAATGGCCTGCAACATACATACATTAGTAATTTTTCCCCGATCTGTCCATTCATCCATCCATATATTTACATATACACTGTCATTCAGTAATATTAATGTTTGTTAATGGAATCTCGTATGCTCATCAGGCTGTATTAATTCGGTCAAAATTAAAAAAAAAAAAAAAAAAAAAGTAATATTGTGAAATAGTATTGCAATTACTAATATTGGTTTCCTATTTTGAATAAACACTGTTCTTTTTAACATTTTATTCATCAAAGAATCCTGAAAAAGTATCCCAGGTCCGAAAAAATATTAACATTGATTATAGAATGATTTCTGAAGGGTCATGTGACACTGAAGGCTGAAAAAATCAGCACTGCGTCACAGAAATAAGTTGTATTTGAAAGTGTTAAAATAGAAAAATGTTATTTTAAATTTCAATAATATTTCACAAAAATTGCTCTTTTTTTCCTTTATTTGTAATCAAATAGATACAGCCTTGATGAGCACAAGACACTTCATTAAAAATCTTACTGATCCCAAACTTTTCAACAATACTGTATACAGATGTATAAAATAGTGGCTTAAACAAAATAATGAAGGCATGATTATTAATTTATTGTTATGTGACTGGTCCTTCACATAACAAACGGTTATATAAAATCTGTTAGTTTTAATAAAAAATTAAAAAAAAAATCAACCCCCCACATGCTTTTTTGATCCTGTGGCCCAAATAATTTCTTTAGGGAAAATAAATGGCCGCTTTATATAGTCAGGCAAATTAATAACTTTTCCTTTGAGGTAAACTAAAGCTTGTGTATGAATAAGAATAATTTGGTATAATTACTGCATTTACAATTATTGTTTATTAAGGCATACGACAAATTCAACTAATTTAGCCCCCAGGACAGGTGCCTGTAGTTAAAGAGGCACTGTTTATGCCACTAACCGTCCTTCCCAAATTGCTGTGCGCCTTTCCTTTGGCTGTCTGTGATTATGTGTGGTTGGTTTGTGTTTAGATGTGGAAGTTGTCAGTCACTGGATCACTGTGATCACAATGGCTTGGTAAAAGCCTGCTCATTTGCTAATGGTCATTAGCAGGCAATGCTGTTTGCTTCCCATCAGCTGAGTGGACGAGCAGCTTCATTTGCTGTGGCTGTCTGCCAGTGCGACTCCCTCTCTCTCCTCACTACCCACAGGTCTATTCAAGCTCAAATATATAAACAATGATTTTGCCATCTCGTTATCATTGCAGACAGAGAAATTAAATATTGATTCTCCTCACGGGGAAAAAGAATTGCTGTGCAGGAATTACCAATTCGGCCTCTTTCGCACCGCTCCCAAGCTGTTTCTGCTGTCACATTTTACCTCAGGAATTTGTGGCTAATTTTGACTTTAATGGCTTTTGCTGCCTATGAAGATGAAGGAGTCCACTTTTTTCCAGAATGAAGCACAGAATGTTACAGTAATCCTTGCACAGCGCAAAAATAGACACACAAGGGTGAATATGTCTTATATGCTCTCTGGGGCATATACAACTGTTTTGTAAATCATCTTGTCACATAATTAATATTAACGAGTCAAGCTGATAATGCAGTTTATTGTGTGCCCACCTCCCCTACTTTTCAGTTCCTGTGGTCCAAATCATTTATAAATGAAAAAAATAGCAGACAAATTAACCACATTAACATTGAGGTAGACTAAAGTATGTTTATGAACTAATTTAAATAATTATAAGGTACATGTCATTATAAAAGTATCATTGCAAGCTTGATAGATTTAAAATGAGGGCTGGGCAAGTTATTATCGCATTAACACATTAACTGATTAATGCCAGCAATTATTTTATAGCTCGTTAACGCAGTTTTTATTATTATTATGAAAGTCCTTTGCTCACTGGCACTGAATACACATACAGACAAATCATGGGTCACAGGAGGGGATGCTCCCGATCAAATTATTTAGGCTTAGCATCAGCATTCACAAACCACTGCCCAGTGTTATTTTTAACAGTAAAGAATGCACCGAGCTCATATTCATGACTTAATAAATTAGAAATAGGAAGTTTCTGATAGCAAGTGAAGACAGCAGAGAAGCGCTCTCGCTCAACAAAGTGAAGTGAATCGTTTTGTTAACTTTGTGGTTTATTACTTTGAGTCGTATGGGATGCAGTAACACACGTCCCTCTGTTGCTTTATAGATCTATCACTTTTGCCGCTCAGATATATTCATTCAATTATGCAGCACATATCTGAATATCTGTGCTCCGGTGCGGTTAGCGCTCACACTCACTGATCTATATATATATATATATATATATATATATAACTGAACCGCGCTCTTGGCCTCCTCTTCCAACCGAGCCAGGGACTGCTAAACGGAGTGATCACATTAGTCAAATGAACCAGGCTTTTGGGGGTTAAGATTGCGTAGTGTGAGTACACCCTGATTATTTTCCCACATCCCACACACACGAGTCTCTACCTGTGATTTAGGCTACAACAAGTGTGTCTGTGTGTGTGTAATAAAAATAGAAACAAAACAAAGTTGGGGAAGTTGTGGCCTAGTTGTTAGAGAGTTTGATTCCTAACCCTAGGGTTGTGGGTTCGAGTCTTGGGCCTGCAATACCATGACTTCAAGCGAGCAAGGCTGCTCCCTGGGCGGTGCAGCATAAATGGCTGCCCACTGCTCCGGGTGTGTGTTCACGGTTTGTGTGTGTGCACTTTGGATGGGATAAATGCAGAGCATGAATTCTGAGTATGGCACCATACTTGGCTGTATGTCACTTCACTTAACAAAATAAAATAAAAAGTATTTGAACAATGTATTCCCTGCCTTATACTGAGAGCTTTTCTTTCTTTGTTTGTTTTTTTTTGTTTTTTTTTTGAGCTATAGTTATGTTATTTGATTGCTTCAGTGAATTTTTTATATCTTTATTGTGAGTATATTTTTGTTTGTTTTGTTTTTGGATGGTTGCATATTAATGAGGCATGCTAAACTAATGGGCTAAGTGCTTCATCAGAATATTCAGTCACACTCACCGAATGTGTGTAAACATGAATGAACACCAATGTCTGTACTGACTGGACAAGGGCAAAATGTGACAGTGCTGCATAAAATATCAGTAGTGCATTAAAATGTTTTGTCTTATTGGCCTAAAAATTGGTAACGGTTTGAATAATAATAATAATGATAAGAAAACCAAATAAACTTAATTCTGTTACGCTTTTAGAAGAAGAAACAACTTCTTTGGATCAGTTATAAATATCCTTTTTTTTTTATCAGATTCCTTTACTTATAAACATTTTGTCCAAATAAATATTTATTGTTTTAGAAATTAATAAATGCATACATTAATCAAATGGTTTTTTTTTAATTTTTATTTGAAATATTTGAAATATTTATAATATTTTAGTCATCTTCCATTTTTGCGTTTAAAGATTAATCATAAATATGAAGTTTTTACTTCTGCACCCAGAACTCAAGAATTCTGGCCTCTTTCTTTCAGAAAAGAAAAAGTTACAGGAGAGGAAAAAATACACACACACACACACACAAATATATTAGCTTAGTTTTATTTTAGTCTACAGTGTGGAACAGAAAAAGAACGTAAACCATGCCTTGGGTCCAGCTGCAGCTGTTATGTTTGTTTTTCAGAGCCTCGTCTGATTTGAATTATTCTGATGACTGTTGCTGGTTACAGTTGATTGTAACAGCAATCTGTATTTTTCTTGCGTTATGCTTTCAAACAATGTTTGTATAGATTAACATTGATTTTGGCCCTGCCAGTCATCATTTGCACTTGTTTGAGGCTTACGTACAGTAGCTGCGCATGTATTTCTGTATGTTGACAAACAGTAAAATATATATTATGGCTCATGTCAGTTGCTGTACAGCAGAACAGAATCTGTTCATTTAGCAGCAGTTTTGTGATCAATGCAGTTAAACCTTTAGGATATTAAATAGCTGAGGGCCAGTTTCTACCAAAACAGATTAATCCTAAACCAGCTCTCAATGAGAAATCAATAGCAGTTCAGGGTTTAGGCAGGGCTTTAGTGGTGGGCATTATATGCAGCTACAAATTAGATTTAAAAGCATATTATTATTGTGTGGAAAGAAGCTACAAATTATACAAACTTTAATGAACTCAAACGGAAATAAAGTAATATTCTTGAAAACAAGGACAGTCCTGCGGGTATTCAATAAAAAGCGCATTTAGAAACAATAATGCAAATATTTCATGAACATCACATATTAGAAATACTTGAACACCCTCAACTCACATTCCACATAAAAAAATAAAAACTTTTTATCATTGACTTTTCCCGCATTCCCCGCATATTACTGTATTAATCTGTTAAGGTCATTGTAGAAAGTCTAATCGAGTTATTCTGCTCACTAGAGAGAAGCCTAGCCTTGACCAGGATAACTATAGTGTGTTAAGACTACATTGCAGATTGGTGTATATTCTCACAAATTGTGATGATGCACATGTGTTCTTCTTTCAGAGACATTCGACGAGCTGCAGCAGAGGAAGTGGTTGTCCTGGTCCGAATGTCAGCTCGCTGCAGACATCTGGAGATTTGAGCTTTTTCTCCAGTCTTGCTGTCCCCACAGTGGAGTTCACATACTCAGAGTACCCTAAAACAGAGGTGTGTTAACATATTCATGCAAACTTATCCATGCAAGTAACCCAGTCCTTCATTAAATGCACTGTAATTGCAGAAGATGTTTACAATGAACAGCAGTTTTTGCAACCCTGTCCACAGATGGGGAAAATGTTTTCAAGAGGCAGACACCTATAAGACTAATGCACATCATACATTTCAGATGCTAAACAATTTCCCATACTAGCACTAGCTTGTAAAGACACCATAAGGAGATGTCTCTTATTCATGTCTTGCTATTTAGAGGTGCAGTTAAAGACCCAGAATCCCCAGTCAGGACACTCATTATGTGTTTACAGTATATTGGTGTGTGTGTGTGTGTGTGTGTGTGTGTGTGTGTGTGTGTCTGTGCTCTTGTTTTTGTGACATATCAGGACACAACTTTGTATAATGACATGGGTATGACACATGTATTACAAGGAGAGGGTGACTTATGAGGACATAACCCAGCTCCCCATTTTTCAAAATGCTTATAAATCATACAGAATGAGTTTTTTTGAGAAAGTAAAAATGCACAAAGTTTCCTGTGAGGGTTAGGGGTAGGGTTGGTGAAGGGCGATAGAATATACAGTTTGTACAGTATAAAAACCATTACGCCTATGGGATGTCCCCACTTTTCACAAAAACAAACGTGTGTGTGTGTGTGTGTTTGTGTGTGTGTGTGTGTGTGTGTGTTTTAATTAGTAGATAATAATAATAACAATAATACAAGTAACAGATGTTTTACAAGTGTCAATTAAAATTATTATTTTAAAAATACAGAAAAATAAATAATTTTTAAAAGCAGAAAAATCACTAATTGGGAGTAGTAATAACTTTATGTGACATATGGCTTTAAATGACTAACATGACTAAATGACTCATAACATTTTCTTATATATATTGAAAAACTGATTACTTAATTGCTTTAAGCAATTTGATTACTTTTAAACTGAAAATTGTTAAATTATTCTATTTTGCTACATTTTTAACATTAAAAAACAGGAGATGTTACATCAACAGGATAGTGTCAAGGATCAGCCAAATTTCCATGTGTATAAAAAAAAAACAAGGATATTTAGCATGGTTCTGTTGTTTTGTGTTATAAAGTTGACTAGCCTAGGAAAAAAGTTATATATAAAATACATTTATTTCATACTATTATAGTTCAAATATATTAACATATTTACTAGCATGTCACTCGAGACTTACTGATATAAAAATTATAATTAAACTTTGTTTGGAGTACAACTTGTGCACAATGCACTTTTTTCCATATTAAGCCTAAAATATGTTTCATTTCACTATTTATGAGGCTTTTGTGATTTCTGTATATCAGTCTTTAAATGCAAGATATTTAAATTGAGTACCTAAAGCATGCTTGCAATAGTTCTACTTTATCAAATTAAAATTAAATAAAATTTATGCATTTAGCAAACGCTTTTATCCAAAGTGACTTACATTGCATTCAGGCTATTAAATTTTCCCTATCATGTGTTCCCGGGGAATCAAACCCCTAACCTTGTGCTTCATAGCGCAATGCTCTACCAATTGAGCAAATGCACAAAAAAGTGATTTAAAAAAAAAAAAAAAAAAAAAAGAACATACATAAATATATAATCGGATATTTGGATGTATATATGCACACCTATGTTAAGTATGGGCCAGTGGTACAATTTTTGCTTTTAACTTGACAGATCCAAACCAACAGTGAATTCTAAAATTCAAATAGGATTGACTTTGGAATTCGTCTGCAGTTAGCATGCATTCCAGAAACCTGTGAAACTGCGCTCCTAATGCTTTCATACACTTTAATGTGAAATCTTCTGGTTCAGCACAGACTGTCACGTCATTCCCCTGCAACCTCATTGCCTCGTTATGATATGTGAGGAACTGCTTCCTGACGTGTAAAATGATCTCCACACAGCAGCACGGTCAAACCCCAGGACTCCTTCACAGGCGGCATCAATATTGCGTTCCATCTGTCACGGCCCTGATGTCTGTGCTTTATCTGTTATATCCTTTCGGATGGCACATGCAAGCGTATCCCAGGAGCAACGAGCTCTCTCTTCCTTTAAAATAAACACTCAGGAAGCATGCCTTGTAAATTGCATACATATGTTCCCTCATTTTCATTGCTCTTGAACTTTATCTGAACGCATCTTGCATCTCAATGACTTTATGATGCATCTTTATACTTCCTCACCACAACGTAGGTGGTTAGATCCACTTCAAGTTGTTCTTTTCTGCTTCCTGTTTTCATAAACGCAGTGTAGGAGTTAAGCATTTCACACATGGAGTGGGTCCTTTCCTCTTTCTGTACAGTACATATTTCTGCCTTTCTCTCACGCTGTGGTGGTTGACACTTTCTGCATGCTGACTTGTACATCTGTCTCATCGGCACACATGCCTGGCTAAGCATTTGCAGTGCAATGCTGGTGTGCTTTAAACTGTGAGTCTAACCTTTTCCTGGCATTCAAGCCATCAGGCTGCATTAGCGCTGGGGGTGGCTGGTGTGTTTGGGAACAACACGATCTGTGCTGTGACATCCAGCTCCCAGCATCCCTGATTCTGTTCTCTGCCACGTGCCTCCACCCCAGGAGCCATCGCTCTCCCAGCTAGCAAAATCAAAATGACATACTTGGGCTTCATATGCTAACAATACTTACAGTGCCTGTAAAATCTACTATCCCCCTTGGATTCTCACTCTTTCTGGCTATTAACATGTATGTGTGTTTTTATATATATATATATATATATATATATATATATATATATATATATAGGTTACAGAAAGAATTCTATAATTCTTTAAGCACTGTTGGGGCATTAATCTGGAGGTGGAAAGGACACCATCTATAAACTGGCCACGACCAGATGCACCTCACAAGTTTCTGACAGAGGAGTGAAAAAATTATCAGAAGAGTAGTCCAATGCATGCAATTTTTTTATGTGAGTGTTGATTAATATAGTTAAAAATAAATAGTAATTTAATTTAAGTTTGGGCTCTGTTGTTAATTGTAACTTTATAGTAATGTAAAAGTGCTCTCTAGAGCAGAAGCTGAGGTAGATTTTTATCGTTAAGAAAATGTTGAATATAAATTAATTTATTTAAAGAAAGAGCCATTTGTTCAGTAAACCACTGTTAAAATACTGAACCATGACGGCAAAACCGTCATTCTTATTCTATTTTAAACAATAAAAATAAAATATACTTCAAATAAGAAGGCTTGGACAAACTATGCACAAAATAAATATTAAAAACAAACAAATGTTTTCCGTAAAAAAACACCTGATGGATTCATATTAAACTGCTTAATTTATTTACATTTATTTAAATTAATTAATTTATTTATTTAGAATTGTTGCATAGTTAGAACATTTCTATTATTAGCCTGAGATAAAACAAACAAACAAAAAACAGCCTTGTTTTTGCCTTGTTGTGATTGAACATCTGAAACCAGAGCAAGCAGTATTGGGAACTAAACTAAAGCAATAAGGATTCTAGCAGAAATGACAGTCTTCCTGAATCAAGCATTTTTTGCTTTTTTTTTTTTTTTTTACAAAACGCTTTGATTAACCTCCTCTGGTTCAGGGCACTAAAGACAATAGTCTAATGCAGAGTGACAGATCAGGAAGTATATCTCCCCCCATGCTAATGTAACTCCCTCTCCAGATGGCCTTCATGCCTGCGGCTGAGGGTCAGAACTGATCGCTAACTCAGAAATCTGCCTGACCATGCAAAATCTGTCACCAGTTGTTTACTGGGAGCCTTCCCCACCCAGGGTTACCATCCGGCTCTTTTCCTGGAAAGTCAGAGGTTTGTTGGCTGTGAACAGAGTTTCTTGGCCCGAAGTGCTGTATTAGTGTCTGCACAACTAATCTAATTAGCAGTGTGAAGCAGCAGCAGCTGGATGTGGTAGATCCGTAGGGTCTCTGCGCTTCAAAATCATATGGCAGTTCCCTTTGCTAGCTAGCTCGCTGCGCACAGCTGACAGCTATGCTAGGCTTGTCTTAGCCTACCATCTGGTTTCTGCCGCTGGCAGTGACTGTGTGATAAAAAAATATTGGGTGTAACATGCACATGTGCTTTAGTACGATATAGTATATATCTCATCAACATGACATCTATATATGTAGCCTACTCTGTCTACCAATGAGGATGCAATAATACATTAGTATCTGTATTACATAGTGTCTAAGAAAAAGTCATATGGGAGTTGACAGAGATTAATAGTTGCCATTGAGAAATGATGAATTATTACTAGAGTTCTGTACTTGCCATATTTCTGCATTATTATAAAAAGCATATAATCAGCATATTAGAATGATTTCTGAAGAATCATGTAACACTGAAGGCTGGAGAAACCAATTCCATCACAGAAATAAATTACATATTTATATATTAAAACTGTATATTTCTCTGGATGCAGTAATGAGATAAACTGTGTCTGCATTTCTACACTGGCGACTGGAGGAAAACCCCTTTTTTTTGTCTTTTTTTATAGGTGAGTACTCATGTCAGTGTGATCCTTTCAATAACGCTACAATTTTCTCATCTGAAAATGCCTTCCATTCATATTTTCTCTCTTTTTTTTTTTTTAAATTGAGGCCATTTAACTAAAATGACTGCAGTGATCTGCTGGTCCCATCAGCAAGCACATACAAAGAGGGCATTGAAGTTTGAGGGCTAGTTTGGGAGATTTAAGTTGCAATCATTCTGTAAAAGCTTGACTGAGTCACTGATTGGGTTTTCATCATTGGTTCGGCTATTTCCTGATTATCTCTGTGAAGCTGCTGTGACACAATCTGTATTATAAAAAGTGCTAGAAATAAACATGTCTTGACTTATAGCTGACAGAAAATAAAGTATTTGGAAAATTATTCTGTTGAATAAGTCAGACTGAAAGTTATATGTTCTCCTTCATTTCTTGACAGATGGTACTTGGAAAGTGAGAACTTACTCAACGTGATGAGACAATATATTAAACCTGACACTGAAGTTGCATAAACCGCAGGATCTGAATATAAACATATAAGTAAGAAGATAATCCGATCACGAGTGGATGTGATACCTTGTTGGTGAGCTCATGAGGTGCTAGAAACTGAGCCAGACAGATGTAGCATCTGTTTCAAGAGCAAAAATGCTGTTTCCTTGGACTTCTGCTGGGGAAAAAAAGTGCTCCTTTGGATGCTAATCGTTTTGGCAATACCAATGATAACCCACAGCACCCAAGTGAGAGTCTCTATCTCCTGAGAGCTCTCAGGTTAACTCTGCCTTTACAAATCCAGTGTAGCCAGGGTCATCCCATTCTTTTTTGTTTATATGAATAGACACAGCTGCAAACCATTTAACCAACATCTGTCAAACATCATTCTTTTACCACACAGATGTCCTTGGTCCCTCGAGTTGGCTGCCAATTAAATTAACCACGTTCAGAGTCACTATAGTGTCTGCACTGATAAAGTTGTATCCTCCATCTCTAGTGTTGGGGACTAATTTGGAAGTGTCTGTCACTCACAGAAAGAACTATTTCAGCTCGACTGAGTCCTTCATCGACGGAAAGAAAAATCCACTCATCCATGATGTAGCAGTATGTAAAAAAACAGAGAGAAAACAGCACCAAGTCTCAATCAAAAACATCAAATCAAAGGATTCAGTAGCATTCGTACATAATGTGGTATGTTCTGTAAAACCACTGCCTGCATACAAATAATAGTGAGAAAGCATTGATTTAGCAGCTTGTTCTTATGAAGTATTCTATGTAGCACTTTGACACATTACCACCATTTTATCGGAAATCAGAAGTCCCGCTCTGGCTTATTCGATAACGAAACTCTTTAATCTTTTCCAATAGAAAATCATTTGAAATGCTACACTCTCACTTGTATTGATCAGATAATAAACAGTTAATAGTCTTCTTTGATGGCTCTCTGAGTTCGAATCAGTTAATGATTTCAATTTCTTTGTCTACTTTCTGTTTTATCACTTGTCTAAAACACTGAAGCACGGACACAGCACATCTTCCGCGAAGACGAGCGGAATCAAAGAGAGCTGATATATTTCAGAATTCTTCACACCCACGTTCACGACTCCTGGGTGTGATCGCGCTAACAAGCTTTTAATTAATTATGATTCATTAGTATTTATGAGAAGCTAATATAATTTCAGCTGAGTTCAGATTAAAAAAAAGACCAAATATCTGTATCAGAAAAGTTAAACATTGTCGTATTAAGAATCAGATATTAAAAATGTTTATGAAGCTAGTTTTGGTTAAAATGCAAATGTTCAAATATCTTCGACTGACTTCAGCTTGCTGTTAGTTTCAGTATACCGAGCGGGTGACAGACAGCACAGTTTGTTGGTTTGATCTAGTGCTTTTCCTCATCAAATAGGGGCATTTCATCATTCAGCGTTGCCAGATCATCCATTTATCCTTCATTGCTGTGAAAAGCACATACAAACACATGCATTTGGCAGCAGTGAATTTTATGCTGCCTGCAGTGATTTGATTGACTTTTTTGGTTTAGTCCTCTCATTCTCGCATCGCTCATATAATCGTCTTTTATTTGTTCAACCTGAAATAATTTCTGCGTGAGTATATTGGGGAAGTAGCTGTACAATAGCCTAACTGGCATTTCTATTGTGTCCTCTACAGTGAAATCCTTCCATCATCTGCGCTTCCTCAGAGGTACATGGCTGATTAAGTCAGTGATAGATGTGCGAAACCGCAGCTGAGATCGTCCTCTGTCAGCCCTCAGCCTGTCACTGCGTTTTACTGTGTCTTATTATCACTCGCTCATCGTCAATGAATATTCATATCGCTCCCTGCCAACAATAGACCATTAGTTCTGGTTACTGGGAGATGATGGCACACCAAATAGCTCTGAACGCTTTCGGAGAGACTGTCCCGCGCATCAGGGCTGGGCTTTTCAGAGCAGGCAGATATCCAGCCACACGCTGATTACTGCATTCAAAGCCTCATTTTCCATCTTACATAAACAGCGTGTGTCCCGCTTGCCATGACAGTGAGACAGTAATTATTTTTTTCAGCTCTTGCTTTCTGCCAAACTAGTCCTTTCTATCCATTTCTCTCTTTCAAACGCACACACAAGTACACACGTTTTGGTTGTTTGTTACATATCCATAATCATTTAAATGCTGGATAAAATGGTGGATACTACGCCTGAGTAAAATGGTTGTAATGAATATAGTTATTTATAGAAATGAAATGAGTGAGGGCAAAGTTGAATTTTCAGCATCATTACTCCAGTCTTCAGTTTCATATGATCCTTCAGAAATCATTCTGATATGCCGAGCTAGTGCTCCAGAAACATTGCTTATTGTCAATGTTAAAAACTGTTGTGATGCTTATGTGATTTTGATACGTGTCTTGAAATTTTACTTCACACAATATTATTAATGTTTTACTGTTACATTTGATCAATTTAATGAATCATTGTGTTTTAATTTCTTTAAAAAAAAATCACAGTCTCCAAACTTTTAAATAGGAGTGTAAATGTTACACAGGTTGACTCACAAACTATGAAAATGGATAAATAAAAATACAATGTCTCTGTCATCTGTCATAGTTGTGTACATATACTGTAAATGTATTATATATATAGAGAGAGAGAGAGAGAGAGAGAGAGAGAGTTGATTTATTTCTTCATCCACACATTCACAAGTCCAGGCTGAGATTAATTATGATTAATTGTTTCTTGAATGTAAGCGTTTTGTATGATTATTTTACTTGTTTTAAGTTGTTTATATTTAAAATCTTAAAATCAAGGTTTTTAAAATATTTTCAATGAAAATCCATTCCAAAATTTGACTATACCCTACAATTAAATCACATCCATGCTAATTAAAATATAATAATAATAATAATAATAATAATAATAATAATAAATATGAAAAAGTAAGATTTACAATTTAAGCTATAAGATTTAATTTAAGAAACTAAGATATCCAGCACAAACTAAGCTAATTATTTATAAAGATTGGGTATTTTTATAGGGATTAAAATAGATCCTGTTTACATATTCATTGCAGCTTAGGTTTAATGACTGAATAAAGATATCCAGGAATTTTTATTATCTTATTTGTGAGAAAAGCATTTTGTATTGCAAATGACATTTTATTGGGTCTCTAAACAGTAATATGCGGCTGTTGAATTTTAATTGCTCGCTGCAGAATTGCCTGTGGACTGGCCACTCCAGTCGTAACAAGGCCGTTTTGTGTTTGTAGAATAAACGGGAACGGTTTCCCTGGAGTTCAGTATCCTCCGCTGGTTGCGGTTTAACTGTCAGATCACATTTAAACCCGTAGACCCTTCCTTCCCGAGGTGAGCCTTGCGGTTTCCTGCTTGCTCAGTCAAGAGAAACCAATTCACCTGCCTGAGATATCATTCCCAGTAACCCAAGCACAGCCCTATTCACATGTAGCCAAGGTCTAGAGCTTTGGCGACTATCCTGAGAGCCATGTGTTTATCTACGAAGAGCAACAGCTCTCTGTGAAGAATCACTGGGTTCCATTCATACAGCTCCATGAAAACCTCTGATTGTCTTCTTGTAACCGAATACCCATATTAGAGCACCCGCTTTGTGCAGAAAATGACTTCTGTTCATCAGGCTAGTGCAGAGTGGTGGGATATAGATGAAAATGATCTGCATTCACATTTAACTTGTCCGAGATCACCCCAAACCAACGTATTGCAGATGTTGCCGAACAATCTGTGAAGTAATATCCCCTGGCGAGGCTACCGTGCTTCAAAACAGCACTGTCCGCCCTCAAGTGAGATGAAAAGCTGTGTGGGAAGATGGGCACGGGTGTAATGCCTCTAATTTTCAATGCAAATCAGACTTTGTTGTGCCTCTCTGTGCAGCCACTACAAAGAGAAAGACACAAATAGTGGCCATCAACTTGTAGACTATTGTTGCTCATGACATGCTCACTTTAGTGGACAAAAACACTGCATGTGTTTGTTACCCATGTGGCTAACTAGAGGCTGGGGTGTTATCCATTACTTTAGGAATTAAATGTTTTACAAGAAAACACAAATCTTCTAGGAATCTGTCAAAAAAACTTAAAACTAAAAATTGTATTGTAATTTATTAGGCAGTTTTTTTCAAGAGAGCGTTAGAGCAGTCATTTTTTGTCTTTCTTTAACAGTAAGGAAATACTGGCAAAGTGCATTGATAAAGCCAGTTACTGTTTGTCAGATCTTTAGCATAAGAGGTGCAATCTATATATATATATATATATATATAATTTTTTATTATTATTATTATTCTAGAGTCATCAGGAGCAGGGGCCTTTGCAATAGGAAAGCTTATGATTGCATCAGATATCTCTTGGATAGTAATTAAAGATTTCAATGCTTCCTGATCGGCTTAACACAGTTTTGGAAGAGGAAGCTGATTGAAGGAAGACAGAAATTTCTGCAGGCTTATTATTATATTTTTAGTTATGCTGTTATGGTATATAAATATATATATATATATATATATATATATATATATATATATATATATATATATATATATATATATATATATATATAAAATAAACACAAGGCTTTTTTTTGTGAACTTCACAAAAAAGCCTTGTGTTTATTTTATGGGGTCTTGCAACTAATTTCCTAAGGCTCGTCAGTTTTCACTGCAAATATCCATGCTGAGAAGATTGAGGAAACCATTTCTATTAACAAAAAGAAATCAGTCAGAGATGACTGAAAAGTGTTCAGTCGTTTCACACTGAAAATGGTCAGTGCTGTTTGAAAAGATATATTTTCAGTGCTAAAAAAGTTACTGTGACCTTCAAACTAGAAGCATGTAGTATAACATCATCTGTGAGTTAAACAATCAGGAAACGTGACTTTAAAAGACATATTCAGGGATCTACTTCTCCAATTCATCTATTTCAGATGTGCATCATGACAGTTAAAATTGCCTAGCCTATGTTGACAACCTTGCATGGGTGTGTTTTAATTTTTCATTCTTCATGTTTTTTTCTCCTTTTCTTCAAACCTAGAGAGCGTTTTTTCTCACTGAGGCCTTTTTCCCTCCCGGGTCTTTATTAAGAGAGACCTTGGATCCAGCCTTCAAACTCCATGAGACTATTGCCAAGGTAAGAGTGCTCCTCCTTTCACTACAAAAGTCCAATAGTGATAATTTTGTTTGTTTGTTTGTTGCTGGCTGGTTTGTCAGGCACCGCAGTGTTGTATGCCTAAAGTTGTCATTAGGATTATATTTTGAGTGGAACTCTTTCTTGCTCAACTTTAAAGTGCTAATTGTGCAGCTACACAAATCATAACTCAAGAGACAGATGGAATGAGAAAATTAAGCAAATAACTTTAAAAGTGTTTATTCAAAATCATTTGCATTTTTTTTTTAAAGTTAATACTGATAAACAAACCTTTTCTTAATCTCTACTTTAATGAATTTTTAACCTGAACATTTTGTGTTCTCCAAACTCTCTTCTCTCGATAAATGCTAAATGATGCATCATTCACAATGAGATGAGGAATATGTATAAGGAAATACAACAGAGTCCATTTTTATTTGTGTTACATTTTTGGCCATTTGAGAGCCTGCCCAGTCATCATTTCATAAAGTGTGTCTTCCAGACAGGACAAAAATGCATTGACCAAGTGTCAAGTGACAGTGTCCGGTGCTCTCCTGGGTCACGTTATGAAACCACCGCAGTGTTTTAGTCCACAGACACTGATTGTTTGGCTTCTGACAGCTTGTTCCCCATCCTGGCAGTCTGTAGAGGAACAGCGTGCATGCTTAGACTCAACAACAAACCCTGTGAAAATGTTATGAAATATAGATGAAACAGGCTGGGGATTTTATAAACAATTTTCTCTCTCGCTCTCTCTCTCTCTCTGCCAGTTATGGCCGCAGCATTAATGGCAACAAGAAATATGAGCATCATTAAAGTTCCTCATCACAGTCAAGGAGATACTGTTCTGCGCCATGAATTATTCAGGCCGCTTGAAGACACACTGGCAATGACACAAAGAGTTGTGGGACAACATCGCATGCTAGAATAGATGAAAGGCTCTCAAAGTGTCCATTCTTTGTCGTGTCTCCTCCAACTACGTATTCAAAACAGTATATACAAGAACATAAGATAAAGCATCTGCAGAATCTGAGAAGATAAATATTTAGTGTGGTATTGAATTCAGCGAGCTGATTTAGAGTTTTCAAAATATCATATTCCTCAGAACAACAGGCAGAAAGCTTGGGAAACTTACCTGAATAACAAAACGAGACAGAAAGGGTAAGATCTTCTAGCCTGTTAAAAGCATACAAAGACACACAGGGACAGAGAAATGATAACACTTTACAGTAAGATTCAGTCATTATCATATAATGCATTAACAACTTTTGCCTTTAAATTTGTCCAAATGAAGTCCTTAGCAATGCATATTACTAATCAAAAATTAAGTGTTGATATATTTACAGTAGGAAATTGAAACTGTTTTTTTTTCCAGTGACAAATAAAATCACTTAATAAACACTTCTGAGCAAAGTTATATGCAAATTTACTGTCACTTTTACAAAGTAGCACTTAAAACAAATGTTTTAAGAAACCAGAGGATCCAAATTGTATTTTTGATGGTAATGAACATTATATTACAAATGCTGTCAACTTGTATTGAACCTAGAATATTCCTTACTGTTAACATATGCAACCTTATTGAAATTATTAGCAGAAAATGTTTGCCAAGCCATTTTTCTCAACTCAGGGCAGAATTATTTAATCTGCAGGAACTTTTGTTCAGTACTTCACTAAGACACATAACATTTCAAGTCGACATGATTCATTCAATGTAATTTTGACAATTTAAGCACACAAATGGGATTCATTCTTCCAACGTGCAATACTTTCACGCTCACAGTCCAAACCCAATCCTCTAGAGGGCGTCTTGTATAAATATGCCCTACTTTCCAAACAGCACGAGTTCTTAGTCACATTGGCCCTGTAATGATGCCGTAAGGGTTGCCGTTTTCTGCCTGCCATGAGTTCGGGGAGACTCTAAAACCAATATTAATGAATGCTAATGCCTCTTGAGAGTTTCCTTAATATCATGTGACCTGTAGTCACCTGCCGGCCTTTCCCAGTATGCCGTTCCTCCGAAATAACAGCCACGGACGTCGTTAGTTTGGTGATCCAGATTTCATATGGAAACTAAACTCAAGTAGCCCCCTGATGCCAGTTTAAATTGGTGGAGGCAGACATGAATTGATGGGGTATGAGAGTTGGGTCTCGCCGCTGTCTGATAGTCTCCAGCTGCAGTACAAGCGCACTTGAAATCCCCAGGTTCCTCTGTAAGGCCAGTGCTGTTGTATCTGTGGTGTCACGCTTCTCTACGCCTCCAGGTCCCGCAGGACCTCGGGCCCGGGCCAAACTCTCTTTTTCTGCAGGCTGAGGAGCCTTGGGAGTTCTTTCAGCGAAGACTATCACATTCTCTGCTCATTTTTCAACCCCACCTTTACAATCACAGCTGGGCCGGGTTGACGGGGAGGACAGAGGGGCTGAGTAGTGTTGGGTGTGTTTGAGTCAGTTCCACTCAGCCTGGCACGGAAGCCTGGAATCGATCATTTGAGCCGCAGGTATGCACACACTCCATCACCCTCACAGGGCCCACATGCGGCAAACCAACTCCCTGGAGCTCAAAACCTCTGTGCTGACTACCTAGAGTACTGCTTTAAAGATCTACATCTAAAGTCACTCATTCCCTTAATAGGGTAGTTTGCCTTCCTTTTAAAATTTCAACTCCGTTTGCAATATCATAGCCCTGTGAATTGTTTGCTGTGGTTCCCTTTCTTCCCTTTCTTTCAAGTCAATACCGAGTCTGGCTATGCAAGTTGAAAAGACTCTACACTCTTTTTTGCACTTAAAAAAAAAATCCTTTAAAAAGCATTTATTTTAAATTGTAATATTATTTCATAAAATAGCTGTTTGTGCTGTATTTTAATCAAACAAATGCAGCCTAACCCTAACTTAAATCTAAACAATTACCAACCTCAAACCTAAAAATATGAGACATTAAATAAAGCCTTAGTCTAGCGGGAGAACAATTAAAGCCCTGTATATTCATTGGATCTTATTCTTGACAGTTCACTATTCAACTGCAAATGTCTCACGTAAAGTTTTCCAGAATAGAGTAAGATTCCCAGTGCTATCCAGAGATTCTTTCAAAATTAACCTGCCATGCAGCGCTTGCCCTGGGAATCAGCGAGCCAGAAATGGCGGCGGAGTAGGAAGCCTGTGAGAGCCCAAGCTGCCAGCGAGAGGAAGCTGTGAGGTTGAGAGCAGCTGCTGGTGTGATTGAACATCCCAGGACAGACATTGTTATGTGTCAGATGGAAACAGTAGCGGTGGTGAAGACTGAAGGCTTGGTATTGTGCTCTGACAGCCTGAGTGACACTAGCCGGGCAGGGGAAGAAGGGTGAACGGAAGATTCTGCCAGCTTTGCTTACATGGCACCTGGAAGGGGCAGGAATCTGCTGATGGACTCCGTGGGGAACGTCAACCTGAGAAGCATCTCAATTTATATTCTCTGTCCCTGAATCAACTCGGCTGTTAAAGGGCATCTAGAGATCTCTCTCCGGAGACCTCCAGAAAAATGAGGGTGAGGGTGTTTCATTTGGACATGACGTTCGGATCGCATTGTTCTGAGTCCATCAGTGCTAATGCAGTGGCACAGGATCATCAGCTGCCCATTGTACAACTCAACCTCATTCTGCTTCTTAATGTCTTAGCCTGGTTCTTAATTGCTTAAATGGACCATCTGCTTTATGCAAATCACTATTTGGAAGATAAAGAATTGCAGAAGAATTGCCCGAGATCGTTCTTCCCGTTTTGTAATATAAGTTCTGAAATGATAAGATATCACCAATTTCCCAGAAATTATTGGCTTTGGTGTATCTTATAGAATTAGAGTAGAAAAAGATTTTAAATTGAACTTCAATTAAGCCGTACAATGGAGAATGCTGGGATTTTAAATCACTAGCTTTACAAAGGAAAAAGATCCGGAAGGAAAAAGTGGAATTATTAAGTCTTGAAATTGTCATCTTTTACTCACTGACCCCTAAAAATAAAGGTTCTAAAAGGGGGTTTTCACAGTGAGGCCAACGAAAATGTAGGTGAGTTTTTTTAATCACTGGAACCCGATTTGGAGAAATGTAGAATTACATTACTTGTTCACAAATGGATCCTTTGCAGTAAATGGGTGCCATCAGAATGAGAGTCCAAAAAGCTGATAAAAACATCACAATAATCCACACATAATCCACATGACTCCAGTCCATCAATTAACTAATACTGATGTGAAAAGTTATTTGTTTGTAATAAACAAATCCATCAAGACATTCTTAATTTCAAATAGTTGTTTCCAGGTAAAATGGCAGTACTCCATCCACAATATTGCTTTCTCTATTATAAAGATATATAATCTAAATCAGGAGAAACATATGCACGGTGACTGGAGGAAGCGCATTTATACAAACCACATACTATGTGTATCGGGAATGGCACTATGGGAGCCACCTGAGGGCAGGCAAATGACACAGTTTTCATTTTTGTGTGAACTATTCCTTTAAATAGCAATGGTGGGAACACAAAGAGATGGAAGATAATTTGGTTCTTTAGAAAAGAGCACCGTAAGTTGATGAATTACATATGGAAAGATTGCAGCACAGGACATGTCAAAGCTCATTGAAGTGATTTAATCATGAAAGACAATGTGCCAACTCGAGTCTACTGCCTCCAGCCTCAGCGGTGCTGTCCCTGTATAGCTGCACTCACTGTGTGTGTAACAGATGTGGCTTTTGTCCGCTGGGATGGGAGACAGGGAGTGAGAAGACTGAGAGATGATAAAGAGATGAGATGATGAGGTAATGGAAAGATTCTCAACACTGCTTAACACCTCAGTCAGCCATGCAGAGGATCTCATGAAGTATCTGTTGTGATGATTTGCTTTTCTGAACTGGCATTGTATTATTTCCCACAGCAGAGACAAATCACCAAAGAGACCTCAGCCGACATTCGAAGTTTGCTGAAAATAATAGTTTGAGTCAGGGTGTACTCACACTAGGCACAGTTGCCTTGAACCGAGTGTGATTAACCCCTCACCCTCCCCACACTGGCCTGTATATCACTCACACTGCATGTATACCACACCCAAACCCAACCGAGCAGTGCCCTGGCCGACCTCTACCAACCAGGCTAGGGCCGGCTAAACAAACCACGCTGAAGCGCGGCAAAGAACGCTCACGCTAGTCAAACAAACCAGGCTTTGGGGTGAAACACACTCGGGCGTGAGTACACCCTCAGTCGCCATTATGAAAAGCATGCTGGATGATTTGTAAAATATCTTTCTTCTGTGTTTCAAGGCATGAAGAGGTTACTATTGGTTGTTCAAGTATGAGCACTTTTGGAGTTTTAAATAAAAGGCGTCTTCTTTTGTGGAAATTAACATTTTGTGATGGAATGATAGTGTAAATTACTGCTATTTAAGTTCTATATTAACTTTTATAGTATAAAATTAGAGACTCTTTGGCTCATTAGAGCTAAATTCAAGAATTTTATGTATCCTAAATGCACACAATTAAATAAAATGTTCTTGTTGTTTTTTTTTTCATAATTTCAGCATGTAGAATGAAATGTAGAAAAAAAACTCACAAGTGACATTTTCTTTTCAAAGTTCATATGCAACTATGTGTGTTATATTTTTTATATTTAATAACATTCTGTCATGTAATTACAGCGGTGGAAATTACATTTTTAACAAAAAATAAATAATAAAATCTTCTAGTTTTAATAAAAATCTAAACACGGAATATTGAAGTGCACAAAGTGCAAAAGAAGCAGCTTATTAAAAATCAACTAATGATGACAGATTTTTCAATTTTAAAACGGTTTCTTTGCTGAAAAGGTCTCTTGATCTTTTAAAGAGCTGCTTCTAAGAAATGAGTTTCTTCTGGGTTGCCATTTAGATTCTTGTATGACAAAATTTGCTAAAGATTAATCAGAAGTTCCCATCAGTCTGTTTAATAACTCCTAGACGCTGTCTATCTGTAAACCCTCTACATCAGTCTCTCGTTTAGACAGCCACAAAGTCTTTCAATCTGGTTTTTCAGTCTGTTCTGTCTAGATTACTTTTGCTGATAGTCATTTATTGGTTTCTCAGTCAAGATGAGTCTGAATAGTTAGACACACAAAGGCTAAATTTGGCACATGGTTGTGCTTTTACCTCTTCATTTACCTGTAGATGAACTGGATGTGTAAATCATTCCATCTAGGAACACGAACGATGTCTTCATTGGATGTTTATGAAAGAGCAAATTACTGCACTTCTCCAGTTTTGCTTTCTTTTGTTTGTATCCCACTTTTGAATGTTTTGATATGGATGTTTTACAGTAGATAATCTTGACCAGTTGGAGAAATCAGATTTTTCGAGTCATTGGCAGATTAACAAAATGCTGAAATTTTCATGTAATCTCCCCAAACAAGGAGTGTGATTGGTTCCCTCCACCTCCTCTGCACCCCAGCACTGGCAGCATATCAGGAGGAGTTTATCGCCCCCTAATACATAAAATGACGAGATGTCAAGTCAAGTCATTTTCCCAGACACTCCTGGGTTTAACCCAGTGTTTGGATGTTCTCTTCATGTTCACTGGTTTGTCCCAAGCGTGGTGAAGACTCATGGCTCATCCATCACTGCTGCTGATTAAAAAGGCCTCTGTACTTTTGAGGCCTTTTTGCTGAAAAGTTGAAAACTAAAATAGAGATACAATACGACACTGGGAGCCTGCCTGGCAGTTTCTGAGGACAAATCCTTTCAAAACATGTTATTGCTTTGACTGCCCCCATTTTACCTTATTTCCTTTATGAAAAGAAGGTTCATGCATATTAAAAAACATTTTTCCCCCTTTTTTATGAATTAAACATTTTAAATCCCAAATGGAGCAATGCCGATGTAATTAAAATTAAGTTGCATATTTTTTACCTTAAAATAATATTACAGATATTATATACTATTATTTTAATATAATTTTCTAAGTGATATACTGACATTGATCTCAATTCAATTCAAACTACCATTTAAAAGATTTTGAACAGAAAGAGTTTTAATGTTTTTAAAGAATTCACTTCTGCTCACCAAGCCTGCATTTATTTGATCAAAAATACAGCAAAAGCATTAATATAGTGAAACATTGTTACTATTTAAAATAACTTTTTTCTAATTGAATAAATTTTAAAATGGAATTTATTCCTGTGATTTTAAAGCTGAATTTTTAGATTCATTACTCCAGTCATGATCCTTCAGAAATCATTCTAATAGCCTGATTTGTTGCTCAAAAAACATTTATCATCGTCATCATCATCATTATTATTTTTATTATTATTATGTTGAGAACAGCTAAGTAGATTTTTATTTCAGGTTTCTTTGATGAATAGAAAGTTCAGAAAAATTTTGAAAGAAAACTTTTGCAACATTATAAATGTCTTTATCATCACTTTTGATCAATTTAATGCATTTTTGCTAAATAAAAATAATACTTTCTATATAAAAAAAGAATACTAACTTCAAGATTTTAAAAGTTATAGTGTATAATGTTGAAAAAGCTTTCTATTTCAGATAAAAGCTGATCTTTGGATCTTTCTATTCATCAAAGAATCCTGAAAAAAATTCTCAATTGTTTTAAATATTAATAATAATCATAATAAAATGTTTTTTGAACAGTGAAACAGCATATTAGAATGATTTCTCAAGGATAACGTGACACTGAACTGAACACTGGAATAAAGTATATGTAATGTGTGTAAATATACATAAATATGCAAATATACATAATATATATATTAGCAATATATATATATAGAGAGAGAGAGAGAGAGAGAGAGAGAGAGAGAGAGAGATGTAGAAACTGAAACAATACAAGCAGATCTGATGTACAATTTTGGCCAGAGGGACTCTAACAATTGTCAGCATAGTAATTTTATTCCTGTTGACAATCAAGTTCAGTTTCAATGCTGTTTACAAGAAGAAACTTAGGAAACCTCACCTGACCTTCGTACTGAATAGTTTTGGTTTCAAATGTCATTTTCAACTTTTTTGACTTTGTTTTGAATGGAACCACGTAGCATTGCATCTTGTATTTTGTCAGGTCTACCGATAGACTTTTTTATTCTGTATAAATAATTTCTGAGCACAGAAGCCCTTTGAAGCAAACGATCACTTCTCTTTTCTTTCACACTAAATATATTCTGTCGCTTTTTCTTTATTATTTTTATTTTTTTACTTTGTTAGTCATTTTGTTTTTGAAGTCCCACAAAAGCCAATTAAGTGCATCTATAATGATGCAAAATGGCATGTAATTTGAAGCAGTTAGAAAACAAATGCAAATCTAAAATGCAGACATGGGTGTGTGCTATCCGTGTATTCCATAGGGACCGCGGTTTCTCACTGTCTTCACAGCTCTGAGGCATGCAAAGTTTCTGAGAACATCAGTAATTAAAAATTAACACATCATAACACACCAAGCCAGCTAATCTGTGCATTTGTAACATAGCATAAACTTGAGTCTACTATTTCCCCCATTAATAAGCAGGCTCCATCTGTGTACTATGAATACATTACAGGCTGATTGAAATGTTCTGAGCAGGGTCACAGCAGTCATAAAATTATTGTTTAGTCGCACTTTAACTTTTAGAGAAAAAAAAATTATTTGTAGCAAATAAACACCAAATTAATTTAATGATGGATAGAAAACATGTCTACAAAAAATAATAGCGATCAGATCATGGCTACACTGAAAAAAAAAAAAAAATACAAATCTGTGTCAATCTAGCTTTTCAGGAAAAATATTTAAACATTCAAAAAACAAGATTGGAATTGCTTGGAAAGCAAAAAAAATAAGTCACAAATCTGAGTACAATTTATTTCTGATAAGTGAAACCTCAAAGTTAACTTTTATCCTTTAATTTTCTAACTGCAAAAAGCTGTATTGCAGCTCTGGCTTTTAACCACCTAAACATTTATCACCGATATGTCATTAAGTGCTTGAGTTCTTAGAAAACTCTTACTGTTGTTTTAACATCACATTCCATTGATGTGTGCTCACAATGCTTCAGTACAAGATGTCACATTTGAATGTTTAGTCTCTAATTCATTGATTCGAGAGATTTAATGTCTGATTTAATGTATTTAAACACTGTAACACTTTAGAAATTAAAGTTGAAAGTGAAATTGAATAGCAACATTTTAGGTTTTACAGATTTAATTTAAATTAACAGTAAAAATGTAATTAACTGCTATAATGTTAAAGTACCAACCTACAGAATTATTATTTATTTTATTTATTTATTTATTTTTTACTTATTATATTACTTTATAATATACTGACAGGTGAAAATGAGAAATTTTAATAAGAATCTAAGTTCATTACATGTAGCTTTTCCGTAAGCTGAGCTAAATAGTAATATATAGACAGGGCACAGCATCATGCACAAGCAACACACACACACAAACACACACAAACACATACACAAAAATGTCATGGTAACACAAAGAAAACATATGAAAAGAAAAAAATAGGTAACACAATAAACAACATCAAATCTGAAGTGTCACTCAAGGAATTCTGGGAATGTCACTTTAAATTTTTCACTGTAAATTACAAAAAAAGTGTCACTTCTACAAACTGTAAATTTAGCAGTATTTTACTGTAAAACTACATTAAATGTCCTGTGCGATTTATTACCGTTTTTCGCCATATATAGAAAGGGAAATTATAATTAACCAATTTACATATTACAAATTAATTATACATAATTATACACAATCTAGTTATATAACATTTTGAAATAAATTGAAGAATATAATGATTTAAGTTTAAATAATGGTATATAATTTTTATGTCTCATAAATCTGTTAATCTGGTTTGAAATAAACAATTATTAACAGTTAAATCCATTCTTTGTCTTTGAATCCAAACACAGAACTCTGTTCAACATATGCGGCACTCTAATTAGCTTTTAATAATGAAAAATATGCTTGCGGAATGGGAAAATTGCAAGCTTCTAAGTTGAAATGAATCTTTGCTATAGCAGGAAGCATAATTGGTTTCAGCATCTGGCAGATGTTTGTCATGAATTAATCTCTCCCCAGTTTACTGTTCAATAAGCACTCGCACATTACTCTTTTTGCTCAATGGTTTTCCCATTTTCCGCTGGTCATTGCTACACTTTTTTAGTATGTGTGTTTGTTGAAATTTTGCCTGGCTGAATAAAACATTACTTAAGCTCCTTTTCAATGCCCTCTAATTACCCATTTACATATAAAATCACAGAGCTTCAATTCATAGTTGACAATTTTCATAATCTGCCAGTTCCTAGCAAAAACAGAAGGTTTAAAGGCTGAATTCATGCACAACATCATGGATGAATGACCCACCAGTACAACAGACACAACACAAACATGCTTTCTCCGTTTACAGCTTGACGGTCATGTCGCTCATTGAGAATTTAATATAATGTAAATCAGTTGTCACATAAGCCCCTAAGACCCATAATACACAATAATGCAAGTCTCTGTTGAATAACTGGTATGCATTCCAAGACAATACGCTCACACCACAAAAAAAGCATCTTTTATGTTCACAAAACCTTTTCTACCTGCATATTTAGTTGTTGGGTTGTTGTTTTTTTCGTTCATTGTTAACTCTTGACACACGGTACCATCTGGAAGCTTAATGACAGAAGCAGAAGGCCACTTGATGAGAGATTTGTCTTCCCCTTACATATTGCAGGAATAAATTTGACTGACAGTGGTCATTAAGGCATTGATTCATTAAATGCCATGTGGTCAGCTCTGGGTTTTAGTACTTCATTGCTGTGCAAATCTTTAAAAGCTGCTTGAATTGTGAGGATCATTGAATCAGTTCTTTTATAAGAAGCATCTGTCATGCTGGCTCTTTGTTCAGACGGTTTTTGTATATTAATTTTACAACATTTTAGTTTAAATGGAAGTGCATATTATATATAAATTTTATCATGTATTGTTGTCTACATATAACAAAAATGTCATGAGGTTTTGTAATAATGTTCTGATGATATTTTTGGAAATCTAACAAGTTGCCCATTTCTCCAAATGCTTGTACAACACATTGCTGAGCACAACTTATACTACATATGTGAACTTCAGAATATAGACATTAAAAACATAAATATTAAATAATCACAAAAAAACAAAAAAAATCTCACTGTAACCAACAAAAAATAAATATATTATATACATATATCACATTAATTCATCCAACCCCTGTTTATGCTGCATTTAAGTTAGTTGAGCAGCGAAGTTTAACTTTTATTTTAGTATGTTTTAATTACCCTCATTCATTATCATCATAAAGTGCATTTTTTTAATCTGGTTTTTGTTATCGTAGATCAAAAAAACAAAACAAAAAAAATCAACCAAACTGATTTCCACTGTATGAATATTTAATGGCATTCTTAAAAATAATAATAATATTCACAGGACTTTTTTAGTTTTAAATCTAGTGACTTTGTAACCATTATTTTGAATACTTTTTGAGACCCTAAATGATATAATTTCCTGGCATTCATTAGAGTCTGGTGCTATTAAAAATAATGTAGATCTTCCAGCAGATTACAGATGTAAAGATCAACACACCACTTTTGATTCGATTATTTATTATTAGACCCTTTGTATGCTAAAATAATAGTTCTTAACTAACTCAACCCTGCAACAGAATAATTTATCTTCTTCTAGTCTGTCAGATCTGATGGGTAAATCCCACAGTACATGTGCACTTCCAAATCACAACATGCCTGACCTCATTGTTAATACTCGCCCGGAGTATTAACAGAACAATGAGACACGGGAAACAAACACCCTTCAGTCTGGTTTTGAGATCAGACACAGGCCTGTCTCTGTGCTGTGAATCAGTGTTCAGCCATTCATCAGTCAGGCTGAGGCGCTCAGAGGGAGCCCTCTGCTGTCAATAATCCCCCGCCTCCACTGCTCCCGCCTGTCTCTAATGTACACAAATATATTCCCCTGCAAAGCCCTGCAGTACCAATATGTCCTAGAGCAAAAGGCAAGCTGAAGATTGAAAAACAAGGGTGTGCACGTGTGCTCGCTCACACAAATACACACTGACAGTCTATGTAAATGCCACAAGAGATTACAAAGGACAAAAAGGCTTAATGCTAAAAATAACAGTTGAATGTAAATAGGAAAGTGCTGATATCTATCAAAAATGAGCATGCTTATAAAAATGTGGACTCATTGGGGTTTGATGTCAAAATGTGCAGACTGAATTAGCTGTCGTAATTCCTGATGAGTTGTTTACATGCAGAGGAAAATTGGGCCAATGGACAAACAAACGTGTGTGTGCCAATCAGGTTTCGCTTAACTGTTGGTTTTACCAAACATAAAACAAATATATATATATGTGTTATCTGTGGTTTTGTAGGGACTTTAATAGTGGAATGGAATATTTTTGTGATATATGTGGTACTTTAGAGACATAATAATAAAATATCAAATGTTTAGTGGTATCTGGGGTCCTGTAGGGACATTAATAATAATACAAAAAAGTATATATTTGTCTTTTGTCATTTAAAGACGCTGACAGCAGCCACTTCTTAACATGTGCATCTGTTCACCACCATAAAGTGTCTGCAGATGGCAACTGATGTCGTAGATGATGAAATTTGCCAACACATTTCTAAACAACTTTGTGAAAGTCTGGAGTGAAGGAATCCAACCGCAGAATGTAGATGATGCGAATGTAGTTACGCAGTAGTATTAGAACCAGTTGAATGTGTGATAGTCCTCATCTCTACTGCCTTTTTCTTGTAGGTTATAGGTTTCTGCCACCCAATAGAAAGACAGAAGAGAAGAACTAAAGAGCATCTCCAGGAATGATGCTATAAATAAAAATTCAGCTTTTGGGTTCAGGCACATTCTGCAGATTAATGCTCTCTCTGCTGAAATCAATGCTGGAATCTCTCTGTCCATGATGGATTCCACGTCAAACCAACTTACACTTAAGGGCTTTAATAAGAAAGAAAAAACATAAATAAATAGGAGAACAAGAAAATGTATGATTTTGATGAATTGCAGTTACGGAAAATGTCAGGTGTTTCAGCATCATTTTTTGGCTTTTACATTAGCAGGAACATTTTAAAAAGAGTTTAATGAAAATGGCTCAGCAATATGTACTTAATATAATTTTGGTAACACTTTACTTTAAAGGGTTGGTTCACCCAGATAGCAAAATTATGTAATTAATAACTTACCCTCATGTTGTTTCAAACCCGTAAAACCTCCATTTATCTTTGGAACACAGTTTAAGATATTTTAGATTTAGTCCGAGAGCTCCCAGTCCCTCCATTGAAGCTGTGTGTACGGTATACTGTCCATGTCCAGAAAGGTAAGAAAAACATCATCAAAGTAGTCCATGTGACATCAGAGGGTCAGTTAGAATTTTTTTGAAGCATCGAAAATACTTTTTGGTCCAAAAATAGCAAAAACAACAACTTTATTCAGCATTGTCTTCTCTTCCGTGTCTGTTGTGAGAGAGAGAGTTCAAAACAAAGCAATCTGGATATCAAGTTAGTGAACGAATCATTCAGTTCACCAAATCAAACTGAATCGTTTTAAACTGTTCGCATCTCTAATACACATTAATCCACAAATGACTTAAACTGTTAACTTTTTTAACTGTTAACTTTTTTTAATTTACGTCTCGGTTACATATGGTAACCCTCGTTCCCTGAAGGAGGGAACAGAGACGTCACGTCCCGTCGCCACGGTTGCTGTACCGCCGCTGAGCTGCAAGGTCTCCGGCTCGGCTTCTCAGCGAAAGCCTGGTATGCATTGTACCTGCTGCCGCCTTATACTCACACTGTGATCAGCGGCAGCTGGATGCAATTATTGCATGCAATGTGCATTGGCTCATTTAGTTTACAGTGGAAGTAGATTAGTCTATCGAAGCAATATCCCAGTTTCGACAGTCATCGACGTGATGTCTCCGTTCCCTCCTTCAGGGAACGAGGGTTACCATTTGTAACAGAGATGTTACAATTATTAATGAGATTGTAAAATGCATTATAAGGTGCATTACAAGGCATAATTAATGAATGCATTAAAACTACTTTTATAATCCACTATACGTAAAGTTTTTAGGTAAAGTGTTACCATAATTTTATTTAAAAATCCTGCTTCTTGCTCTTGTACATCCATTCACCAAACCATCTGCCCACTTTTTCCAAACAGCTTATCCTGTGTAGGGATGCAGGTTGCTCTTGTTTATTCTACACAGTAAAATAATAAATTAATTTTAATGTACTTATGATGTTTAAAGGGCATTTATTTTGGGGTTACCCACTGAGCCATGGTCCTCATATGGGTGATATAAGTTTAAGCTCAGCTCTCAGTATCTTGATCTTTAAAACAATTTTTTTTTTAAAAAGTAATAGAACATTTTTATAATATATAAATGTCTTTACTGTTGCTTTTCATCAATAAATTGCGGCCTTGCTGAGTAAATGTATTATTTTTTTTTATTTACACCAATGTTTTGAATATACGTGTATTACGGTTTACACAAAAGTAGCTGTTTTGAGTAATGATGATAATAAAAAGAATATTTTCAACATGAGATTAGCATATTAGAATGATCATGTGACACTGAAGACTGGTTTAATGATGCTGAAAATTCAGCTTTGCCATCACAGAAATCAATAACATTTTAAAATGCATTAAAATAGAAAGTAAAGTACCATAGTTTTAGAATACAATATTATTATACTATACAAAAGTACTTTACTGTATTTTTAATCAAATAAATTCATCCATGGTGATATAGAAATATTGTATTATACAAGAGCTGACCTGTGTTCACTGTATATTTAATGGTTGAATGAGATGTAGCTTTCACAGAGGTCAGACAGAGGGGACACTTACCATATGATAAAACCACAGTCGATACATGTTTAAGCTGTGCAGTTTCCCTGCCTGTGTGTTAACCTCATACATGATGTGAAGGGATGGTAGGAGAATCAATAACGTTTGATCGGTGGGCACTGTGGATGCAGGAAAAGCTTAGTACAGATCTTACTGACTGCACAATTACAATTAGCCATCAGAAGCCACTGCAGAAAGCAACAGAATCCAATCGAAATCAATAGAAGAGTGTCAGAAAGATAAGATGGAATGTAACCAATAATTATGCTTCAGCGCTGAAAGACTGGAAGCATAAAAATGCTCTTGTTATCTAAGCCCATTAGAAAGAAGCACTGTGGGAATTAAAACATAAATATCGGTGTTGTACAATCCATTGCTAAAAGAATGGAAGAAGAATGTTCACCTAAAGTGCCTCAGATTTTGAGCCAAATTAATAAATCAATAGTAGTTTTACAATAGTTGCATAATTGAACTTAAAAATTGAGTGATATTTCTTTTGAAATATTATAAGCAGTTTCCCATAAAATATTATGAAATTGAAATATTGCAATTTAAAGTAAAACAGTCTATTTAAAAGTGTGTCTTCAGTGTCACATGATCATTTTGATATGTGGTTTTGCTGCTCAAGAAACATTTCTTATTATTATTAATGTTGAAAACAGTTATGCTGCATAATCCATTTGTTGAAACCCTGAATACAAGACAAATAAAAAGATAATTAAAACATTAATAAAGAATAATAAAAATAAATATTTAGACGTTTGGTTTTGGTGATAGTGTAGTGACAATGCTTGAATATTTTTTTTGTGATGTTGGTTATTTTAAAGACAATATTAACATAATAAAATCAGTCAGTCAATCGATAAATAATCAATAAATTGACTTGGCAGAGTTTTGGTTGAGCTTTTTGTCTTTTATTGATTTAGATCACAGCCGAGGCCATCCTGCGACTTGCTACGGATCCCGTTCTTCCATTTTACCCTTTGGATATCGCTCTTGATGTTCAGAACAAACTCAAAGGTAAGACTGCACCTTTGAAAACTTATTTTACAATTTACTTTCCTAATGAATTTATAACACAATTACAGTATGTTGGCAGAACTTCTGGAAGTTTAAGGCTGTTACAAGCTGGATCTGCTCTGTGTCAGTCCTGACTCCTCCCATAAAGATGAGTAATGCAGAAATCATCTGTTTGGGTGAACCTATCGATCTTCCATTCACAGTTTAAAAGGGGCGCTGAAAGAATGATCTTGATTTCTGCATTTGTTAAATTCAAACTGGTGCCAGCCATTTCTAAGTGCTCGGATCAAATGGGTTTATAAGCTTCAGACCTGATTGGCCATCGCTCTGGCACTTTTTTTTTAATAAAGAGCTTTACCTTAGATGGGGAACAAAAAGGGAGAAAATTCCCAGAAGCGGAAAACGCTTTATACTTTCTACTTCATCAGAGCCAAAGAAACCCAGAGGTAGTAATGAGCTTTTGACCGGCTTTTATTTCCAAATGTTCTCTACATTTTCAAAGTCTTGCAGAATTGGATTTCAGAGATTCAAATAACATTAAATGATTATACAGTGGCTCGCAGGTATGCCGTTTTTCACCTCTGCAGAGAGACATTGAGGGCTTCTCCTCTGAATCTGTTCTGGCTCTCTGCTGGAGCGATGCTCCTTTGTGTTTAAATATTCATGAACACTGAGAAGAGGACAGGTGAGAAATGTAATTGCCACATAATCCTGCCACATGAAGACAGACTGCAAAGCCCTTAATGCTGTGCAGTATTGACATTTCACCAGACCCGTGCCAAACACTCGTGTCCAATCTTTTGTTTTACTGTCTCGGCTGCAGCGGGGCTGAAGGACTGACGCATTGCACGCCTGAGAAAATCCCACAGATGCTTCATCAAGGCATTTTCACTGTCACTGTTTGGGATAGAAGACATCCAAAATATTTTTGATCCCACATTTTATTACGTACTGGCACTTCCAGCGGTTTCCTGACAGATATACCCTAATCTGAAGTCTGTTCTGCGTAATTTGGAGGCTGAAGGAATGAAGTCTCCTCCAGATGTTGAGTTAAACCTTGTGATCTCATTGTACCTTTGTCAGGTATAAAAGCACATTCAAGTGGCTAGAAGCATAACTGGAATTATATATATATATATATATATATATATATATATATATATATATATGGCAGGATAACCTCATCAAGATCTTGGATGACCTGGTGGTAATTTTTGAGTGAACTATTCTTTTTAGATTTTTATGTTTAGTTTTTTTCTTCCAATTTACTGACAGCCTGCTTTAGCTGTTTTATAAACTTTCACAATAAAATCCTTTCTGGAAAAAGTTGTCTTTGAATGCATCTTGTTTGAAACCCCACTGGTACAGGCAGATGTTTTGGGGGGGGTGTCAAGCTTTTTTAAGCTTTTGCCACAAACATTGCATTTTTAAAGTGTGTCAATAGTCCAGAAAGAATCTTGAGAACGCTGCATCCCTTTGTGCTCCGTCTCGCTGTACAACTCGCTGTGAAATGCATTTGCATTATGCAAACACACACACACACAGATCTTGATGTATCAAATAATATGTAAATGTATAAATTAAAAATAGAGTAACAAGCTATGTGTTAATTTCATGTTTGCATGTGTGTCTTGTGGGTGTCTGGTATGATATTACTATAGTTGCTTTCCCACATCTGTCTTTTCTGAAGCCTTTGGCACAAATATGGAACTTTGAAGTGATATGCATTTCGTCATTTGTGAAATTGTAAACCTCGGTTGAGTTGGTGACAGTTTCACTGGGTCTTCTGCTGTCTGTGTTACAGTGAGTGATGAGTTACAGCAGTCCTACTGCAGGGAGTGCTTTTCATTCTGCAGAGAAAGACAGAAAGAAGGAGACAGTGTGTGTGTTCAAGTTTGTAGATTTTTTTCCTTCTGTTTACTTAAAAGTTTTGCATATCCTCCAAAGAATCGAAATATATTCATATTCTCCAATGATACCCATCACTCAATCAAGTTGGGATTTGAACTGCTAGAATTACCTAGAAATCATCATTGTTGAGTCAGATTTGAAACTTTGTGAAATCCCTGTGAAATATGATTTTGTAGAATTTGATTTAACAGATTTATCCATAGTTGAACTTTATTTAACATATAAATCAACGTACCTTGTTTTAACCACATTCTAAGGCAGTATCACATCATTTGCTTACAAGACAATCCCATAAAGCATTGCGCCAACATTAGTGATTTTAATTAGGAAAAATTAGGAAATGAAAATCAATCGATCAAATTAAAGATGACAGACGGGGCAGAAAATATTGTAAGTATTACACACAAAAACACTATTTTGAGTATATATATACAATTTTGAACACTTAGGATATATTAAATAATCCGAGAAAAAAAAAAAAAAACATTTAAAATGTTTTAAGGGTACTTCTTTAAAGCATGACCAAAGATTATTAAAACATAGTAATGTTTAAAATGTACATAAATGTGTGAGACAGTCATGAAATTGTCCTTCCTTTAAGTAAATTTAAGGACTGTTATTTATATTACATTAACTGCATGTAGATTACATAAAATGTTAACATAAAATCTCAAGTGCTATTTATGTCAAATGCTGTCTATGTATATAGAATTGCCTCCAATAAGTGAATATTACTGTTTTCAGAATAAGTGTGCTTCCGTTTTGTTAACAACAAAATTTAGATTTTAGTAAATGCCACTTCCGCTTGAAAATCAGTGAAATAATCTTCAACTAAGCAACATTATGAACAAGCCTGTTAATATGCACACCCACCCGCCACAGACCTGGCATTATCTTTGAGAGGTTGAACAGTTCTTAACAGCTTCTTCTTAGCACATGATAGAAGCATGCTTGAGTAAGCAAGTTGAAAGATATATATAAGAAATGTGTCAGTTTTTAAATGTATTCTTTTGAATTCCAGCCCTAAATGCTATACTGACACTATACTATATTTGCAGTCACATCACATTTTTTTAACACATACCTTGTTAAACTGGATGAATATGCATGTTTTCGACTCATTTGTTAGCTTTTGTTTCCGGGCAAATGGAGGTATGCCAGGGGTGTATCTTTGTTTAGCACAGATTTGGCGTTAAATACTATGCTGTTTAATTTTGAGGGCCAGTGCTCTGCTGGAGTTTTGAGGGTTGCACTTAAGCTGTCATAACAGTTGCAGCTAACAAGAAGTGAAGTCAAGTGCAGAGCCGAAGGGTGCGTCTGAGACGATTAGGAGCATGACGATGAAGTGAAATGAGATAAAAGCTGTTTTGAGTGACAGGGAGGTGTATTTAATAGCTACTGCAATGCATTAAGCCCAATTTGTCCATCCATGTTATTCTGCATAAAAATGACAAGAATTATGATTTTTGGTGCCTGGAGCTATTGTGCTAAATTTGATGTTGAGTTAAAAATGGAAAGTCATCCAATCAAGGTTATTGCTGTTAACGAACCGGAGCATATTTTGCAAGGAAATATTGTTTCAGACATACTTGAATATCCATAATACTTGTCTTATATTTTTCAGATGACCCACTGTGCCGGCAGGACCTGCTCAATGTGGCTGCATCTTTGAGAGACAACTCAGCATTCTTCCAATCTGAGGTCATGCGTCCTGCCAATGACCCCAAAGAGAGAGATCCCGCCCACGTACGCATGCTCAACGACGTCCTACGAGACCTGGAAAAAAGCTTCCTTATCCCAAACCCACCTCTTGGCTTTTACAGGTAACTGTTGGCTTACAATATTGCATACGTGGAACATAAACGATGCTTTAAAGAATCCAAACATTTTCATAACATGAATTCCCTTTCAGTTTGTCACACTCAATTTCATGTCGGTGACTGATGAATTGGGATAATGCTTGATAAACCAATCTACTTTGAGTGTAAACTAAATGAGCCAATGCACATTGGCATGCAGTTATTACTACTTCCTGTTGTGTTGAAAGTGGCCATCTCACCTGTGCACCTCAGCAATAAGAGAGCATTTCCTAAAGAGCATATTTCTCTAAAAGAGATCCGCGGGTGTGGCTTTATAAAGACGATGGATCGTCCTTAAAAGGATGCCGTTTCACCCGTGCGTTTCTGAGTGTTATCCCAAAATGGGATATCGCTTCGATAGACCAATCTACTTCGAGTGTAAACTAAACGAGCCAATGCACACTGGCATGCAATTATTGCATCAGGCCACCCCAAGCTACCAATCATCCATCCTCGAGGGCTCGGACGCGGTGGAGGATTCCACTCGAGCCCTAACCTCTCGATGGCCCGGGAAACCATAAGCCGCCATCTCCGGATCCGATTCAGGCTTTCTTACCATCCTGGAGGGTGGCATCTTGGGCGAATCTTTATCAGAGAGCTCTCCCACCGATGCAGAGATCGATTGAAGGTGCTGGAGGAGTCGTCTTTATAAAGACGCACCAGTGGAGCTCTTTTAGAGAAACATGCATTTTAGGAAATGCTCTCTTAGTGCTGAGGCACACAGGAGATGGCCGCATATTATATATCTTATTATATTATACTCACGCAGTGATCAGCGGTAGCTGGATGCAATAATTGCATGCCAGTGTGCATTGGCTCGTTTAGTTTACACTCTTAAGTAGATTGGTGTATCGAAGCGATATCCCAACTCGTCGGTCACCGACATGACATCTTCATTCCCTCCTTCAGGGAACGCAGGTTACCATTTGTAACTGAGATGATCTTTCATGCAAAACTCACGTGATGTACTGTATCATATAAGTTTCAGAGGAAGCGAAAAGAGGTGAAACATGTGGTGGAAACTTTGATGTACCTGACAACAGAGCGGTATTAATTATTGAGTGTTTGGGGTGAGTGAAAGCTGAAAAAGTTTCTTGTGAGAACAGATAAAGAGAGTTGGTACGTGCAAAACCTGCAAACTTTTTGTCAAAGACTTTACGGAAAACAAAAAAAAGTAGCAAATATTGCTCAAGACCTCTCACACAGGTTTACCAAGAAGTCTGTGTCTTTACAATCTAGGAGTGTGATCATGCTTTAAAGACTTGAAGCATCTTGTAGAAAGCATAAATTAAATAAAGATGTAATATATTTTTTCTATGCCTTCATCTTCGAAAGCTTTTGAAAAGTGTTTGCATTCAGACAAGGAACCAAAAATGATCTGTTAAGTTAGACAGTATTTAAACTTTTGACAGGATAACATTCATGTTGAAATTCATGATGAAATGGATGGATTTGGTATACATTTAATATATTGATGAACAAGTAATCTACTGTTCCAGTTATTACTTAAAGAAAAAGTTTACTCAAAAATAAAAGCTGTTTGGATCAACTATTCCAAAAGGAACCTGCTTGTGTTTTTGTTGGGGAATGAATGATGACATCACTTCCACATGGTCTAGTGGGGCAGATGCTGTTGAGAGACATGCAATTTGCATCTCTGCCAAATTTTGTTACCACAGACATGAGTGTCGGAAACACTGTCTCATCTTGAAAATGAAACGATAAAAAAAAAAAGAATAAGTGAAATAAAATTGCCTGCTTCCTCTCAGAGCTGCTGTAATATTGAGCTACAGTGTAGAAATGCTCATTTCGTAGTATGACAATTATATTGCATTTGCAAAAAGCTGTACTGGCTCTTTATTTTATATTTGTATGGTACAGATACAGTTTATAAAGAACTGCCTCCAGGTTCATAAAAAATGAATGATCGTAAAGATTATTAGTTGTTCATCGTGAAAGACCATAATTAGCACAAGATTATAGTAGAAGTCTATGGGAATTTATTAGCCTTTATAGTCCCATGATACCCCTAAGGGGGATTTGTGGGTCGATGAACTGAAGTAACCATCATTTAGCCATTGTGCTGATGTCTTCAGTTTCTGCCGTCGCTGGGATTCCACGATTCAACAATGCAGGTCAATAAGTCAAGAATATTTATATATACAAAAACATCTAAGTGTGTAGTGTGTCCTTTATTAAATCCAATGTTATGGTTGTTGTTGTCCTGGTTGTTCTTGAGCCATGATTAGGTGCTTGAAAATATAAAGAGGAGTGAACAAAGGGTCAAGCACAATGTAGGCCTGCATTACGGAGTTAATGGTTTCTTTAGACCTTCTCAGTGGAAGAGATATGGATCTCAAAACAACAGGACTTTTGCCAGAAATACATGGTAAAACACTATTGCAGGTACGCACACAAATCATCTCGCAGGGAATAGAAGTAAATCCCTCAGTCAACTGTGATTCACTCCTCAGCTCAGCAGAATAAAATGCTGATCTTCAGCCAGTGTCCTCAAACACTCCTTTTCAGATCTCCACTCACCACGGCGTTGGCTGTTGGTGATGTGACAATAAAAGCGATTTGCTTTGATAAGATTCAACAGGGATTTACCAATGCATCTCTGTTGTTGATAGGAACTGTGTTGCAGCTTGAGCCATAATGGAGTGGCCGGCGATCCATAATAGACGTTCTGATTATTTCTACTTTTTGTGTTTGGGTGAATGCTTGTTTGATCTTCCATAGATCCTCAAGGTCCATGACACACCCTGGGTGCTGCATTTCTGCTCTGACTTTTTTTTCTTGACACTGCTGTCGCTGTCGTTGGTTTTGCTAATCTGGACTGAAGGAGGGCCCTGTTATTATCAAAGCAACAAGCAATTGTAATCAGCGGCAATCAGTGTGTCCTGGAGTGGTTTTTATTAAATTAACAGAAGATGAAGTGCGGGGAGACTCGTCAGGGTACCTGCTCATTATCTCTCTTTGGGTTCTGGCCTATGAGAATTAACACCCTCTCACCGATCTTCACTGTTTCACCCCCTGTGTTTTATACACTTGTCTCTCTGTTTATTAATCAGTTTTATCCAGTGAATTGAAGAATTGAAAATATGTTTTGCTTTTTACGATACAGGCAATCCCAGTTCCCCCAAAATTACAATTTTGTTGATGTACACATTCTCATGTCATTGCAAAACCTATGACTTACTTTTTCCTGTGGAACACAACAGCAGACGTTTAGCAGCAGGTTCATGCTGTTCTGTTCCATATAAGGAGTGCATAGTGACTAAGGGTTGGTAAGCTTCAGTATAATATACAGTAACAAAAAACACTCTCACAGTATCATAAAAGTGACCCATATGACTATATTCTACATCTTCTGAAACCATATGAAAGCTTTTATATTACAGATTAAAATGTAAGTCATTATTCACTAAAACAAATCTTCTCTGCTTATGTAACTCTCTAATATCTTTCAAAATACGTTGTCTGACTGTGTCATGCCATATAATTTTGGCATCACTGATGCCCTTGAGCATTTTATAATCAGTCACGGTGTGTCAAATTGAAATGTGCTCATATTCAAATAAACAATTGATGTTTGAATGCTACGGCCTACATTTCAGTAGTTATCTCATATAAAGTTATCAGATGCCTTCAGGATATGTGGATTGTAGCACACAGGTTATCAATGTATTTTATGGAACTTTTTTTTTAGAACTTGACAGTGCAACCTGATCGCATGATGCAAACATACCTGTGGGAACTTTTTACATACTGATAAGTACACATCAATGCGGATTCCAACAGTAATTAACTCTAGAGGCATAAAACAGTGAGTACTTTTAATCGTTTTCATACGCAGTTATAATTACAGCACCATGTTTTGCTTTCTGGTCATAACAAGCTTGATTGGTAGCTCAGCCAGCATGGAATTGGACTTATGAATTGGATGTTGAATCCTTGGGTATGAATCCAGTGAAAACATGACTCACAAGCATAGACAGTAAAAGAAATGGACATAGCCACCCCATTGGAACTCAATTGAGACAAGTGAAGCCCATTTTTAGCGTTTTTAGCACTTCCGTTTCTGACGCGCAGACTCAAACGAAGCTTGATGGCGTCAGCAACCTGTCTGACAGATGTAAATCTTCTAGTAGCTGTGCGTGCAAACTGACATCGTTAATCTTGCAGAGACGGCGAGCTTGAGCGGGGAGTTCTTTGGCATGAGTGAGCAGGAGTAATTATTCTGATTAATTATTTTGTATAGTATTTTAAAATGTAACGCCAGTACGCCATATTAAGTTAATTGCCTGCAAGCTTCTCCTCCTGTCTGTACGGTAATGCGACAGAGAGTCGAGTGGTTATGAGGCAATCGTTAACCTATTTTTACAAAAACGGGGCCATAATATAATATAGAAGGTAATGGAGCCCTTTATACATTGTCGTGTATCTTTAGAAATAAATAATGGACAAACGGAGTCTTTAAATGCCTCACATGTAAAGTTATTCGCTGTCAAAGTGACGCCAAAATGAATGGGAGTCAATGGGAATGCTAACGCAAGTGAAGTTCTGCTACAAGATGGGGGCACGCGGCCGACTTCAACTTCTGGTCGACTTCCTTGCCGCCTCCTCACAAGGAATGAGCTCAAAGATGACAGATCAAAAAACAAGCTAAAATGTTGTGCTTGCTATTGTGTTTTTGTTGCATTGTTGTCATTGTATAAAATATACGTCATATTTACATTCATCTATTATGGCGAAAAAAACAGATAGCACCACTTAGCGTGGACATTTCACATTGAATGCGTCACGAAATGTACATGATGTTACGTATTGTGAATCTTGCAAAAAAGATCCCACACGTACATTTTTCGTCAAGGTGTGATGGTCCATGGACATCCTTTTTATGACATAAATCCCAAAAGTAAATTTATATTGGTTTGAAATGGTAAATAAATCGTAAAACAAAAAGTTAACTTTTGTCAACTTTTTGTTGTGTTATTATTGAGCACGCTTGTCAAACATTAGTGTTCCTTCGGTGTCAGGGTGCAGGTAAGAGTTTGACCTCACTAGCACTCACAGACCCTCTGGAGGGTTTGTTCCTGCAGATAAAACAAACGCCAATATGCAGTAGATATGGAAAAGATAGTGTCTGGACCCATGCAGGGGACACCGCTGTGTACGTTAAACTCAATTTGTAGCTGCTGTGTAGGAAAACTCTTTCTCCATTAAAAACAAAGTATATGGTGTTACCTGGGAGCCCAGATCAATATCTCAAAGATTTCATGCAGAGTTATATAGGAAGACCTCTAGCAAAAATTGCTGCAAAAAAGATATGACTGAAATTATAAAAAAGGGACAAGACTTGAAAAATGAACAACCTGCACTACTTGTCATTGTGGGTCAGTAGTTTAATTGGTCTTATGTTGCTTCTAAAGATCTGGATTGTGGAACTTGTGCTTTTGGCAAAGGTGTTTTAACTTTGTAATGTAATGTTGAAAACCTTTAAACCTGGTAACTTTAATGACTGTCCAAAGAGGGGAGGTGTTGTAGAATAACTCACAGCTGTTCACACAGAACAGTATTTCAGTGGACCCTTGACTGTTATCAACAGCAATTAAATAAAAATGAACTATAGTTTAGATTATAATAAATGCATTTAAAGTATGCTCTTTGTACACTTAAATGGCTTTTTATTTAATAAATATTATGTGCATGTGCAGTTATATATACTTTACAACTCATAATAATTGTAGTAAGTACAGTATGTGCTTCTAACAAAAATATGAGGTATATATATATATATATATATATATATATATATATATATATATATATATATATATATATATATATATATATATATATTAGGGGTGTAACGATACGCGTATTCGTATTGAACCGTTCGGTACGACGCTTTCGGTTCGGTACGCGGTACGCATTATGTATACCGAACGGTTCGTTGGAGTAATTAATTATATTTGGAAAAAAAAAAAAAAAAAGAGAGAGATAGAAATATAATGATATGCGTTCAACAAGGTAGCCCAATAACCCAAACAACGTAACAGGCAACGCCCCTGACACTCCCGAAGAAGAAAAAAACACCAACTTATATGTTTATGTTAGGCTACTCAGCAGGCGCTCGCTCACTCAGTACGCGCTGAAGGCTCGTTGCAAAATAGCCAATGCGTTTAACAGACTAGAAATGAGAAGATCCTCCAATAACCAACAGGTCTGGTGTTTGGGTGCACTTTGGATTCCCTTTAAGCTATAATGGTGATGGCAAGAGAGTGGTGGATAAAAAAACAACGGTATGTCGTTCTCCTCCTTTCCAAAGCGCTCGGGCAGAAGCGCTCATGAGGCGTCTGTCTTTGCTAAGCAACAATGACGTGCTCTCTCCATGAGACGCGGAAATTTCAGCGAAGGATAAATGGATTTGCAGCTCTAAAAATCGCTTGCAGTAGCTCTGCTACTAAATTTATTTCAAAATTGCAATCCATATACAACTATGATCAGCTGTTCCTTCATCTTGGCTGAGCTCTCAACGTTGTTACGGGAAAGGATGAAGCTGATTGGTTGGTTCTTGTCACATGACCCGCGGTGCGCTTGCGGCATTCTGAAAAGTTGAGATGTTTTTACATTTTGCTGTATCTAAAACGTATCGAACCGAACCGAACCGTGACATCAGTGTATCGTATCGAACCGAACCGTGAATTTTGTGAACCGTTACACCCCTAATATATATATATATATATATATATATATATATATATACCTTCCAGTTAGCAAGTTCATTATAAAGTTTGCATTCTGAAGGTCACAGGCTCTTTCTCAACTTCAGTCGATCTGTTAACAGGTAAAGAATTACCTCGTTTATTACGGTCAGGTGTGTGAAGCTGGTTAAAACACTCTAAAAACAGAAATCAATGCATGACCCTGAACCGTGAAGAAAATAGCCCATATACTGTAAGTCTGTTAATATTGTCATGCAAGAGTTCGGTTGATTTCTATGTGGTTGCTCCAAGGTTGTTTTAAGACACGTTGGTATTGATTTTATTTAGTATTTATGCTCTGTGTTATATCTGAACATAGGTACAGTACATGAAAACATACAAGTCGTTACGTATTTTCCTCTTATTGTAGCACCTCTCATTTCCTTGGACAGTCATGTGAACTGAATGCATGATGAAAGGCATATGTGGCATATCCTAAATCTAGATTATTTTAATCTTAAAGCACAGATAGGGTAGATTAGCATTGGCAACCATCTAGAAAGAGAACAGAGCCCCAGCCTGAAGAACCAAATAATGATTCAGTTCAGCTGTCTCCAAAAATTACATTTCTCAAACTGGGGTTCACAAACCCTGAGATATTTGAACTTTTTCACATTGTGATTTTTGTTGCATTAATAAATGTTAATATTTCAAGGGGTGAGAACCAGAGGGACATCAATTTTACAGGAGAGCCAAAACAAAAATTTACTTTAGTTTGATTTGATTTTGTGTACTGATTTCAGTCTTTTATAATTAAAAAGTGTATACACATGGATGAAGTAATTTTCTCCTTTTTGGCAGCAATGTTTTATTCAATGTGTGTATATAAACATGGGTGCATCTGCTGACAATTTTATGAGTTTAAAAGAAATAAATATCCATTTTGATACAATTAAATATCAAAAAATGAAAAATATATTTATTTCTATACTATCATTTCTATACTAAGAAATAACAATCCATTGTGATCAAATTAAATATCACATCAGAATAGTTAATTGAATGTAGTTAATTTTACTGAAATGGTAATCTTAGTCACTTAACAATTTGGCCGAATGGTGAAAAATAAATATACATAAATATAATTAATTTTATATCAGTTAGTATCGAGAGATATGTCAGTAATACTGTCATGTAGTACTTTTTATTAATTCATTTTTAATGTTGATTTATGTTTTAATGAAATATTGCTATTGTTTGAATTAACTGTATTATTAGTATTTATGTTACTTTATTATTTTAATTTGTTTATTAATAATTGTATTTTTTGTTATTCATGTTTTTATTTATATTTTGGAATAACTGTTTATTAACTGTATTTTTATGAACGTCAATATGAATATCAATAATATACGTTTTTGTATTTTTACTATTCTTTTTGTGGTTTATTTGAGTGTATTATTATTTTAATTTTATTAATAATGTTATTTGAATTTTAACTTTGCGTGTTCTATTTGAAGAGCCCACTCTCTTTGGTTTCTCTCTCACACAGGAACATTCTCTATTGCTTGAGCAGACAATCTCCACGCTTCTCAATCCTGAAGGATGCCCTGGAAGTCCCCTGGCACAACAGCGTCAACCAGTCCCTGACTCTGGTAACCAGTGCCATCAGTTCAGCAGACAAACTCATAGAAAGTGGACTTGACCTGTTTGAGAATGAAAATGACATCCCGCAATGACATCTGAAAAGAGAACACACCTTACGGCGTCAGAATATGACACAATCCTGAGATCCCCTGGTCGACACAGAGGTTTCAAAGGGATCTGAAGACACTTTGAGAAATAGAGGGTATCGTTATTAAGTGCACTATTAACCTGAGGTTCACTTGAGGAGTTTCTTCAGGCCAATACTAAGTTATTGTTTTTGTTCCTCTAATGATGTTCAAAAATGGATCTAGAAAGATTGATGACAAAAGAGTCAGGGAGCTCGCAGGGTCGAGACTTTTTGTTCTGAGGAAAAATACCAGCAGGTTTATCACTTATATTTCCAATCACACAAACCCAAGAGGACGACTGGAGGTCAGGACTCAAAGCAGGTTCAACTTGATGTTTGAAACACATTTCAAAATGTTTTTAGGATATATGTTTTTTGGTTAATAATACTAAGAAGAGTCCACCATTTTTTTTCAAATGACAAGCAATGGCCTTTGAATAAGGAGAAATGCTGTGACTCGAAATCAACGAGTCAGATGTGATAATGCAGAATATGCTAATGTCCTAATACTGATACTGTCTGATTGAAAAGAGAAAGCTGAAAGGAAGTTACTGTGACAGTCTCTCAGGGGTGTTTGTTTCAGAATCTGTAGAAAAAATAGGAACTGCAGGTAAACCAATTTAAAGTTGAACTAAGAGAGCTTGAGTCAACAAACCAAGAATTCAGGGTAATGATTGTTCTGATACAAAAAAAAAGCATTTAGGCAATACAGTAGTGGTATAGTTTGTAATGTACTAATAGCTTTGTATATGAAAGTAGTCATAGTATTTTAGTTTATAGGTCATAAATTCAAGGTGAACAGAGGCAAGTCTTTAAGAGGGCTGAATTGAGTTTACAATTTGATTGGGTGACATTAGACCAATGAGGAGCCATGATGGCAAATATATAAGCTACACAAACAGTGCAGGTGTATGATGTCGTAATGGACTGTCATGGTAATGTCAAGTTAACGTCTTTTATATTCTGGAGGCCAGTGTATTTGTTCTCAGCATTTGCACTAATGTTGTTTTCCTCTGGCAACTATTTGGGGGGAATTAGGATAAAACTAATATCTTCCCTTTTACTTTAGGTACTTAACTTTTAAATTTCTCCAAATGCTTAGATGATAAAACAAACTGAGGCCTGAGGGTTAGTATATTTTCAGCATGTTTTTCCTTTTTTTGGTGAACAATTCCTAAGCTAGAAAAACAGCTTAATTAGAAACACAAAATTCAGGGAATCTAGTTTGACCCAGCTTTAATTTATTGACGTGCCTTCGAATGAGTCACACATACTTTTAGAGCAGCAATTTGCACTCAGATATTTAAATACCAAACATTTAACAAAATATCTTGTACTGTGGTTGTTTTTATTTAAAATGTTTCATTTGTCAAGTAATCATTTGAAGAACTTTTGCTGTTTTCTTTCTGCCATTTTATTGTTTCTTATCTGTTTACTAACCCCCTGAAACATTTTTTAGAGAGCACCCATTTAAAACTGTGTTTTATTTTTCCAGAGTCAGCGTTTCCTTGATAATTATGACAAGCCTTTTAAACAGATACTGCATTTGGAGAAATGCTGTGGACCCATCTACTGCTGGTTTACTACGCTAAACAACCCAGTCCAGCTCATTTGCACTGCACTAAAATGAACTGTTAAACTGTCACCCTGCCTGTGTGTTTGTACAGTATGTGTGCCGTTGTATTTATTTTATTTTCTAAATAATTATGTAAATACATTTAATTTAACCTGGCATATTTTTTTCTGTTGACCCCAGAGAATTTTCAGGTCCAGTTGTGTTGTGCATTGCAGTCATTTGTATGAATTTTATATCATGTGAAATCTCTCTAAAACTGCAGCTGCAAAGATGCATGAAGTGTTTTTATGCAGATTAGGATAAAGAAGTCAGACAAGAGTTTAGATTTAGAATAGTAGGCTATTAATTCTCATCGCTAGAATAAAGTGTCAGGCAATGAAATTGCACAGTAATTTTTTCTCAGTGTAACAACTCAAGCAAACATATACAAGACACAAAGCTGTCATTGGGATGGTACCATAAAGTAAAGTAAAAAACCTTATTTACCCCTAAATGGTGCATATAAGTACATTCTAGTACTACAACCCTAGTGACAAGTTTTGCACCCTTTTTCATTAAGTAAACCCAGATAGGGTGATCAGGACTCCTACACAAATCAGAAGGGGTTTATTTTGCAAAAACAGCCATTGGACTATGTGTTATCTCACCTATTATGCTGCCGCTCACCAAATAAATTAATGAATATGTCTATTTTTAACAATAATGAAGTAATCTGATGTCATTTTCAATACAATTGATAACTGAGACAAGATGGTGGAGTTGTGCTTTCATAGAACAAGAAAGTAACACTGGTTTCAGTTAAGGTGTAGTCACATATCGTTGTTTGACAAATGCTTGGGAGTGAAATCTAATCAATTCCATAGGAATCCGTCCGACTTGGAATTTTGTGTTGGGGGGGAAAGTTTCTCCACATACAGTAAATTTTGCAGTTTTTCATTCATATTCGTAAAGTGGAGAACATTTTCGCCTTCCCACACACAAAAAAAAAAATTCTAGATCATGTTGATTCTGATTGAAAAGACATGAAAATTTGCCAAGCAATGGTAAATTTTCACTTTTGCTTGAATGAGCGGTTTAATAAACATAGAGAGTTCTTATATAGGCGACGACAAAATATCTAAACCGCTAAATGCCCCAACTGACCAATCAGAAACGAGTATTTTAGAAAGCCATGTACTGAATACATATGTAGAGTAGATCTGTAAACAGTTTTTTCCAGTATTTTTTTTTCCATGGCATAACGTTATATAAGTATTGTTGTAAATGCAGTGCATGCTAAATCACTCTTGTAAATTGGATGTCAAAGCTTGAGAACACCCGGTGTGGAGAGCATCACTCCTGAACATAATTCATACAGTGTGTTTGGTGACACATACTAAATGACATTTTAGTGCATTTAATGTCCGATACTAAATGACATTTATGTTTAGTCTCAATGGTCCACAGAGGTTGAATCCAGACATTTTGTATAGCCAGTGGGGCATTAAATATAATTGTGTTGTCTTTAGTTTGATGTCTCGTGGACCCACATGGGTCAGAAAACACTTAATGGATGGACAATGTGAACACGCTGTCGCCGTTTAAACGGGTGGAAGGTTTTATTTAATTCACGGTATGTTGGAGAAAGGAATATTTAAAAAGAGAAGCGATATAATGTGATATTCAAAATGCACTTAACTGTAATAAGGGTAGAGAGGATTTCAGATGCATGTGATTTTTTTCTTCTGCTTGATTTGTATGCGACTGAACATAAACTGATCCTAAGGCAATAAATACCAGTGCTGGAAAAACATCTGTTGGATCATCAATCTCATTTAATTTTTAACTGAAAGACTGTTTCATAACCCATATAATGATAACCTGCCCTTTTCTGTCAAGTATAGATGCATTACAAGTGATTCTGATGGCCAGTGTTATAATAATACCGACCCTAGGAAGCGGCACTTGGGTTCTAGTGCACTCAATCACCTATGTTGTCTTTATAAGTGTTTAGGCTAAATTAATGAAATTATCCTCCAGAGTTCAGTTGTTTTCTCTTAGGAACAAGTCTCTGAACAAAAATTCCCTTAATGAGCTTAATGATGAAATCTGTCTCGATATATCTGTTTTGAAATGTTGGCTTACAGCCATTTAAATAAACACTATTTTTTTTTTTTTTTTGCAAAATGTTGTATTTCTTTCCACACAGCTGCTCTGCCATTCCATTATATTTGTTCCCAAGCATGTGATGATCACTTTTGTTATTTGACAATCCCATGGGGACTTCAAATCTGTTGTTATAAATGTCTTTAATCAGTCGTAAACAGAAAAGGGAAAAGGTCATCGCCTTCTCTAAAAACTGTATGGGGAGAGTATTATAACACTAATGCTGACTTGTAAAGCTCTTTGATTTAACATCCAATTGCTCTGATAAAAGGGTACAGTTTATTATCAAGAAAATGCTAATTACAATCACATTTTAATCAAAACTGCACATTAAAATCAGATTTTTGTTTTCAATATATTTGAATAGTTGATAGTTATAGTAACTACTTGTATGCAAACTATTTATTGAAAGGTTTATTGAATATATATATATATATATATATATATATATATATATATATATATATATATATATATATATATTGAATAGCTTTTTCAATATATTTGAATTCATATATTTTTGTTAGTCATTCCACAGCAACTGCATCATAGGCCTTTCACGGAAAAAACATTCTGGCTGTTTTGAGGTAATATTCCATTTATCAGTATTTTAGAGCAATTCAATTTAAAACAATTGCTGAATAGGTTTGCTTTATTATAGTTTCGCCTCCTGTTGTTATTTTATTCCCCTTCAAATTACAGTATCAGTTGCTGCAGTGACATTACAAAGCGCGCACTTGCAACTCGACGCGCACGCGCAGCATCACGCGCTTCCAGTAGGAATGCACGCGAGAGACGGAATATATAAATGCAATGATGGCGACAGCAGCAGAGGAGATCTCAGAAAACACTGAGACATCAGTGTCTTTCAAAAGCGCAAGGAAAAACCAGGATAGACCCTGGAAACTGAGCTTTATTTATCTGCAGTGCTGTGAGTATCAGAGGAGAGAGAGACTGATGTGTGATAGCAATGCAGAGGTCTAAAATACCCACCCCGCACTATATCATTGAATTGAACGTTTAACACTATATATTAACGGACAGAGCACGTTTCATCTTTATATCTCTCCTGATATACCGCCTTCATGTCCAGTTCAGAGATACAATACCATGACGTCATTCTCCGCCGTTGAATGTTCCATTAATGTGCACTTCACACGCATGCATGCATGGGAGAAGCATTATTATTCATATCATTATTTTATAAAAAAAAACTATATATATGCTGGTCGTTTCCTTGAGGGGAGTTGTTATTTGATCTTTTCCGATGTTATTTTTATGTGTTATGTTTTTGTTTATTGTCAAAGTGTGAGTTGAGAAATGTAACCGTTTCGTCAAAGACTTGCCAAAGGCCAACCAGCATCTGAGTAGATTTATATTGAGCCATTTCAAAATATAAGTTAAAAGAGTACTTTATCCGAAATAACAATTCTGTGGTCATTTACTCACCCTTTTGTTCTAAACCCGTATGATTTGGTTTCCTCCACAGAACGGTAAAGGAGACACAGCCGTAAACAGATCAGTGAGTTAGTGAGTTGATCTCAAGAACCGGATCAGTTCTGTTCATTATCCAATAATTCAGATCGGTTTCTTGTACGGTCTCGTCCGAGATATCCGAAAACACTACATCTCTTACAGTAATAAAACAAAGATGAATGGAGCATGTTTTACAAGAAAATCACATCTCTGTTTTTCTGCATCAAAATTTCACTTTTCATTATTCCTGTCGTTTCTAGTGTTTGTAAGATTTAATAGCAGTCTTTAATAGCAGAGTGAAAATTGTTTCAAAGTAAATCCTACACCATTCCTCCCACTCCCATTTTTCATTAATTGGACATCATCTATCATAAATGCACCAAGGAAAAGATTTAGTAGTGGATGACAGTATGATAGTTCAATCAAAACTGTATATGGACAATAAAAATAGAGTATTATGATGTTCAAAATTCTGTTAAAATGACTAAGTTTAACAATACATAATTTCTTATTAATAAAATATTAACAGATAAATGTAAAACATGTTGTTCATGTAGGGAAAATGTATACCGTACAAGGTCACACTTTATTGTAAAGTTTAATTCTCGCTATTATCAAACTATTAACTACTCCTAATTGTATGCTTATAGTTAGTATAAGGTAGTGGTTAAAGGGGTCATATGATGCTTTTTTAAGGATCATTATTTTGTGTATTTGTTGTAAAAGAATATGTTGCCATGTTTTAGTGTTCAAAAAACACATTATTTTTTAAAATGCATTATTGTAGGTCCTCTATGCCCCGCCTCTGTCAAAAGTGTCGTTTTCTACAAAGTCCGTCCTTCTGAGAAGCATAGTCTGCTCTGATTGGCCAACTGACCCAGTGCATTGTGATTGGCTGAACACTGCAAGCACTTGTCGGAAATGTAACGCCTCTTTCCATAATCACGAGATTCATCTTTCAAAATAAATGTAAAGACAGTTAATACTGTTCTTAGTTTTACCATCAGTTCAAGCCCGAAAGTGGAACAGAGTTGCGTGACAGACACAGTGATGGAGTTTCTATGTGTTTGCTGTAACCAAGCCACAGTTCAGACAGCTGACTCCACTGTGATATGACCCTCCCTCTCTCTCTTTCTCACACACACACATACACACAATGTGCTAAACTCTGCATTTGAACAGTCAATAGCAAATATTTAAACTTCTATACTTAAAGTACCTGATTCAGAAGCGCCAAACTGTCGGAAGCAAAGTAGTTTTGAAGAATTACCTCCTCTCCTAGGTTCACGAAACGGTCATCCATAAAATGCATTGCTGTTCTGTTGTAAGTAATCTTAAAGATTCCTAAATGCATCTACTTTTGGAAGGCCAAATAAAGTGCTAGATTTTGCCTAGATACACACTGCATCTCCCAGACAGAGCTGCTTTAACACTAACTGTGGTTACTGAAACCATTTGGGCGGCATTTCGCAAATATTTCCACATCGTGACGTAAACACGTGGGGCATGTTTGAATGAGCCTTTTTAGGGGGTGTGTGGCAGAATCTTAACTTTGAAAAAAAATATCTCTTTGGTTTTGAGGCCATAGTCTTTGCAACTTCAGGAATCGTATCGGTGCACAATAAGCTTGTAACACTCCAAAGAGAAAGAAAATCTTGAAATCGCATTGTAAGGCCCCTTTAAGTTCAAGTATTGGGTAGGATTAGTGATGTATACGGTCATGCAGAATAGACTCCTGCAATGGGTCGTACCCACGGATACCCGCATAAAAGTGGCTGAAACGGGTGGATTTTGAAATTCCTAAAATTCACGGGCGGGGATGCGGGCGGATAATTAACTCCTTGCGGGCGGGTAGTAGCACAGATGAAAAATATGTGCAATATTTGTATGTCTAAATTACCATTACACATACGCAACAAAAATATGACATTTGACTCATCATGTCATCACCACTGCGACAGCGCTGCGAGAGAGAGAACTTTTCCACAGCTGGATTTGTAATTCAAGAACGGAGAACGCAACTTATACCTGGGACTGTGGACGATATCATTTTCCTGCACAGTAACCTTAAGGGAAAGTAAATGCATAGTTTGTGACCGACAGCCTCAGGTTGTATTTTTTCTTGATCTTGTTATTTTTTTAATTTTTATTAATAGGTCTATTTGTGTATAGTTATCAGGTTCCATAGCCTATTTAGGTGCCGATGGTAGGCTACTTGAATGGCGCAAAGCAAAGTGCACTTTAGTTTCATTAGCACATTAATGACACTGTCGTTGAGAGAGGTGTGAGATAAAAAATAAAGCACTTTAATTGGAATGATTTTAGCGTGTGTGATTTATCGTTGATGTGGATCGGGTAACTGGCCAAATATTAACGGGTCTGGGCGGGTGCGGATTAAATGTTTATATTATCACGGGTGACTAGGGATGGGTATCGTTAAGGTTTTAACGGTATTACTACTCTTACCGATAGTGCTTAACGGTCCGGTACTTTAACAGTATTCTTATCAGTACTTTGTGTTGTGTGTGTGTGGTTTTTTTTTTTTAAGAACAAGCTGAGAACAGAATTAACATTTCTTTATTTTTTTATGTAAAATTAATAATGGGCTTGTCTTGGACCAGAGGTGTTAGGAGGAGTTTGTTGGTTCATAGTAGCTGCAGCTAAAAAAAAATATATATATATATATAATAAAAAGGTTGCAAAATGTTGCAATTGGCTATTTTGTAAACTAACTTGAGGTGCTGTGCATTTAAGTTAAATAAATAAATAAATAAATAAATGTTTACATTTACATACTGATTTTTCCTTATTTGGAATTTTAAAAACAAGTATAAAATATGTTGATTTCATTCTCATTTTCCCAAAAGAAATCAACAGAAATTCTATGTAAGGTTAGCAAACCAGGGAGATTTTACATTTATTTTAAATGACATGAACAACGTTGATTCAACATAATTTTAGCGTACATACCTGACGTAGATGGGGCAACAACTAGAGACGAGCTAGCTAGGCAATCAATACGCATAATGCACTTTTGCTTTGACAGATTGCTTGTGTTTCTGCCCTTACATGCAAATATTGTTGTTGCACTTATGACAACGAGGGTTGTCAGCATTAACTCTAGTGAAGTATAACCACACTTTGGAACGTTTTGCTCTCTCCGCCATCGTCACTCTTTGTATTAAGCGGGAGTTTTCGTACTGTTATGCGTGTACCGCGCTCGTTCTTGTTGTGTTTGTGTGTGTGACTGACAGACAGCCTCCGCGGTGCGCATGCGAGTTCTTGCAGATCTCACAGACAAACGTCTTAATAATATCGCAAATTAGAAATGTTTGGTAAGATAAAATGTGCACGATAACATTAAGCAAATCTCTTCGCCATCATCACTCTTTATTATTAAGCAGGAGTTTACGTACTGTTATGCGTGTACCGCGCTCGTTCTTGTTGTGTTTGTGTGTGTGACTGACAGACAGCCTCCGCGGTGCGCATGCGAGTTCTTGCAGATCTCACAGACAAACGTCTTAATAATATCGCAAATTAGAAATGTTTGGTAAGATAAAATGTGCACGATAACATTAAGCAAATCTCTTCGCCATCATCACTCTTTATTATTAGGCAGGAGTTTACGTACAGTTAATGCATGTGCGTGCGCTCGTTGTGGTGTGTGTGTGTGTGTGTGTGTGTGTGTGACTGACAGACGTCAATGAGAGTTCACGCAGATCTCACGGACAAACGTCTTAATATGATCGCACATTAGAAATGTGTGGCGAGATTAAATGTGCACGACAACATTATTAAGCAAAAATACATAGTACATTATTTTTTTTCCTCCAGTACCGAAAGCAGAACCGATACCGTCAGATCTTACTGATACTACGGTCTTTCATAATTTAGCCCCGTGGCCAATTTAATACCGGGTTTCGGTAACCATCCCTACGGGTGACGGGTCGGATCTGGTGCTGAACTTTGCAGGTACGGGCGGGTGCAGGTCTCCAAAAATGGACCTGTGCAGGAATCTAATGCAGAATATGTGCTTTATAAGTAGCCTTAATAATAACTAGCTAATATGTTAAGGCATGGTAATAAGCAACTAGTTCATAGTGAGAACTGGTCCCTATAATGAAGTGTTACCAGAGATATCCAACCTACAAAGCATCCAAAGCAGGAGATTCAGAAAATTGTGCATGAGGACCACGTTTATGTTGCTTGTTGATTGTAATTTTCAGAGCTTAACGGCACCTGTTATCTGTTTACTTTTATTGAAAGAAAAAGCAGAGTTAATATTCTGCTAAACATCTCCCTTTGGGTTCAGTGCAAATCAACTATTCCTTTAAATGGCAATAGAGCGCACCCCTGCTTTATGTTTCTGGTTACAGCTGCACGTGCTGCGGTGTTGTTTTAGTAGAAAGCCTGCAGATGTTGTTATTGGCAGAGTAGCTGCATTATGTGACAGCTGTGTAAACCTTTTAGGCCTATTTTATGTGTAAACTGCTTGGATTTGATGCTCGATCCGGCCATCAAGCAGAAGCCTGTATATACTGACAGCTCCTGTTGTTTGAACAGCATCAGGCATAATTTTCATTGTGTCTTCAATTTTTCTCCTGTTTTATATCCCTAAGTGGATTTTAGCAAGCCGATAAAACAATTACTGTCTGCATTGTGATTTCCAGAAATGAGGTTTATAGTGCAAGTACATAAAAATTCAACAACTATCCATTAATCAGACCTAATATGAGAGACCTGCAGGAAAAGGCAATCCGCAGCGAAACTTGCGTGATGTTCAGATTAAACGCCTGTGCGAGGATGTTTCTTGACTTGGCTGGTTGCCAGAGCGACTGATATCGGCGTCATTAAAATGCCATCATAGTTACTTTGCTACTTCAGTACTTACTTATTGTCATCCATCATCTTGACTGTGAGTGTGGGCGTAATTCAAAACCGCAAATAGCTGCCCCATAATTCTGCTTGCAAAGATTGTGTACAGTATTTCAGGCGTTCTGTCAATTAATCAAATCTGTCCATTTACCAGCTTTACCGAGACTTGTTCTTTCTGTTATTTGCTAGCTTACGGCATTGACGATCCTCTTTCATCTCTTAAATTTCATTTCCTGGCATGTCATATTATTACACAAACTCATATCTCTGAGCTGAGAGTTCATTTAGGGGTCTGATGATACGGGTCATGCTGCTTTCACAGATAACAAAAGTTTTATTTTTGTTGGGTTTTTTTCTGGTATTTTTTAGACATGAAATGCTAATATCACTCCTTGCCGATGATAATACCTGGTTTGTTGTACTTTGAGGCAGATAAAAAGACCTCAAGGATCATTTTTCCATTTTAACAATAAGTGTTTATTCCCCGATGATATTCGTGCATCTGTAACTAATCCTGCCCCAAACATTTACACTGTAATTGGAAAATCAAATGCTATCTGTAGTGTCAGCAAAGTCAATTTGAACTTTTCAGTCTGGCTTCTCATTCGTGACTGCCGCTGTTATTTCTCTGCGAGAGGCTAATCAGAAGCATCTTATTAATATGCATCAAAGAGCCGTGGTGTAATTTTTGTAATTAGGCCAGAGGAGACGTGTTTATGCTTAGCTTTTTTTCTCTCTCTCTCTCTCTCTCTCTCTCTCTCTCTCTCTCTCTCTCTCTCTCTACGCAGCACAGCTCTTCTTGCATTGCTTCTCTCATTACACTGTACAGCTGCTCTTCAATCCTTACCAGCACACATGTAAATCTTGACTGCCACCTCGGGTTAGAGCTGATAGAGTTGAGCTGTGATAAGACAAGGTGACATTGTGATGGTTTGATTGGGAGAATCTTTAATTTTATTGGATCTGTGCAGAATATAAGTATTAAGATCCACCTCTCTCTCTTGTATGTTAGTTGGGCTACTTTGATTATAGTTTCAGACAGCAATAAGAGTGGACTATTCTCAGCTTCATTTAACTTATTTTGACATTGTTGATACATTTGGCCAGGAATGTACCTTTTTTATTTTTATTGTGCATTCAACACGGCCCCTGAACTGAAAATAAAAATTGCTATCAACATCTCAATTAAAATAAAAGCCATTTATAATGTTACAAAATAATTTCAAATAAATATTTTTTTCTATTCATTAGAGAATCCTGAAATAAAGGTGTCATGGTTTTCCACAGACATATTAAGCAGCACAACTGTTTTCTAACATTGATGATAATAAGAATTTAGAATAAGAATATTTGAATGAATTCAGTCAACATATTAGAATGATTCTTGAAAGATCATGTGACACTGAATACTGGAGTAATGATGCCGAAAATTCAGCTTTGGATCAGTACAATTTAAAATGTAATAATATTTCACAATATTGCTGTTTATATTGTAGTTTTAATCAAATCATAGTTCATCGTTGTTGTCAAAATACACTAATCCAAATGAATAATAGGTTAAATCAAAAAATTATTATTTATTTTTTTTTACTGATGAACTGTCCCTAGTTTTCATTTATAATTATGTGGTCAACTTAGATCAAGAGGTATCGTTTGTGTACATGTGTTTATGCAGTGCACAAATCAGCTTCCCTGTTACCACAGATGATGTGTATTACCAATACATGAAATACATTCATTAATTCTGTTCAGTTATATTAAACATCTGAACTGAATCTTGTCTCTCCACAGATTTTTTAACAATTGCTACAATACTGGGCACTGGGATCCTGGGTATGTAAAATCTTAGTATGCAATGAAAAATATACCAAATAGCATTATGCTGATTTATTTCATTTAGTCATTGTTATTATTTTGCACGGCATATATAAGACAGATGCTCACTGATCCACAGCAGTTAAGAAAAGACTGCAGAAGATTTTATTTTCTTTAATTAACTATTGGAATGGAAAAGGAAGGAATAAAATCCATGCATGAGAACATTAGCAGGCAAAATGAAGTTAAACATAATTTCTCAATGGGTTTTCAGCAAGACTATATTCTGTTTTGTTAATGATATACCCAGGCTTTATGGTCTGAACAGTAGCAGATATATATTTATAAGACACCGCAATTACATGGGGCATTGAATTTAACTGTTCTGTTTTCAGTGAGATTTAATAGTTGTTAAAAAAAGAAATGTCTCTTTTCATTTCCTCCTATCTGAGTAAAATCATTTTAAAGTGTTCTTCTAGCCATGATAAAATTACAACCATCAAATTGTTCAGTCTAGAGATAATATCTGATATGAGTGGCTGAATATGTGAATATGTTTGCTTTAATATAAGCCCATGCAGATATATTCAGAATACATCAGGTTCTGTCATGACATATTAATGTTTATTTTAGTTTTTTTAATGTAGGACTGCCTGTAACTATCGCTCGGGCAGGTCTGGTGCCTTTCTTGATATCCTTCCTTGTAGGCTTTCTAGTGCAGGTAAGACGCTTTTCTTTTTCTTTTCTTTTTTTTTCTTCTTGTATTTATTCTGACATTGTTTTGAATTCTTAGTTTCATTTCAAACGACTTTATTGTTTTAAAACTGACATGGTTTTTCAAAACAGCTGCTTCTTTTGGTAATTAAGAGGTGACTTCTCCTTCCATTCATATTTTCATCTCCCTCTTTTATTGAACCATTTTCTGACATTTGACGGAGTTGATTTTGACTTCAGAGTATCTACAGTTCTAAAGCAGACCTTGCGTTTGATAATAACATGACATTGCGACTGACATTTGTCTTGTTTGACATTTAAGAGAGACTTATTGTAAGAAATGTCTGAATCTTCCAGCTTTGAAATTCAGCTCCTTTTTTTGAGAACTTTTGTTCTATTGAAGCACAAAAAAAATTAGGTAGCGGTTTTATTTAAACAACGAAATATGCTTCGACAATTTACTCTGATCGCAAACCATCAGCCATAGGAACTCCACAGGATTTTCAGCAGATTTCCACAGATAAAAAAAACACAAATGCATATAAATTTAAATAAAACAGTCAGCTTTAAAGCTGCGGTAGGTAACTTTTGACGCTCTAGCGGTTAATAAACAGAACTGCTTGCGTCTTGCGGAAGGACATCGTAGCCGGAAATACTTCTAAATAGTTTATGTCTATGAAGAATCACAAAAGTACTGGGTTACTCCGCCGCGGTACCCCCGAAGCAATCTAAAATAGTCCTAATATAAACACTTATTATAGGTGCACCCTAGTGATTCAGGACAAGCTAAAAACACGGTTCGGAAAATGGATTCATGGTGTACTCGCTTATTATATATATTTTTCTACATTTTGAAGCAGCTCTGATTGGTTGTTTCTTACCGGGAGCGGATGAATTTCTGCAAATGGCAATAGGACCACTGGGAGGAGTCAGAGGACCTTGATTTTTTTTTCACAGATTATCCGTCTCATATTCTACTGTCAGGACATAATGACAGGTTTAACAAATATGTAAAAAAATATGTTTTTACAAAAGTTACCTACTGCAGCTTTAATGAGCACACTGGCATCATTATGGTTTTTAAAACTGCCTTTTTTTTTCAACAAACATATTTTATAGATATTCTTGCAAAATTTGAAAACACTGTGTCTGCAATAAGTTATTTACAATAAATGTTGATTAATTCTCTTTTAGGCTCTGCTCATTTACCTGTTTGTAGATTTGCTTCAGCGATGCCGTTTAGCCCAACTTGAGGCACTGAAGGTAAGAAAATGACACTACAATCCAAAGGTTTGGTTACAGTAACATTTTATTTTTCTGTCACAGTAATAAATTATATTATCAGTATAAGAATATTATTAAAGGAAACTGTAATAATAGTTTTAAATACTACTGTTTTTACTGTATTTTGATAAATGAAATCAGTGAGCATATTTGACTTCCAAAAACATTAAAAACAAAAACTCTCCCAACCCCTGAACAAAATTCTAAAAGTGTAATTGCGTTCACAAATGAGGCAAATGCACAATAGCTAGTTTAGCGGTAGAATGATAATGTCAAATCAGTTAATTGTGTTGATGTAGATAATGTATTCTGGTTTCCTTTTCCAGACTGCAGAAACTGAGAGGATCTTAATGGAAGAATTCAGCTGTGCAGATCCTCCGACACAAAATGCAGAAGAGAAAGAAGATGCAGAGGAAGTGGAAGAGGCAGGTATGACACATTATAAAAAGTTAGATGTCATAATAGCACTCCACTGTTGGTGCAGAATAAATATTTAGAGTAGTACAGTCGGTGCATTGCTTTGTGACAAATCCTCACACTGAAATGATCATAATCCTATCAGCATACTCCAAATCTACTGAATGCAGTGGCTGTGGGGAAGGCCATGTGTTTTCAGGTGTAGCCTGGAATGAGGCATCCGACTCTATTTATTTAGTGTTTGTTTTAATTTTATGTTATTTTTTTTTTCATTTCTAAACAAATGTTTGAAGAAGATTATTGACTGAAAAGTTTCTAATGAAGATTTGCATGCTTTGCCAGTTCATAGGATTTTGCTAGTCTTTAGATTTTTTTTTTAGTGCAATTGAAATGAGAAGAATATTTTAGGATCTAGTTTCCTGTAATGCAGCTTTGACTTGTAAGTCTTAAGAAGACATTGAGATATGATCCTCAAAGCCAATATTTTGATATGAAACACACTGTAAAAGAAAAGTGTCTGCTGAACTGCTATCATAATAATCTACTTTTTTTTTTTTTTACTAAATGTCTTGACTTAAAGGGTAACAATCAGCTCATTTTGAGTATAGTACCAAACACATAAAAAGAGGTTATTAAAAAATCAGCAATATTGTAATTAGAATAGAATAGAAATTATTAAACAAGGCAACTATAATTTGCATGCCCCATGCTGGGAAGAGGGAAAATGGAACTGAACCACAGAACCATGCTTGTTCGATGGTAAGTAAATCAAATGCTGTTTTATTGGTTGGTTTTATTTTTAGAATTATTACATGGTCTATTCATATTCCGATAGCCTTAAAGTTTTTAATGAAGACTTGATCCATGGATTTATATATCTCTTTGATTTCCCATTTCAGTAGGTATTACTTTACCATTATTTTTTAGAGGCCAAAGCTCAGTGGTAAATTTGGCGCTGGCACTCATTTAAAGTAAACATATTTGTATTTGCCTTCATTCTTGCTGTTTTCCCTGCTGTTTAACTGGTTAGGCGGGAGGTGCTAGGCCACGTAAAACAGTAGGAAGTATAGCAGGAAACAGATGGCAGCTGTATTGTTTCTTTGCTAAAAGGACTACAGGGACAGTTAACGTTGCTGGATCGGGGAGGAACGCAGAGGCTACGTTGAAATGCGTCAGTATTAGCGCTAACTAATCAGGGCTCATCTTGACCCACGCAACAGAGACATTAAGTATTTTTGACATGAGATGGAGGGAATGGACAGCTAATGAAGATGAATGAGGAAAGAGAAGGGGGCCGCCCTGTCAGCGGGGATGATGGGAGAGAAAAGAAGACTTCCTGTGAACGTCAGTGGGAATCACAGTCACACAAATTGAAGGCTCATCTCTAAGTCACTGACCCACATAGTACTGAAGTAAAAACAGTAACTTACTGTAAATATCCTGAACTTGGTTAAAGTTGTGTATCCTCATTATTGTCAAGTTTTATACAGCAGTTCTTTCTGGTCCTTAAATCTGATTGGCTGAGAGGAGTGCAATATTCTAGTGATAACAGAGCTAAAACCCAGACCACTATAATTTAATAAATAATATAAACAATAGTTTTGTGTAACAAAATTTAGTTTAAAGAGTTTTTAGGTGAGAAGCTATTTGTTTAAACTTAAAATGATAAGTTTATTAATAAAGATAACATTTATTTGAAAATCTCCAGGGCATCATCGGACGTTCAGCGCTCATGAACATGTCAGATCTTCTGGAATTTGCCACTGGCTCTTATGTCTCTATAGTGTTTAAACATGAGATACATCTGTTTTGTCTATATCTAATGGGCAGTCTTTGGTCTCATTATTCTATTATTTGTTCCAGAGCAAATGATTTTGGCTGAGGGCAAAATCTTATCACATTTTATATAATTTTAATGCTGCATTTTTATTTTTTAACGAATTGCCTAGCAACTTTTATGATGGATGTTGTTGTTTATTAAATATTATTATTATTCAATAACAAATAATACAAGTATTTAATAATAGTTTTTAGTATTGCGAAACTGTGTGTGTTTGTGATGGTGATTAGTTACTTTATTCTGACATTATTCACTTTATTCAGACTTTTATTTTGAAAGAGACTGAAACAGAATTGTAAACAAGGCAAGTTGTAAGACGCAACCAACAAATGCACTGAGCAGCACTGTCATTGTAAATCGCCATTATGAAAGAACAGTATGAAAAAGAGCCTATCGCTTTCCTCAGCTGATTTTCAAACTATGCTGAATATGAATTTGAGTTGAAGAATGAATGCTGTATCAGATTAAGGTAATAACACTCACTTAGTCTATCTCTCTCTCATAATACAATTCATGATACAGTGAGCTTTTAATAATTACATCATAAAGTAGGGATGCACCATATTTGATTTTTGCCTATATCCGATATGCCATTATTTTTTCAACTCCTTTTGGTCGATACTGTTATATTTCCTTTTGTTTGGAAACCATACCAAGTCTCTCGGTGCAGAAATCATGAGCAAAATATTTTTATATTTGGTTCGTTTTTAACAATAATTTATTTGTTAGAAGTAAATAAACAACAATTAAGTTTTTTGGACAGTACATTGAAGCTTTGAAAATAACTAAATAAACTATGTATCGATCGCTGCATTTTTTTTTCCCCAGAAGGATGAAAGGTTAATCCTAACATTTTATTTTAAGATTTAACATTTGTACATGACCTAAAGCAAAAGAGCTGTAAAAATTCAGAAAATCTTTTAGATCTTATGGTTTGTTTAAAATATAAAATATACTACACATTAACGAATAAATAAGTGTATATATATATATATATATATATATATATATATATATATATATATATATATATATATATATATATATACATATTCATGTAAGCTATACTGCCCTACAAAGCAAAAAGGCAGTAACTGAGAAAAATGACTTAAAAGTTATCCTGTCATCCAGCCTAAGTAGTTACTGTACAAACAACTACCATTTGTCTCCAAAACGACACACATTTCAGATAAGATGTTTTGTCACATAACAAAGGATGCATTGAAAGTCATAAAAATGACAATAACTAATTTTTGACCAAAAATACAGTTACTTCCTTTTTGCTTTGTAGGGCAGTATAGCTTCTGAACTTCAAATCAAAACATACTCATTATTTTGTGACATCAGTTATTGCTTTATTTCATCAAAAACACAGTCTAAATGTTATTTGTGTATTATTGTAACCTTAATTTAATTAGAAGTAGATCGACAGCATCCCCTACAGATTAAAGCTCTTTACTGATCGGGCGTTAGGACCTGGGGGAGGCTGCCGCTGCTGCGCTGCACGTGAGCTGTTTTTCTCTCTCTTACAATAAAGGCATCATTCTGTAAGTGCTTCCACAGATTAAATGCAGCGATCCATAACAGTCAATCAAATCATCATTCAGACAAAAATTTGCTTGAAGAATGAGTCACATTGCTGTCGTGATCTAATCAGTAGCACACCCTAAGCTCGTGTGAGTTAAGGTATTCCTCTTATCCGCAAGACATATCGGCATAATTTATCATATCAGGCCGATGAAGATATTAACATCTGTCTGTCTAGTGTTTGTGTGTGTGTGTTCTGTTTTGTACACTTTATAAATTGTCTTTACTTGTCAACTACCCATAACATACTTTAGGCTTCTTTTTATTTTTATTTATTCAGTTTTCTGTTTGATGCCAGACACCTCATATCAGCTGTTAGCTTTCATCGTCCAGTCTTCTTTCAATTTCTAGTGTAATTGATCTTGAACCCGACTTGCAGGACAACACAACATCAACATCATTAATAGGAAGTAATTCTTTATATCCACCACCATTATCCTGTTTTGACAGTTTGATGACATCATTCTCTGGCTGGTGATTTATATTTAAATACAACAATATGTGCTAACGTGCTCTATAGATATATGACTCTGATATTGTACATCAGCAACATTAAGAACACAGTACCATTGGGCCTCATTCATTAAACATAAGTGAAAAGAATAAAGCCATTCTTACAGTGAGTAAATGATTGCAACTGCATGAGTGAGAATGGATTTTACAAACAATTTACAAAGAAGTTTGTTGGCTTATGTTTCATCAATGTGTCCCATGTTTTTGTTAAAATGGAAACACAGCTAAACATTGCCTATTCTATGCAGTGAATGGGTGCCTTGTAGATAACCGCTTTATTGCACACCTATTGTTCATTTGCACTCCTGTGAAATAAAAAAAAAAAACGACAATGCATTCTTTATGGGAAAAGTTTGACTTTGCATACTGCAATATAACTTTCCATCTTTTTGCACTGTTAACTCCGAGTTAAATGCTTTGTCTGTGATATCCTCCAAACAGCCGCTTGCTTCGAGGTGATGAAAATTCCCTTTAGACTTCTTGTGGTTTTCTTTGAAGAGAAGCAGACCTCGATTATAGCGCTTCATTTGTTTGTGCTGAACCGCTTTCAAATCAGCAGCTAAATAGAGTTTGACGCAGTGTGCGAAATTAATTGGAGGAATATCATTTAAAATGAATTGGTTGCTTGGAATATTTCTCACTATGCTTAATGAATGACTTCAAATATAAGGCAGTCAGCGTTCCATCAAGGAAATCTTTTAGGAAAGATAAGCATTTTACGCAAGTCAGCGAGACTGTGCCAATTTGTTGTGCACTTTATTCAAAATGCAGACAGCTGAATCAACAGAAACACTTTGCTTCTTTATTTCACTCTATAAGACTGAACCTAGCAGTTCTTCTTCACTGGGGGGGTCACATATTTGTTCAGCAGAAAAACAAAGAAGAAAAAAGATAAATGCAAATACTAAAACACAGCTGGCCTGTGCATAGTTAGATATATTCAAGTCTTTTGTTGTTGATGTCAAAAGTCCAATCAAACTGTACAGTATTTGAAAATAGGATTAATGCAAATTCGATTGCATAAATTGTCCCATGTGTTAATCTGGTAAAGCACACCATTTATGTATTTACAAATGAAATAATATTTAATTGACATGTCAATAATAATAATGATAATAATATTTTGGTAAAATTGTTGTTTATTGAATTGAACAAATTGAATTGAACAAAGTAAAAGCAGAATTTTTTCTTGTAAAACTGTACACCACTTATTGTTTTCTTCTTCTTCTTCGAAAAAAAAAAAAAAATATATATATATATATATATTTATATATATATATATATATATATATATATATATATACTGCCATTCAAAAGTCTAGGATCAGTAAGGTTTTAGTGTTTTTTTTTTTATGAAGAAATATTCTGTATTTTTGATCAAATAGATAAAGGCTTGATAATAATATATTGGGCCCTATTTTAACGATCTGAAACGCAAGTGTCAAAGCGCGAAGCGCAAGTAACTTTGTGGGCGGGTCTCGGCGCTGCTGCTATTTTCCCGGCGGGATAAATGGCTCTTGCGCCCGGCGCAAATCTAAAATGGGTTGGTCTGAAGTAGCTTCATTATTCATAGGTGTGTTTTGGGCGTAACGTGAAATAAACCAATCGGAGCGTCATCCAACATTCCCTTTAAAAGCAGGTGCGCAAGTTCCATTATGGATTGCTATTATTATGACGTATTTACCAGGCGCACGCCAGGAGCGGTTCACAGCCGAGGAGACTGATGTTCTTGTAAGAGCAGTGAAAGACAGAGAAGTTGTGTTGTATGGCGATGAGAGAAACCCACCCAAAATAGCGTCGGTTAAACAGGCGTGGGAGGAAATAGCCACAATTGTTTCATCGATTTTTTTCCTGGTTCTTGACGGACAAACATATTTGTCAGATGTCCTTACATAGCCTATATGTCTTGCCACTATTGGGCAAACAGGTCTGATCCTTAATTACTAAAATTAGCCTGAATCATTTGTAAGCTAGATTTATGCCTATTTTTTCACATCTTCGTGGCACACCACAATGATTTCCGTCATCTCATGTGTTAATATTTTTTTTTAGTGTAACAGTTTATGATTTGCAAAAATAACTGTTGCATCTGTGTAGATTACATGAGCAAAGTGTATGCGCGTTGTGCACGCTATACATTATGGTCAAGCATGCGCCCTTAAAATAGCATAATGAACAACGCGCAACGCGCCACTGACTTTAGACTAGGTTTTTTCTGGTCAGTGGCGCAATTGTTTAATTGAACAGCAAAATAGCACCAGCGATTGTTTGCGCCGGAACACGCCTCCTTTTTTGCGCTGAACCGCCCAGGGAGCGCAAGTTCATTCACTAGTTTAGCGACGTGCTTCTGTGGAGGGAAAAGCGCGCTTTGCGCGGGTGCAAAATAGGAATGACACATGCGTCGGTGTACAAAGTCAATTGCGCTGGGTGCAAGATAGGGCCCATTGTGTGTGTGTGAAGAGAAACAATTCTCATTGTGAAATTGCTTAGAAAATTCAGAATTTAATTACAAAGAAACAACAGATAACATACTGAATTGAATGAAGCAGAAATGTTTATTTTTTATTACTCAGTATATAAGAAGGAGTTTGCATCTGTCATTTTGGTGTTAGATGGTCAGATACTGGTAAAGTCTGGTAAGTAAGAGTGAGTTTTTAGAGAGAAAGACTTTGCTTATATCCCAGCAAATCCCCAGAAGGCCCACACTGAGCCCAGCGGTATATTCTTTTACCACACGATCAAGGTGCCTTTCATGGTCATCTGCGCTATTATACTCATAAAATGCTTGAAATTAATAACCTATCTGTGTTAATGCACTTTTAAATAAAGCATTAATGCTAAAGATTTGCTTTATTGCTGCAGGCTGGGCGTGCAGAGCACTATTTTCTCCTAGAGCCCTGTTTAATTTATATGCCAGGTTGACAGTGTCATCAGATAGGTTTTGCAATGCCCTAGCATTCTATGATTCAATTAGGCGTTCATGCTCGGGCTGCACGGTTGGCTCGCTGGTGTTTGATAAGAAGCCCATTAAAAAGATAGATGTCTCTGAGCATAGAAATGCACTGTAAATGATTCCACACCGCTATCTGCTTAGTGCTGAATGTGAGACTGTGTGTTCCAGAAAACACGATAGAGAGCCGATATGCATTCATCACGGAGGAAATTTAACAGTAACATTTCAGACAATTTTCTGCGTGCTCTGCCAGACATGCAGGGTTAGTTTGGTGTGATCAGCTGTGCCACTGGCTTTCATTTTTGCAAATTTGATTGATGTTCAGTGGCATAAATGAGGTGATGTGGCTCAGATTTAAAAAGAAAACATAATAGCTTAAAATTCCACAACACAATTTTATCATGAAATCTCAATACTAATCTATATATTTATTTTTTATAATAGTAAACTATAGCTGTTCAGCAAAGACTAAAGACACAGTGCCTGGCTACACTTGTGTGCTGACAAACAGACTGTGTCCAAAAGGTAATTTGTTTGAGCACTCCCATTGGTCTCTTTATTGCAGTCGCCACTCATTTTTATCCATGTATCAGCTAGTACGCAGTAGAGCTGGGTCATATAGTTAATATTCCCTGCATATTTATATGGATTTTGCTGATAAGTTCAGTGTGCCATACATTACTGTCTTGAGAGAATTAGAGTGTTATGAAAAATACTTTATCCTTAAAGTTCTTTAAAGTTTAGTTAGTTTAAACTCTCTTTAGTTGTTTATTTAAAATATATTTTGTTTGTATATAATAAAACATGAAATTTACTATATGACTGGTTTATATACATTACAGACCAAAAGTTTGGAAACATTACTATTTTTTATGTTTTTGAAAGAAGTTTCTTCTGCTCACCAAGCCTGCATTTATTTGATCAAAAATACAGAAAAAAAGTAATATTGTGATATATTATTACAATTTAAAATAATTGTTTTTACATTTATTATACTTTAAATTATCATTTATTTCTGTGAGGCAAAGCTGAATTTTTAGGATCATTATCACTTGATCCTTTAGAAATTATTCTAAAGTTGGAAACCGTTCTGCTGCTTAATATTTTTTCAGAACATGTGATACTTTTTTAGGATACTTTGATGAATAAAAAGTTAAAAAAAAAAAAAAATATATATATATATATATATATACATATATATATATTAGTGCTGTCAAAATTAGCGCGTTAACGCATTCGATTAATTTGAAATATTTAACGCGTAAAAAAAAAATAACGCAATTAACGCGGTTGCAGTTTTTTTATTTCCAGTTGTGGCCTATGTGTGTTCAACGTGCAAAGAAATATGGATAAGACCAAGGAAGGACTTTTAGACGGAAAGTTTCAGTATAAAACTCTGCCGGATTACTCTTCAGTCTGCCACAAGAAACATTACTCTTCATTCAGTCTGCCACAAGAAACAGCAACATTAAAATCATGAACTCAAATGTCATTGTTTAAAAAAAAAAACAAAAAAACAATGACTGTAACAGTGCGTAAATCAGACCTTTATGTAACGCTAACGTTAATAAGCTTAAATGAAAATAACGAAATAATTGTGTAGCGGAGTATTTTTTGTACACAGTGCCGCGAACTGTCAATCACTCCTGTACGCGCGCATCACTGTCCTCCTCGCAGCTGCAGCAACTTGCGCTCTCTCTCTTCATCAAGCTTTAATACAAAAAGGGGACAAAAATATCATATTGTCTTTGTGCATAGGCTATAGATTAATTAGATAAATGAATATCTAAATTTGTGCCTTGCCGTCTACGGTATTTTTTTAGAACTTAGAAAAAAGATGCTGCAGCCAATGAACAGCCAGCGGGGGCTGCAGGACGACTCAACCTCCGCAGACAGTTTTTAATGTTTATCAGACAATAAATACTCAAGATTTTGCTTTAGTATAACTCACAACGAGTTTCCCACACCTTCTCCGGCCACGTTGAGTTGTTGACATTTAACAGTGGGAAAAGCGACACATGCGCTATTCACTTGTATAACTTAAGGGTGAATGGGTAATGCAGTTTCTGCTCTGGGTGGGATGAATTAGGAAGCTTGCATTGTGAAGGGCACTCTGAAAATCGGCAGTGCAGGTAAAAGATTAAAACCTCTATTAAAACAGATGTCCAAATGAGCGTATCGGTACGCTACAAGCACGTTCTGGGCGCACGGAGAGGTGGCGGTACGCTCAAGAGCTATATTTGGAAGTGGCGGTACTGAGTACCGGTGCGTACTGGCCCACTTAAAGCACTGTCAATGACTATACTTTGGAATTTTTTTGCAGTCCATTTAGAATTCAACATGGAAATCATTTTTGTTTTTTATTGGCATTGATTGTTTTGAAATTCAAATGGTACTTACATGCCTGTGTTTTTATTTCTGTAATAAATATGGCTTTCAAGCCAACAGTTAATTTGGAGGATATTGATGGTTTTTTGCAGGTATGTTGTTTACATGAGAAAATCTGTTCCAAAGATTCCAATAAACAATCATATTTTGAATTTAAATAGTTTCTTTGTCTTGAGTTTACATTAATTATTTACATTTTACATTTACATATCCAAAAAGTTTCAGTCTTTTAATTGCGATTAATCGCGATTAATCGCGATTAATTTTAAAAAATTGTGCGATTAATTAGTTAATTTTTTTTAATCGATTGACAGCACTAATATATATATATATATATATATATATATATTGTAATAACAATATACATTACTGGTCAGTAATTTGGGGTCAGTATTTTATTTTCTTTTTTTTTAATAAAATCGATACTTTTTTCATCAAGAATGTGTTGAATTGATAAAAAGTGATAGTAAAGAAAATATATTATTAGAAAATATATTATTAGAATTTTATTTTATTTTTAATAAATGCAGTTCTTTTTAACCTTTTATTCATCAAATATAGACGGCAGAACTGTTTCCAACACTCATAATAAATCCGAATATTAGAATGATTTCTAAATGATCATGTGATAGACTGGATGTTACATCTGACACTGAAGGCTGGAGTAATGATACTGAAAATTCAGCTTTGCATCACAGGAATACATTTTTTTTTAAGTATATTCAAATAGAAAACTATTTTTTTAAGTTGTAATAATATTTCACAATATTACTGTTTTTTCTGTATTTTTGATCAAATAAATGCAGGCTTGATGAGCAGAAGAAACTTCTTTCAAAAACATCAAAAATAGTAATGTTTCCAAACTTTTGGTCTGTACTGTACATAATATTTATTTAAATAGTTAACATTTTGCTTTTCTAAAATGAAGATAAATATCTATATATTTGAAAGATTTAAAATAAAACAAAACAAAAATTGAATAGAATTTATGTTTTTCTATTGCAGCATTGGTTCATCAGAAGCCACTTTTCTATGTCCATTTTAACTGCTAAGATGTCTGCTTTAAATGCATCTTACAGAAACAACCGTTTAGTCCACAGTGCTATTTATGGTCATATGATCCTGACCACTGGACCTCTTGGAAAAGCTCCCTCTAAGAATCTCTTTACGGAAAAGCTGCCTAGACAGGGAGAGCTTTGCTGATGATCTGTAAGATTTGTCACACAGTGTTATATTCCACAGAAAGCATCAACTTCTCTGATAGGAAGTATATCAAGATACAAGTTACAACAGTTTTTTTTTATGCCAGACAAACTTTTTTCTCTCTCCCACTCTTTCTCTCACTCTTCCTATCATAGTCTTTCCCTCAAGACTTGCTGTCATCTTATATTTTCAGGGACAGACATGATGACAACTGTTTTGAAATATTCATGTTTCTTTTTGGTGTGACTTGCATGTTACTCTTTCCATCTTGTACAAGTAGGTTTTTGAGAAGGGAAATATTGTTAGGTCTTGCTCCAAGTTCACAGCAGGACATTGATTCGGTATTTTGGGCTAATTGGTGAAGAACTTGCATTTCTAACTTGAAAACACAATTACACTCCAGATTTGATTGGTGGACAGTAAATAGACGTTGGGGACGACATTTGGATGATAGATGCCTGTCTATCCAAGCTTTTAAATGTTTGACAAATTTCCTGTGTTGACGTGTTTCCAATTGAAACAGGACATTGGAACACACGAAGGCTTTGTTCTTGTCTTTTAATAGCCAAAAGCCTAGTTACATCAGTACACAGTTCGCTCATGCTGCTAGACACTGTATCTACACCATCTGGCCACAAAAAGTGCCTTTCTTCACTGACAGCCATTCAAACGTAGCCATGCATTCTGACAAAATGCAATGTATGTGGTCTTTTGTTTTCCCTTAATAGGTAGTGTAAAAATCCTGAACAGAATGAAATGATATTTAAGTCACTGTCAAATCATGATCAACTCAGGTAAACAGCCCAAATGAAATATGGGGACACATTAATCAAACCACATTGGTGCTTTGGTGTTTGGCATTAAGCCATGTGCCACATAAGAACCAAAATTGATTCCAATCACATAAGTGTGGAATGACATGATACTTTTGAGCGCGCTGTTTTTCAGACGGAGTTAGAAACGCATCCAGATGAATGTTTTCTGCACCATGTATTTTTTTTAATTCACATCTATTTCTGACTAAATGTTGATTTTTGGGTGAACTGTCCCTTTAAGTGTGGCTAAACAGCTCAAATGCTTTTTGAGGCCTCTGCATCTCTTAAAAGTTTGTTTTGTGAGCTTTTTGTATTGTCTAGCATATTAACAGCCTTAAAAAACAGTTTTGATTTCATAGTGCACAGTTGCTTTGAGAAATGGCATATTAAAGTGTTTGTGTGGAGGCTGACTGAGTGCTGCGCATCTCTAATTGTTATCCAACAGTAGGTGGACTTCTGACCGAGCTGGCGGCAGTGGAGACCGTCGTTGTGATGCACATTCACCTTCCTAAATGATGTTTCTGTGCTGATCTCTCTCTCTCTCTCTCTCTCTCTGACACACACACACACTCAGAACCACAACATATCTATGACAGGTGTTGAGCTCTAGCAGCTCTCGATCCTAATTACTTGGCCATCCCTTTCTGCAAGCAGATGGCTCCCTCTCAGAAATTAATGTTCTAGCCGGCTACTCTCCACAGCCCATTCCCTTGTCATTTGTGCCGTACAGGTACAGTAGTCTTAACTTAATGTAAAAAATCCAATCAGATTGCGTGCCAAAGCATCATTAGGGAGATTGGGGGCTGACTGACATAAACGATTTGGAGAGTGATTCGTCATCCTAATGAAAAGTAGAAAACTCTGCGATACTTTCGAGCGCGCTGTTTTTGAGATGGAGTTAGAAACGCATCCAGATGAATGTTTTCTGCACCATGTATCTTTTTTAATTCACATCTATTTCTGACTAAATATAATAATATTGATGGCGCTTGTGTCAACAGAATTATTTGCAACATCTGTTATGGGTCTGTGTTTATTTTTCCCTCGGGAGATCAGCACAGACAGGTGAATGTGAAGTAATACTGAGTGCACCACCATTTATTACTTTCAGAAATACGGTTTGTCTCTGTCTTGTTGTATTTCTATCAGTCTCCTCTTAAGTAGAAATCCTGGAGAGTATAAATATATATGTAGAGAGAGATTTAAGTAAATATGTAATATTTAAATTAGGATTAATTTTGAATATTCATATATAGATCTTTGTTATAATAGACATTTGGTAAATAAAAACACAATAAAACAATATAATAAACAACAAGATTTGTTAACGATGGTACGTTTAACCAAAAAGTTGAACTGTGTTGTTGGGACAAGGCTATTCTTAATAAATGTCAGTGTTTTTTTTTTTTTTTTTTTTTTTTAAGTTGTTTGTTTGATATTTTGCTGTTTTACATTTTAAACTGCTTTTCAAAATTGGGACCAGTAAGATTATTTTATTGTTTTCAGAAAAAAAGACTCATTTATTCATTCATTTAGTCATTTATTTGATCAAAAATACAATTAAAAAAACAGTAATATTTTTTTATATAATTGCAATTTAATATAACTATGTATTTACTAAAATTACTATTTATTTATTTATTACATATTTGGATGTATCACTATACATTCAGTTTAGCAATTATATACTGATATGAAAAAAATGCATGTTTGTTTATATTTGTTATTTACAGCTCTATTTTGTATAATTATTTAATTATGTAATCTAACTATTTATTTTTGAAATATTAAATATATGTTCAAATATTTATTTATTTATTGCTGTCCATACAAACGTTGAGGATATTGACAGTGGTAAATGTGTGTTTTCCTCTCGTACTTGACATAAGCTGCTCTTGTTCTAGACAGCATGGAGACTCTGTTGTTTACCAGTGAAGAGAGTAGAGCTGCTTTAGAAAGAGAGTGATGTATGCTAACCTGGGTGTGTGCAGCATAATGGGAGTGTGTGTGTTGCTGACGGGTTTGGCTGGGAGTGTGTCTGCTCCTGCAGCCTGCTGTGTTGTGCAGTATGAATTATTCCTGCTGTTCTGAATTTGATTCCTCACTGCTGCAAACTTCTCTGATCTCTGGCCATATTCATTCACCTCTTCTTTCCCTCCTTTTCTTGCATTTATCTCTCCATCAATTCATTATTTAGCGTGTGAAATTCATACGGCTCTGTAAGTGGCATAATATTGTGGCAGAACTTCAGGTCGGGAGTGATGTGTGGCACCTCGGAGGGGATGAAGGATGGTTCTGTTCATCTGTGGCAGACATGGGAGCTCAGGCACCAATGTTCTGGCCCCTGGGCAGCAATTGCAATTTTCCTATAGGAAAAATGGGTGTTATAGGGCCAAGTCAAACTTTCCTGTATTGTAACTTGCGAGATGTTTCATTCTAACTGAAGTTACACTACTGTTTCTTCCATGGTTATGTCTTTGAGATGGTTGGTGATTCCTTGTGTGTTTTTCTCTGTAGATACGGGTCTTCTGCAAAGTGACGTCAAAGCACGGAGGCAAGATGAGGACCTTCAGCCAAATCTTCACATGCTGGGAGTTTTCTTCCTGGGCAAACACACCAGCCATGCATTCAACTTTGTTCTGCTCTTTCAATTGTGAGTCTGTTTCATTCATAACGTTTTAGGGCTAAAATGTCCTGCTGAAAAGACTGGCATAGCTGACCACCAGCACATGGTGTTGCTTTGGATGCTAGTCTCATGCTTACGGTATTTCAACACTTTAGCTGAACTACACTGTAAAAAGTTAGAAATTTTAACTGTTAACTTAAAAAAATAGTTCACCCAAATATGAATATTTGCTGAAAATGTACTTACCGTCATGCCATCCAAGATGTAGCTGAGTTTGTTACTTCATTGGAACAGATTTGGAGAAATGTAGCCTTACATCACTTGCTCACCAATTGATCATCTGCAGTGAATGTCTTCAAAATGAGACTCCAAACAACAACAACAACAAACAAAAACTCCAGACTCCAGTCTGTCTTGTGAAGCGAAAAGCTGCATGTTTGTATGAAACAAATCCTTCATTAAGGCATGCTAACATTAAACCATCACTTTTGGCGAAAATTCCAGTCCATAATCCATAATAACACTTAGTCTGGTGAAAAAGTCCATCCTCCGTCTACACATTGAAACACACCAACATATTTGTTTAGAATTGTTTCCGCTTTAAAGCGGTGCTTCATTTGTGCACATGTCTTTTTTGATTTAGATGAGACGATATTCTCGTTGGAAAAAAAGCTATTTTATGGATAGAGGACTCGTATTTTAGCTGGAATTGACGATTTGAAGGTTAAAATGTCTTTTGACATCAGAAGACATTCATTGATAGTCATGCGCATTATTACTTGAGGATTATTGTGATGTTTTTATCAGCTGTTTGGACTCTCATTCTTACTGCACCCATTCATTGCAGTGATGTAATGCTACATTTCTGCAAATCTACATCTTTGATGATGGCCTGAGGATAAGTAGATTTTCAGCCATTTTTTTAAGTGTACTGTTCCTTCAAAGATCATTTTTAGCTGATATAACCCACACAAGTGTAGGTGTAAAGTGTAAATTCATGCATTTAGGCTCATTCAGTGATGCTTGTTTTAATAAAATAAGTTCACTTAGATTACCGTTAGTTATATTTTTTTTTGTTTGAGATTTGAAAGTGAATAGCATGAGTATCCACCAGCTAGAGCACTGCCAAGCCCCCCATCCAGCCTGGTGCAAGCTTTAATAAAAGGAATAAAACCACCTTTCACCCTTCACCTCATCATTTGCACCCTTGATACTAAACTAAAATATTGTTTTCATTATGTGTTACACAGTTTCCGGCCTTTGGCATTTTGGGTATACAATCTAGCCCATCTCATTTAATTTTTTACCTTTCAACATTATTCCCAGTGATGCAAAGATGAGTCATGCACTGTTTGACACCATCGAGCCGTATAGAGGAGAAAAATTATAGCCTTGAAACATGAGACAGCATTCATAAATTTCACACAGAGCTTTGATACTAAGACTTGTAATTCGCCATGAACTGTAAACTTATTGTACTTTTGTTGGGCT